>NC_064255.1:38775902-39075902 GCF_003254725.2 Canis lupus dingo
TGTTCCAGGGGCTGGGCGGCCTCCACCTCGGGGCGTCCTGCTCACGGCCCCCTGCCCTGGGCCATGCCCTGGGCCCCACAGGGTGCGGCGGGGGGCTCAGGGTCCTCCCGCTGGGGCAAGGGGCTGGTGGGGTGCACAGGGCTGTGGAGGGGCTGGAGACCCAGGAGGCAGGAAAAGGAGGAGAGTGCAGCAGCCCGGGACCCTTCCCTCCCCGCTGGGGTCCCCAAGGAGAGTGGGAGGCAGGGTGCAGGGGGGGGTTGCAGCCCGGGACTCCTCCCCCTCCAAGGTCCCCAGGGAGAGTGGGAGGCGGGGTGCACGGGGGGGCTGCAGCCCGGGACCCCTCCCCACCCACGGCCCCCCCCGGGGTCCCCGGGGAGAGTGGGAGGCGGGGTGCACGGGGGCGGAGGCTGCAGCCCGGGACCCTTCCCTCCCCCCCGGGGTCCCCAGGGAGTGGGAGGCGGGTGCACGGGGCGGGGTGGCTGCAGCCCGGGACCCCTCCCCCTCCAGGGTCCCCGGGGAGAGTGGGAGGCGGGGTGCAGGGGGCCTGCAGCCCGGGACCCCTCCCCCCCGGGCACCCCCAGCGCTGTCGCGCACCCCGCTCCCCGCCCGCTCACCCGCAGGGAGTCGCGCCCTCCGAGGACACGGCTGTCAGCCGCCCGCGATCCTGCCGCGGCCCCCCGCAGCCCGACCCCGCGAGCCCCGACTCCTGATTGGCCGCTCGCGGTCCCCCGCCGCCAATCAGCGCTCAGTGCTGAGGGGCGAGGCTGGCCCGCGGACGACCCGCCCCTGACGGCGGGCTCCGGCCTCTGATTGGCTTTCCGCAGCCCGGCCCCGCCTCCCCACTCGGAATCCGGGTACCTCGCACGTAATCGGACCTCTTGCTTCTGATTGGCTCCCCGAGGCCCCGCCCCGCTACGGGCAGCCACTCGGCAGGCGCCCCGCTCTGAGTGGCACCTGCGGCGGGTCGGTCCTTCGCACCCCCCCAACCCGGCCGCCTGGTGTCCGGGGAATGCGCGGGGCCTGCGGTTCCCGGAGCGGCCCTCCCAGCGCCGCGGGCCCACGCGCTCCTCCGACCCGCGGGCACAGCGCACGGGGGAGCGGGAGGCGGGGCCGGAGCCCGAGCCCCTCCCCCTGGAAGCCGCAGCGCCCCCCGTCCCGCCCCCTGAGGGTGCCCCCCCCCAGCAGGTGCAGCACACACCTGCAGGTACCACCCTCCGCCCCCGCAAGTACCGCACACCCCTGCAGGTGCAGCACCCCTTCTCAGTGGGTACCACCCCCCGCAGGGTACCCCCTGCAGGTGCCGCACACACACCCCAGGATGCTGCCCCCCCCCCCGCAGGTGCCAACCCCTCCTGCAGGTACAGCATCCCTCCTCAGTGGGTACCACCCCCCAGGGTACCGCATCCACCCCCCCCGCAGGTACTGCACACCCCCCTGCAGGTACAGCACCCTGCCCTCAGTGGGTACCACCACCCCCCCGCAGGTATCGCACCCACCCTTGCAGGTGCAGCACCCGTCCCCCGGGGGTCACTACGGCCCGGCCCTGGTCCCTGGGAGGTTCCCGAGCCTCTGCCTTCCGGGCTCCTTCCCCCATTAGTGTCTCCTCTCTGCTCTCACCTCCAAGGAGCGGGGCCCGGTTTTCGCGGCCACGGGAGACCCTCTTCTCTGGAAATCCCTTCAGGGTGTCAGGCGGGCCTTGACCGGCGCAGTTCAGGGGACCCACAACCCAAATCTGACTCCCGGCCCAGGGTGCTCAGCTTGCTGGTCCCCGCCCAGCTCCTCACCGGCCTGGCCTCAGCGGTGGGTCTGCTTCTCCACTTTCTGCTCTTCTGGGGTCAGGACATGGGGACAGAGAGGCCCCTTTCCACCCACGCCGCCGCCTTTAGAAAGACTATTTGGTAACCTGCCCTTTCATGTTCTTTTTAAATCATCTCTACACCCAACGGGGCGTAAACTCAGGACCCTGAGATCAAGAGCACCAGGCCCCACCCCCTGAGGGCCCCCCACCCCTACATCTACCAAATTTTAATAAACTCTCATTGCTTATTTTGGCTGCCATGAAAAGTGGTACAAAGGGCAGGTATTTTTAGATTACACACTGCTCAGGGTGGAGGCCCAGGCCCTGGCAGCTGTGCTTCGGGGAGGGAGTCCCCGTGAGCCCGCGGAACCGGGACGCAGATGTGAAAACCCCACATCTCCAGCCTGCCTCCTCAGGAAAGAGTCACCCCCGTGTAACACAGCCGAGCGCGCCAGACCAGTTCCGTCCGAGCTGTCATCCGGATCACAAACCCTCCACGACGGGGTCTGCAGCAGGTCATGCGGCCGGTCCAGCTCCTCCTGAATCTGCAAGGTGTGCCAGCGCGCCAGGTGCTTGAGGATGCCGGGGAGACCGGAACCGGGGCTGTTGCAGGGAGGCGATTGTAGTTAGTATTTTCAGCGTGGTGTGAAGTCTGTCAGACCATCAGACCTCAGCCGAGGGGACGGGGCTGCTCAGACAGCAGACACTACCCACCTCACCGCTGTTCATGGAATGCTGCCTGCTGGCTCTGCCCCGTGCAAGGGGTCCCGCCCTGGGGACAGGACAGTCTTTTCAACTGTCGCAATGGGATTCCACGGACCCGAGAACCCGCTGGAACAACACTTGCATGGAGCGGACTCCCCTGTTCCCACGAGGCCACCCCATGTGGGGTGAGCGCTCAGGCCTCAGCTCCCGGCCAGCAAGAGGGACATGGCTCGCTTCCCGGCGGTCAGGTCGGGAATCAGGTGGGGAATCAGCGCTGAGCATGGAGGGAACATCCCCGAAGAGGAATTTCTGGAGGCCGTCCTAGTTCTCTTTAAGTTCTGGGGTCTTATTTTCAATCACCACAAAATATTTTCTAGCAAGATATGTGTGATAATACAATTTTCTTTATTAAAAATAATTTACAGCATCAATAACATATACACAATTGTCAACTGAACTCTGCCTCCAATATATTTTTATACAATACTTGACATTATTGAACTTAAAACTGTTACACTGTTTTGTTGGCTTTAAATAATAGACAATGATTTATAGTTACTTGAGATACATGGTTTCATAGTCATATATTATATGTAAAATTGATAGAAACATCGGCACTATCACACAGGAGGGGAGGAAGCCTAACAGAGCCTCCCTGTTCCCCCTCCATCACCCCAAGTCAAACTAAGGTCAACACCCAGTGTCTGAGCACCTTCCCCTACACCCACAGGTAGAGACCGTGGTCTTCATACAACCACAGAGAAACGTCAGGCCGGCGGGCTGTCCTCCTGCCAGCCCCCCAGGAGGCACCGACAGCGGCATGGCTCCCTCATCCCGGGGTCGGCGGGAGCAGCGACACTGAGGCAGGAAACGTGGCAAGGGCAGGTGGCTTCGTTTTCTTGGGATGAAAAGCTGCTGCTGCGCTAACGCCTCTGACGTCAGCCTCCGGGTCACACCCTCGTGTGCTTCTCACGTGCCTAGTATGCTCCCTTCCTACGATACTGTGCATTTTTTTGAAATACCAAATTACCCAGATATAGTCAACAAAGGAGGTAAATAAAACAGTAAAAGCAAGAGATGACCCCTCTCTGCCAACAGAGCACGTGGCCGGGGCGGGGCTGCGGGCACAGCGGGCAGGCACACGGGACACGGGGTCTCAGGGTGGCCTGAGATGGCACGATGCGTCCCCGCGAGGCACCCGGAGCCACCTCCTCTTCATGTCCGGGGACACCTGGGACCCGTCCACTCCCCCAACCCAATTCATGTTTTCATGTAAATTAAACACATGCACGGACAGATACATGGTGTAACAACGTATCAAGAACACAACAGAAGGTACCACAGAAGTTGTTATAGAAAATTTAAATAAAGGGAAATCGTGTCCTCAGACCGCAGTCCCCGTGATTGTCTAAACACAGACGCGCAGACTATGCCCAACGGGCGCGAGGGAGTGCGAGCGTGCCAAGCTCTCAGCGGTCTGCAGCCCCTGCTCTGCTAGTTTCAGCTGAAATTCAGCGAACAGTCCTTCTGGGCCACGCGGGCGACTGGGTCAGAGGAAGATCTCCAAGTGAAGAAAAAAAAAAACGAAAAAAACCAACTCTACAATTTACCTTTTGGCTGCTAAGTTTAAGTTCTTAATTAAAAAAAAAGGTATAGGACTTTCTGGAATTAATTATCCAAACTTTTTCTTAAAAGTCACCAAACGTCTTATAGACTGAACACTTGCTGCGGTGAAGGGACATGCAGATGGAGAAAGCAGAGTCTCCAGGTGGCAACAATTTAAGTGTTTTATCCTGATAGTCAGCTTTGGTTAAAACAAAAACATAACTAATAAAATCATGCATCCCAGGTAAAATATGGATTCAGAATGACAGGAAATCAATTTTAAATAATTAAGAAATAATCAATACTTAAAAAATGCTTAGAGTTGAGCATCAAGCATATAATTTAGGGTGGATAATTTAAGAGCCTAGAGGAAATCATTTTAGCATTTACTGATCGAGCTCTCTTTAGCAACTGTAAGGGAGTGTGGAATTTTGGTTAATGACACCTAAAATAATAGGTCCTAGGAAGTAACAGTGTCACATAACGTGAGCAACATGATCTGACCCAACTGATGTCCTGATGTCACACCGTCTGAGGCTGGCGAGCACATCACAGCAACAAATCATGGAACAACGTGAGCGCGGGGCGCCACCCGGACTGCTCCACGTCCACCCGAGGGGGCCGTGGCCAGACGGCACAGGGTGTCGGGGCCGCGTAGCGCCCCCGTTAGACCGACTCTAGGGTAAGCCTGGCTGGATCACAAACGATGGACGCCAACCATGTCCAGCTCAAGTCTGACAGAGGATGAAAGTATCAGAAAGTTCACGTGCGAATCAGAGTCCAGCGTCCACAGTCCGGGGTCTCACCTGGCTTCTGACTTCCCAACTGCTGGTCTGAACCAACAAACAGCAGTGCACAGTTTTACAGGCGCGGAACAAAACGACCTCAGGAAGGTTATTCGTGTAAGAATCTTCAACACGAGTTCAAATTCTGCCTTTATTTACAAAATGGTCCGATAAAATACCCCCGGACTTAGGCCTCTCCCACAGCACACCTCACACGTTGATTTTAGCAATGTTAATAGCACCATTCGTTTATTATTTAAAATCAGGAAGATTTCATTTCAGTCACTATGATGATTCATTATCATTTACACCCACGGTGAGACCGCCAAGCACGCGGGACGTCTGCAGCTCCAGAGCAAAGATCCCTGGTCCAGCCCGAAAGGCTTCCCTGCGGTTAGCAGTTCTGACAGGTATCCGCGTGGAGTAGATACTATGAGAATTTTCGTGCCACAAAGTTTAATAATCCTCCGTGTCTGTACAACGTCACTTCCACGTCATTTTCGAAAGCAGCAATCACGCTGAATACTTTGCCAGTGCTTGTCTTCAAACAAACAGAAACAGCCCCCGTGAGTGGTGAAATCCTCCCAGCGTCCCCAGCACGCACACCACCGGTCTTCAATTTCCACGACCACACCTGCCACATGCTCGGAAACCCTCGTCCTGTCTGGAAGTCCTGCCACAGCTAAGTACACAACGGGGGTTCTCATCCCTGTGTCTTGGGCTCAAGCTCACGACCCTGAGATCAAGACCCGAATGGACGTCGGGGGTCGCCGCTGGACCGCCTGCCCTGCCCAGGCGCCCCTCCGCCCCCCTTTCTCAATGACAAGTCCCGTCACCAAGAAGAGCAAGTCACATGACAGAGACCTTGGCCTCCGAGTGAGGGAGTCGCACCCGCTCCTGCTCCTCTCCGTCCCTTATCTAATGCCTGCCACTCCGCCCCGTCCCTGCAGCCAGCGCCTTCCTGTGTTCTGGACTAAGGATCTGTGCTCCCTACGTTCCCTCAGAGGTTAGCTATGTCAGCATGGGTTCACCGCGTTACGCTACGACTGACGTCAGCGTGCAATTCACGACCATCCCTTCTATTCCATCTGCAACCCTCTCGCTGATGCGCACGACGCCGTCACGGACTCAGTCTCAGAGATACCTTTATACTTAACGTTAGTCCAGGAGACAGCTCTTCAGGAAACGTTAAGGAAAATGTTTCTCTGCCGGAGAGGCCCAAGGACTCTGCGTTTTCTCCCGGAAGGAACTGAAGTGGAACTATGCCGATTCCAATCAAATGATCTTTGTGAATCTTTTCATAACTTTCAGCCAAAACAGCTTTCACGCCCTGTAACAAATGTGCATTTTACTTCTTCCAACCATTTCTTGAAAGTTGCTTTTTTGGGCCATTTTTAGGGAAAAAATTCTACTTGTGGCCTTTCGATAAAGCTTCTTAACCTCACAGCACACGCTAGAGGTCAGTGCCGCATCAGAGCATGTACAGATCGCTCTTCCGTATTTGCAGGTGGCTCCCTGGCTTCTGCCCTGCCGAGGCTCGGGGCGGGGGGGGGATGCCCCGGTGCTCACTCACTCTCTCAGACTGCCACTAAATACAGAAATAAAGGAGGACGCCCCACGGCGGCAGAGGAAACAGGAGGTGTGGATTCTACAAATACTTAGAGGATGAGGGACCTTGAGCAGACAACATCCAACTACAGAAACCACAGACTCCATCTACAGCCCGACACGAGTGAGGCTTGGGTCAGTTTGTGACGATAAGATCCTGTTCTCTGCAGAAAACCAGCCAGAGGCTCTGGGCCCAGCTTCTCCACTTTCCTACCATTCTCCTAAGGAGCTCTTGGACCTCCTCCAGCCACATCTTCCTCCTTGCTGCCGCCTTAAAATTTCAATGCCACAAACACGTACTGTGTGTCTATTTCAGTATTACGTGTACACCTGTCCTTTATCCATAAAAACAGTATGATTTTTTTAACGCCCAGGAATCATTTCTCACCCCAGTGAGCACCATCACCTGATGCGAATGGATGCCCTAGACTGCCGGGCCCTGGGCCCTGTGTGGGCAGGGAATCGGGCAAGACGTGAGAGTGTGCACCTGCACATACTGACCCACGGGGCTCGCCCAGTGAAGCAGGCAGGTGGTCATCCAGCCATCCAAAGTAAGGCCCATCACCCGACAAAACCCAGGCAACACCCCCGGCTTATGAGCAGCGCTCAATGTCTAACCAGACAGCCTAGGGTCAAATATAGGCAAAGCCTCCAACATTAAAAACAAAGAGAAAACACATCAGAAAAAAACGGAACCTGAATCTGTAACTAATGTTCACAATAGTGATAATATCTCAGCAAGATGAGAGAAACTGGCTTATTGCTACAACTCCTTCGAGTATTTACATCTTTAGGGGGGAGACCAAAGATTCAAGAATGACGCGCAGGGATCCCCGGGTGGTTCAGCTGTTTAGCACCACCTTCAGCTCAGGGCGTGATCCTAGGGTCCCGGGATAGAGTCCTGCATCGAGCTCCCTGCATGGAGCCTACTTTTCCCTCTGCCTGTGTCTCTCTCATGAATAAATAAAATCTTAAAAAAAAAAAAAAAAAAAAAGAATGACGTGTGCACGATTATGTGATCTGACCGCCTGGCGTGGCCACCTCTTTCCAGCCACGGCTGCTCTGAGGGGCGTGAGTGAGCCTGGGAGGAGAGTAGGAGAGCCCTGGTCCTGAGGATGTCTCCAGGCACCCCCTACCCCCGCCTGCACTTCAGCAAAGGCACGGGTGCACGAGAAATGCCCTCCCTGCAGGCGGCCAGGCTCTGTCATCTCCTGGGGAAGCCTGGCCCCTCGGCCCACCTGGGGCTCAGTGAACCCCCGACTGGGGAGCAAGTACAACTCTCAGTGGACCTGAACGATCAGCATTACAGAGCATCAGTTCCAGACTGGCCTCCTTTCCCTGCACCGTGCTGACGTCCTCAAGAAAGACTGATGTAGAATCAACCTGATTCCCCAATACGAGTTCTAAATAAGCATAAAAAAATCCAAATGAGCAAAACAAACTCTGAGAAGATGTTACTCACAAAAGAGAACGTTTAAAACTCAAGTTTAGGGGATCCCTGGGTGGCGCAGAGGTTTGGCGCCTGCCTTTGGCCCAGGGCGCGATCCCGGAGACCTGGGATCGAATCCCACATCGGGCTCCAGGTGCATGGAGCCTGCTTCTCCCTCTGCCTATGTCTCTGCCTCCCTCTCTCTCTCTGTGACTATCATAAATAAATAAAAATAAATAAAATAAAAATAAAAAAATAAATAAAACTCAAGTTTAAGAAGATAAAAGCGAAGCATCAGTACCAGCAGATACGGTCCTTTGGCAGCCCAGTCTCTGGAGTTCCCGGAACCGTATTTTTTTCCTGCTAAAATAATCAGTGGGACACCGTCCTTCTGGTACAGCTCCGCAGCCTCAAACACATCTAGCTGTGGATGGAAAACAAACACAAGCACCTTCAGTTCGCTTGGGGGTCCAGGAGCCAACTGCCTAAATGCTCGTGTGCAACCTTACCGTCTGTCCTGACGGGAAATGAATTGTTTTGGGAGCTGGTTTCCCAAGGAATTTATTAAACAGCTTGATGTTCGCAAACGTGCCTCTGGTCATCACGGCATCGTTGCCTCTGCGGGCCCCATAGGAGTTGAACTCACGAGGAGTAAGGCTGCAAGGAAGTCGTGAAGCCAGTTTCATTTCAGATGGAAAACCATCACGCATTACTGGATCATAAAACTTACTCAGAAACACTTTTTATTGCAGAAAATTTCAAGCATATACAAACGTGGAGAAAACACAACAGCCAACACCTAGCTGCCTGTCATCATCGAGCTGTGGCATCCTGTTTCTTCTATAATCATCCCCTAGCAGGTGATTTTGAAGCAAACTCAGATAACATATTCCAACCGTACAAATCTCTATTTCTCTAAAATATATGAACTCTTAAAAATACTATCTTGATACCAAACCCCCTGCCCCCCCAAAAAACACAATTTCTTCCTATCACGTGGAAGTCAATATTTCAAATGCCTCCCAATCTGGAATCAGTCATTTCTCCACCTCTGGTTGCTTGAGCAGCTTTCCTGCTGCCTGAGAACAGACACTCCCAGGAAACACCTCCCAGGTCAAAATGCCATAAAGGCAACATTATCCACCCCTTTCCAGAAATTCACTTTGTGCTATTTGGCTTTTACTAAAAACCCACACAACACTAAGATGGTAATAGCTTTTCTTTGGAAAAGTAAAACTCTCTTTAGATTGTTCAGTCAGCGCAAACAAGTACGAATGCAGGTCTTTCTTTTTAAAAATGCCATGTAAGGGCCCCCCGGGGGCTCAGGGGTTGAGCGCCTGCCTTCAGCTCAGGGTGTGATCCTGGAGTCCTGGGATCAAATCCCGCGTTGGGCTCCCTGCAGGGACCCTGTTTCTACTTCTCCCTCTGCCTCTCTCGTGAATAAATAAAATCTTTTTAAAAAATTAAAAAAAAAAAACAAAAAAAACAACCCATACAGTAGTCACATATTTGAGAAAAGCAGGGACTTTTTTTTGGTAGATGTTATGTCATAATTATGACCAAGATAGAAATCATAACCAAAAGATATTTAAAAACCTATTTCTCAGTACTACAAATAAAAGCCATGCATATAACAGATTCATTTTTATTAAGTTCTATCAAATGGAATTGCTATTTGCAACTTCTACCAAAAAGTGTTTAATTCATACCAAGATACAGTTAACCAGAGGAAAAAATTCAAACACAAACTTCACAATAGCACTGATGAGACTGTAAGCAGAGCCATGGGCATGAGGATGTGTGCGACCACGTTACGGGGTACAGATTTTTTACACGATATTTTGATGAAAAGTCATCACTCGAACAGCTCTAGCATCTAAGGCAGCGGTGCAGAAAATTCTGCTCTTTGCAAAAAACTTTGTCTTGATAACAGAGCAACTCCACATCATCAATCGTGTAGAAATGAGATAAAATCTTCCTAGGTTTACACTTCCATCTCCCACTACAATGATGTTTACGTCCTCTTCTATTATTCTTGTAAAACTTTAAGCTCAATGGGCAGAAACTCATGGTCTTCTGATTTGATACAGATGAAGCCCAGGCTCACGCACACATATTACGGTCCACAAAACACACATTTAAATTTTGGACTCCAAGGATGGGGGAGCCGTTAGGCTTCATCTGGGGTCAAACAAAGCTGACTGTTCAATAAAGTAGTATTAAAAAAAAAATCTCACTTCCAATCAATTGTTCAGTTTGCTGCAAGGGCTCAATCTAAAGGAGCAAATTCAATTTCTAAAGTTATAAGGAAACGCAGCTACAACGGGAACCCCAGTTAGCATTCAGGTCAAAGAGCGATGACCAGACACCCGTGACGGTGGCCTATGCAGCGGAACCCCGAACTACACGGGCGCGCGGGCGCCAACCCCACACACGGCCGAACATCTGCGTGTGAGTTTCCACTCCCAAACACTTACTACCCTCCTGTTGACCAGACTACCCTTACCTATGACACCTCTCCTGGGTCACACATTTTGACCTCTGTTCCTACAAGTCAGCAGAGAATGAAAATGCACAAGGAACAAACAGACTTACAGGCCTGGACTGCGTTTATCAAAACCGACCTGAGCCTGCGCGGGTCCACACGGTTCCGACTCACACGGGCCCGCGGCCGCACACCTACCCTCTGTTTGTCAAGTACTTGGCAGCAGCGCTGCTCCTGGCGATGCTCCCCGCAGGTGATATGTGGTCGGTGGTGACCGAGTCTCCCAGGTACAGCAGGACGTGGGCATTCTCAATAGGCCGCAGGGCAACTGGCTCTTTGGTCTAAAAGGTAAAAACAGTTAAAGGCATTTACTCCTCATGAGGGTTTTTTAGTTCATAACAACCTTGAAAAGATCAACGCGTAAAACTATACTTACAAGCTTATCAAAAAACGAAGGACATCTGATATAAGTGGACTTTAAGTCCCATGGAAACAAAACTGAATCCGGTGCTTCTAAGGAATTCCACCGCTTATTTCCCATCTGTGAATTTGATTTTGGTTGGTGAACAAAACGAAAAGATAAAATGGAGTCAAAAGGTCATAAAAATGACAGAGGCTCATAAAAATGTTGGAGGGAATTAAAAAGGCCTTACTGGGAAAGGAAGCTAAGATCTAGATGTAATGTTCTAGAACATTACAGCATTTTGGGCAGAATGAATGAAGATTTACTCATCAAATTCCAACACAGTGGATTTTCACAAATACCCCAAGATTAAGTTTTAATATAAAACTTTAAAGAATCCAAAACAAGGGTCAAGGGTTTAAAAGAGCTACCCGTGCAGCTAAGAACAGACTGCGTGGTCGCGCGTGCGGTGATCTTTAGGAACACGGCTAAGGGATAACCCTCTGCTTTCAACACGCGTGTCCCCCACACGGCATCGGTCCTGCCTGCAAACCACACGGGAGATCTCACCACTGCCCCGCACCACCACCACGACCAGCAGCCTCCCCGCACACTGGGCAACCCACCTGCCCAGCTCTGGGTCTGTCCTCCTGTTTTTTTTAATTTAAGTTAATTAAGTTTTTTAAATTTAATTTAAGTTAAAGTAGGCTCCGCACCCGAGGTGGGGCTTGAATTCACCACCCTGAGAATAAGAGTCCCACGTGCCCCTGCTTCTGTCCAGCCCCCTCCCGCCAGGTCCTCCACAGGACCGAGCAGTCCTGACGCACGCTCCTCTGTCCACAACCTCGCGGAGGCTTCCGTCACTTCCTCAAGAACTCCATGTAACCAACGGCCCAACGCCTGGTCTGTAACTCCGTCCTCAGCACCTCCTGCCAGGGCCCTAACTTCCTGTGCGCTTGCCGCCCTGGCGCCCTCATCAGGGCTCCCTGAGGCCTTTCCCGGTGGCTCTGCACTTGGTCCAGGCACACGGAAACGCCTCCTCCAAAGCCCTGCTCAAGACATGTCCTGCTGTCGAACACCTACGACCGCCTGCGATCCACGGCTCAGATTCTGGTCAATCTGCAACGTTTCCACAGCACCTCTCACTTCTTAACATATTGGGCAATTTTCCTAATAATTTGTTTACAGTTCACTGCCTGCCTCTCCGGGTGAGAATTCTGTGCCATGCTCCTGGTTATATTCAAAACATCCAGAAGGGTGCCTGGCACATAGAAGGGTCCAACAGTGTCTGCTCGGTGAATACCTCTTCTACTCTCAGGGCTTTGTCAGTGTGAACACATGCATTTGTGTGTAGGTGCACACAACCTCTCTGGGAAGATGTGTGAGCAAGTGACGCCTGCCTGCCTCTGAGGGGCGGGAGGGACACTCCACTGCTTCCTCTCGCGTCTTTTGAACCTGAACCATCTGAATGGGAAGAGAGACAGGCAGCTCCTGTGAATCCTGCCCGTATCCACGATGCCTGCCATCCACTTCTAAGAAGCAAAGATCAGTGCTAACACTCTAAGCTGTTCTCCCAGATACTAGGTTCCAAATACAAAATGATTATCACTTATTAAAAACCATGTTCAAAATAATGTGATTTCAATTTTTATTAAATTCAAAAAGACACAAGAAAGAAACACCTCCGTTTATTAAACTACTTAAGAAACAAGTGAGCTGGGGATCCCTGGGTGGCTCAGGGGTTTAGCGCCTGCCTTTGGCCTGGGGTGTGATCCTGGGGTCCCGGGATCGAGTCCTGCGTCTGGCTCCCAGCATGGAGCCTGCTTCTCCCTCCTCCTGTGTCTCTGCCTCTCTCTCTCTTTCTATGTCTATCATAAATAAATAAATCTTTAAAAAAAAGTTAAAAAAAAAAAAAAAAAAAGAAAGAAACAAGTGAGCCTCTAACCTCCATCTTCTCTTTCAGAACTTTAAACATGGACAGTACAACCCGCTCTTCCTCCATCTGATGAACCTCCTCTCGGCTGGGCCAGATGTCCTGCAGGTAAATGCTCCTGCCAGTAGGGTCTGTGCCTGGAGAGAACACGGGAACATCAACGTTAGTATAAAAAATAATTCTCTGGGGGCGCCTGGCTGGCTCAGTCGGTTGAGTGTCTGCCTTTGGCCCAGGGCATGATCTCGCAGTCGGGGGATTGAGCTCGACGTCAGGCTCCCAGCTCAGCAGGGAGTCTGCTCTCTAAAATAAATAAATCTTAAAAACAAAAAATAGTAATTCCTTCAAGCTGTTCAGATATTTTCAGAGACCTATCCCAGAAACCAAGTAAATCACTCAACACGGGAGTGCTTCAGGCATAAGCAACTAAAAAAACTAAGTAGTTGTGCATTTTATACTCTTCATCTGAATACAGAGATGAGTGACTGCATGATAGGATTTCCTGAAATACTTCACAGAGTACATGGTCTTGGAAGTGTCCCAGTTTGCAAAAAGCGTATGCAGTTATGTCTGTATACGTGCAAAGGAAGAGATACCTAGAGGCTCCGTCTGGAAGTCTATATTCACTGTGCCCGCTATGGCGTACGCTACCACCAAGGGTGGAGAGGCAAGATAATTGGCACGAACACAATCACAAAGCCGGCCTTCAAAATTTTTGTTTCCAGATAAAACTCCACAAGTAACCAAATCGCCCTGAAAAATATACACAAATATATATATTCAATTCAAGAAATGGTGCAAATTCAGGTAATCATACACGTGCAATCTCAAATATTACATGTCTGAGAGCAAGATAACCTAAAAAGCACATAACCGATTATTAGAGAACTATCAAAGCCTCTAAATATTAATTTGCTACCTCATTAAAGGGTTATTTCAAAGATCTGAAAAGGATTCTTTCAATTATTTTAAGATCCAGTCTTCCCAACAGGTGCAAGGACTACAGGACTATAAATACATCAGTACATACTTTCTATAATGGAACAATAGAACATGGTGAAGGGAACCCCTTCAGGTGCGTCACTGATCCACACATTTTTACCTGTTTTACTGCATTTAAAACGGCTTCTGGCAAGGGTGCTGTATTCCCCACACAGGTTGAGCATCCATAGCCGACAATTTCGAATCTGTATTTGAAAAAACAAACCTGAGTGAACGGAAGGCCGTAACAGCTGTAAAGGAAGGGCAGGTCTCATCTTTCACTCCCGTCCCAGTCATGAGGCTACCGGACACGCGGATTAACCCTTGTCAGTAGGTCTGGCTGTCAGGCTGGCTGTCTGTCCTGGGCGCAAGAACTCAGACATTTAGAGCATCCCCGAGGTAGATGTGCTTGTCTAACCATGACACGAAACCCGCACGACGCACAGGGCACTTGCCCACACGTGACTCGCAGGGGCTCTAAGACGCCCACTGGAACACCAATACCGCTGCTTGCAGGGGGCGTAAGCTGGCTGGACAGTGCAGCGAGGCCTCGGCAGGGACCCTGTAGCCAGGAACGCCGAAGCGAGGAAATCTCTTAATTCTTGACCAACCAAAACACAAAAATACCTGCTAAAAAATGCCAGGTGTAATCCTCAAAAAAAGCTGCTCTTCTAAAAGCAAAAAAATGTTTTAATTCGCCAATCTTGCAAAAGAACTGATGATTTGTGTAAAGTAAAACAGTTTTCAAAATACACCGCCAACATCAATTATTTTTTCTGAGTCTGTGAGAATCGGGAAAGTTATTTTCTACAAAGTTCAGGGATAACTTAACTCATGCTTGACAGACCCAGTAACCTCACAAAACATCAATTAAGACAATTCTCTCCATTAATGATGCTGCCTGTAACATGTCACTCTTTCTGAAAACTGACCTCCACAAGCCCAAGATAACATACTCCCTGTGCTGCCCCGCATCCGCGTCTGTCTTTACATCCGCGTCCTAGAGACCAGCCCTGTGGCGGCTCCTCGAATCTGCCGCCCCCCCCTGCCCCGTCTGCTGAGGGAGGGGCCTCGGACTGCATGGTAAGCGCAAGGTACCAAAGCCTATTTTTCCCGACTTCTCTTTGCCCATGAAAGGCTCTGACAGCGGCTTTGATCACTGCGGGATCTGCAGGTCCACACGCACAGAAGCAACCCAGCGGTGACCGCCACTTACCCAAGCTTACTGAGATACGGTAACACTCCGCTGGAACTGAGGTAATGTGTAACCATCCCGCTGCCTGGAGATAGACTTGTTCGGATGTACGGTTTCACATGCAGCCCAGCGTCCACGGCTTTTTTAGCCAGAAGACCTGCAGGGTAAACAATGATGCGTTAGGGCAGCGCTCGGCAGGTCAGTCTGCAACTCATTAAGGGTCAAAGTCCAAAGGCATGAATTTGCTGTTGTTACTGTGTCCATTTTACTCTATAAATTGGTTTCATTTAAAATAAAAAATTATACTGATATACCAGCCTTTACACTGTGAATTCAAGTACAGCCCGAAGCCACAGCATCATGCACACATGGAAAAAAAAAGTATGTATAATAATATTATGCACACACAACACATATCACTAACTGAGCCACCAGGCCATCGTAATAAACAGCACTCGCTACACAAGACTTTATACAATTATCGACTGTGCTATGTACATACAACACACTGTGTTCTGTCTTTTACGACCCTTGTCAACAATCTTTTACTTCCTTCTGTTCTCAGTGGACTGTCCCGCACAGCTGTGGTCACCCATCAAGACACCTGCTAATTAACTCTACTCTAGATTAACAGAAACAGCAATAATGACCTAAAACTAACAGACATGTAAATTATAATAAAAAGAACTTCTTCTGTGTAATAAAAACACAAGAACATAAAATCAAACCTCAAGCTCCGTTAGACCCAATTAGAATCTCAGGAAGTCTCCAATATCAAACACGATCCCAATACCCACGGGTAATCTAGGAAGGGGACTTTGGAAAGGGACAGCCTACCTGCGGCGAGCATGACAGACGGGTTACAGTTATTGGTACAGCTGGTGACCGCGGCCAGGACCACAGACCCGTGAGACAGCGTGTACTCGCTTCCTTCGTAACGAATACAGACGTAATCCTTCTGCTTCTCAGCGGCAATCTGGAACCCTTTAAATCCCACCTACGCAAACGTACACAGAAACACAAATAGTCTGGGTATGAATAGAAAAACACACCAGCACAAAGTACAGCAGATCCGACAGGTGGTTTCACGCTTGGAGCGCGGACTCGGATGACGGGGAAGGCGTGAGACACCTGCAGCCAGACCTCCGCTGGAGCTGGACTCTGGGCCGTCGCAACAGGAGTCTGTGGCGGGCCTAACTACTGGGATCCATCTCACGCTCTGCGGCTCCCCGTGCCTTCCTACTACCCATTCTCAGTACTCAGCATGGACACAGCCCTGATGGCTGGATTTACAGGATACTCGGGCGGAGTGCGTGCAGAACACGTGACGGAGACCGGCCGGGAGCCGGGAACCGCGACGCCCACCATCCTACGTCACAGCTGTGCTCCACACTAGCACAGCAGCAGCACCAACAAAAATTAAGAAATTATAAAAAGGAAGGCTCCAGAAAGAGCACCAGATACAAGTTCTCAGAATAGGCAGTGTTAGCAATTCTCAGAAGGACAGACGCTGAAAGTCAGAGGCCGCGTGCTATCCAGGTACAGTCACCAACCTCATGGAAGCGAGAACCCAGTGTAGTGCGTTTCACCCAAAGGGCCATGGACTCCAAGAACAGTGCTTCACGTGATGATGCACACTGCACCGTGCAGGCCGTCCCCCACAGGAGCGCCACGGCCACACACACCACTGAGCACCAACATCAGGATTGTGCGACGGACACGCGTCACATCTGACCCTCACCGTGGGCACGGCACAAGCTCACCAATGACTGACCAACTGCAGACAGGAAGGCACCGGCAGCTACTGGCATGCGCTCACACGTGTGAACACAGCAGCAGCCTGAGTGCAGGCCCCCCTGCGGGTCCCCGCCACTCGGCAAAGAAGCACCTGGGCCCTCGCCACTCGGCACAAGGAATACTGACAAAGGTGGTGGCGCAGTAACCTGCCTTTTCGTTCAAGCAAGCTTGGAAGTCACGCTTCATGTCCGTCACAGCAACTCTATCCTGAGGTCTCTTTGGACCACTGACAGATGGAACTATTGAATTCAGATGAATCCGGATCACCTAGGAAACAAGAGGAAAGAGACAAAGAATCAGAATTTGTCAGGTAGACAGCAATTTAGTGCTACTTCCTGAAGCAGAGTACAGCCATATTTGTTGTAATGGGGATATACACCCCCAGAAATAAAGATTTTAAAACAATCTTGATTAATTTATAAAACAGAACAAACATTTGCTAAAAGAGCAGATCAGTGTGCGCACCACCCCACACCAACCACACTGCCCACACAGAATACTCTGTTGCTCCAATTTCTCTTCCCTGTCGTCACAGATGCCCGACGACACAGCAGATGCCTGTGCCAGCTATCAGCCTTCTGCCCCTGGGCTCCAAATTCACCCTTCCCTGCTTTGTGACAACGGAGGGGGCCTGCATGGCGCGAAGTCTGGTCAACACAGGGTGCTGGAAGGACAGAGGACTTTTCTCTTCCTGGTTCCAGAGTGTCTAGCTGGCCAGGCTCCGGCAAGACCTTACTTTCATTCCTTGGCTAAAAAAATATTATGTTCTTAAAACCCAACCTCCCAACTAGGTTTCTGTGCATTCCTTCTGACGTTTCTACCGTTTTCCTCTGTCCGTTTTATGTAAAATCAGTTCAAATTAAGTTTCATCCCCTGTGGCCTTCACCAATATTTAACAGCGCCGTCCACCCTGACCGATTATAACTGCCACACCTGCTGTGCATGTGCTTTCACGTCATGGATCCAGGTGATCCCTGTCTTTACGTATTTAATGAGACTGCCTTGAAATCAATATCCTAATAGGCTTTAGTTTTCTTAAATCTTGTCAGATCCTTAAGAAACAAGTTTCTTTCTTTTTATTATACAATGCAAGATTTTCCTTTTCCTTATTCTCTCCCTTTATGTCTTTAAAAAGAAAAATGGACAAAGCACTACAATAAACAGAGCTGAAAGGGATCAGAAAACAATGAGTAAAGCTAAAAGATCTGCCCAAAGTTCACACAAATTCAGTTCCAGTGGGTGCTACACTGGCCTTCACTATGCCTAGGTGGACCCGTTGATCCACCTAACACATCTGCAACGTGCCGGCCACTGCTCTCGGGGCTGGAGGTGCAGAACTAAACACAGGGACAAAGCTCCTCTCCTGTGCACCTTGCGTGCATTCTGGTGGGGGGGAAGAGGCAAACACGTATAGAAATTAACAGATTTCAGGCAGGGACACATGCTATGAAAAATAAAGCTGGGTGAAAAAATGTATTTCTACCCAAGAAAATAGCTTAACAGTTAACCAGACCTACACCACCACCAAATGTGTTTTAGATGCTTATCGTAACTCTTAGAAGAAAAGGAATGTCATTAAAATTCAAACTTCCCTGAAAACGAATTTTACTTCAGTATAAATACCCAACAGATGGGAAACACTGGCCAGGTTATAAAATACGTTTAATATTTAAGGTCACATAACTGTAAATCCCTTTCATAATGATTCTTTTTTAAAGATTTCATTTATTCATTCATGAGAGACACAGAAAGAGAGAGAGACAGAGAGAGAGGCAGAGACACAGGCAGAGGGAGAAGCAGGCTCCATGCAGGGAGCCCGACGTGGAACTCGAACCCGGGTCTCCAGGCTCACACCCCAGGCTGCAGGCAGCACTAAACTGCTGCGCCACCAGGGCTGCCCTTTCATAATGATTTTGACAGAATGCAGACGCTAACCAGAGGCAGGCGTTACCAGAATGGACAGGTACAGAGCACATCATGGTGCTCTTATCATAAAGCAGAAAAAGATTAGAGTGAGAGACTAAAAGTCAATTTTGTATTTTAAATATTAAAAATTTAGATTAATAAAATGTTGTAAAATTCACTAACAGAAATCTACATAAACTTAATGAGTAAAATCTAAGCAGAGTCACAAATAATATTAATTGGCTAAATACTAACGATGGTGGACATTTATTGAGCAGTTTCTGGGTGCCTGAAACCATTCTAACACATCTATCTAACGTATTTAACCCATTCAGAACAGCCTCTCGTTTCAGAGCCGAGCAAATGGAGGCAGAGAGGCTCAAGTGGCCACGGCTGCACGGCTGCTGGCATCCAGACCCAGGTGGCTGGGTGACCGGGGGCTGCTTCTCATGTACCTGGGAGTACGTGGGTTCTCCTGAATTATCCTGGTCATGTCGAAACAATTTCACAGCTTTAAGGTATGTTTCCACTGACTTGAGTTTGGCTTTGTCAAAACCTAAAAAGAAGGTTAATAACAAAAACACAGTAAGAAATTTTGAACTCCTGGGGGTGAGGGTGCTGAATTCCAATGAGCAAGACACAGACACTGCACATTACTAAATACTCAGAATAGCTTTATAAATTACTACTTGATATTGCTCAAGAGTAGTAAGTTTTACCCTTCATAACATTTGATCAAATACATACTAGCCCCCCCTTTAGAAGTTACTCAACACCAAGATGAAGAATGCTGAGCCAGTTCTATAAAACTCACAAAACTCACTTATCTTCTGCTAGTTTGCAGAAGATAAATCAATAAGCTCGCATACGATAAATTATCACCCATCATAAAGGACATTCATTACTTTTTAATATCAGTATAATAACCAAAATGAAACTTAGGGGTAGTTTCATGAGCAGAAAGGGGTGGACAAGATCTTCCAGAAGGTAAAGAACCTACGTGTTAACTACGGGTAGTTCTCTGCAAGCCTCAAGGAAGCACGTGGTGGCGGCTGACTGTATTTCCCAGCGACTGACCCTGAGCTGCGTGTTCTTCTGACAACGTGACAATGCCATCCCTCAATCAAGAAGCACAATCGACCCCTCAGACCTGAGCAATGTAATTCCTGGCTGGCTGGCGCTGTCTCCCAGGTCACCCGCCCTGAAAGTCCACGTGGGAGTTGGGATGGACAGTCCCAGCAAGGCACCTGCTGAGGGGTGAGTGACCCTCGGGACCCGGGCTTCACGGAGCAGAGACCAGCTGTGCTAGCTGTGCCACCTCCACTACTGCCCGTGGAAACCACGTCATAATGATCATTGCTGTTTTAAGCCACTGAGTCTTAGGGTAATTTGTTACAGAGCAATAGATCATCAAGACACAAGTCATATTAACACGCAAGGGAGAAGGCACCTCCGCAACTTCTCTCAAATGTCCTACCAGCCCAATCCCCTTTATAAAAAGCTCTGTGTTTGATGAGAACCGTTCCCTCCAATGTTCCAAACGACCACTTCCATTTTGCCATTTGACCTATTAACTTATAAAAGCTGCTGCCCCAGTGAAGAGTACTAGAACACACCCCCTGAATGTACTTATGATCAGAGATTAATTAGCTCAGCGATGGTCTCTTACAAAAGGCAAGTGGGTCGCATGAGGAGGAGGCAGGGGCACATTCTGATCTTACAGGCACTGGCCACATTAAGTCGTCCATACCAGGGGGTCAAACCTCCTGTGAATCAGGCCACAAAAAAGATCTGGAACCTGTAATCCTACGCTGCTCTTAGAAAAATTGTTACTCTCTAGACAGAGCACCGGTCCCCAGCCTCTCGTGTCAGATGGCTCCTCTACTCCTGTTACGGGGACAGCCGTGAGGACGCGCGAGCCCGCCTCCCATGAAACTGCAGCCCTGATTGCTACGGTGTGGCAGCCATCCGTCCTGGAAGAAGTGAGGCCAGGCCCAGCAGCTGCACTAATTCCTTCAAATCACTATAAATGGGTCACATGGGAGGGATGAGGTTTAAAGGGCACAACACTCTAAAGACACCTGAGGCAGTTCATGTGAGAGCCACTGTTTCAAAATAAGATAACTTCCTGAACATTGAATACCATGCACGAGGTAGTTGTTTATTCAGACAGACACACTGGACGTGTAACAGTTACCCTAATGATCTTTCATCTTCTTACCTGTATGTTCTAAATGTTTTAAAGTCACATTGTCAACAGGGAAAAAGCTGAGGATAGCACCATATTCTGGACACATGTTTGCTATTGTGGTCCGATCCACTATAGATAACTGTGAAACTCCACTTCCAAAAAACTCAACAAACTTTCCAGCCACTCCTACTTGCCTGAGGTGCTATATAAAGGGATACACAGAAACGCACACAAAATTAGTAAGATTGGCATGGAATCTCTGAAAAGAACAAACTCTAATTTTTAACCCCTAACAGTGACAACAGATGAAAGAGGTTCCTTGTGGTTCTTATCACACATCAATTCACTCTGGGTTTGCAGGTATTTTAAGACAAACAGTCCACAGAAAACTGGCCCCATGTCACCATCAGGCAGGGCGGAGACGGCTTACGAGTGAAAATGGCTAGATCCACACGTGAACGTCTCTGACGTCGAGGTGGACCTCAGACCGGACACTGCATGTTAGCTGGCAGCCTTTCTTCTTTCTTAGCAGACATGAACCAGGGCTGCTTCTAACCACTGATGGCATCTTAAGATTTAATGAAATACTAACATACTCATGAAACTGTGCATTTAATTTAAAAAAGATGTACTGGCTATAAAAATTCTTCAAATTCCAACCCCAGTCCACATATTCACAGCATCACTCACTCTTGGTTAATGTCATTTAGACAAGATTTCACGTGTCCTTGGAAAGTCACATTTCTGAGTTATTACCAGGTAACCACAACGGCGGCTCGGCGAACCAGAGCTTCCCCCAAGCATGGCCTCTGCCTGGGGCAAGAGAAGCCTAGGGAGGTCACCGAACAAGACTACCCTGAACCCGTGAGGAACACCCAGCCCCAACAGTGCAGAGGCGCTACCGGCCATTTGATCCATTCTTTTGTAAAAGGCTAAGTTGCTTCTTTATACCCAGTTACAGTTCCGAGGATCAGAACAACACTTTTAGACTAAAGTTAAGGCTGTTTCAACAAATCCATGAGGTGCCACAATATACGTTTTGAAAACTGATATGGGATTAATCTGTAAAGATCATGAATAGGACAGAACCTCAGGAGGAAAAACATTTATTAAATGTAAGCTTCATGATAGATTTAATGTTTGTACCAATATGCCACATTTTTTAAATAGACCTGTGATCTTGTTATAAAAAAGTATAGCCGGGGGTCTAAAAAGTTGCATTAATTTTCAGGTCATCCAAAGGAAAGTACAGAGTTCTCTGAAAACATACTCCTTTCCTTTAGAACAACCCTGCAATTCTCAATTTAACTTCTGAATCTTCCAGCACCATACACGGGATCAATCACTTCTGCAAGGCGTCAGTATGTTCTCAATTAGGGAAGAGGGTCCGTACTAAATGCTGACCAGGCAGCTGGACCATTTCTTTCTCTGCAGAGAATCTGGAGAGTCTTCGGATCAATAATCTAACCAAGGTAGAGACTCCAGAATCCAAGCTGGAGGTGCAGGTGGGATATTGCCCACTCTCATTTATTTAACAAAATGGACTTACTCCTATTCAAAGAGTTAGTGAAAACCAGAAATTTAGGAGAGTTACAAATTACTGTTCACTAGGAAACTCTAGCATACACGTATTAAATGTATACAACCAATGTTTTAAAAATTCAGAGAAGTTTTTATATCCGTTAAAGTGTTAAAACAGCCAAACAGAAAATCTTGACACTTCCACATTTCTAACAGTCCATTATTTTCCAGTGAATGGCTTTTAGAGGGCAAACGATTAGTTATTAAAGGAGACGCACTTTTCCTAAACATGATTCTCTAATCACGCGGTCAACAGGTATAAGGGCCAGGAGCCCAGGCTCGTCCTGGTGCACCCCCAGTGCTCAGCCAGGTGACCCTCAGCCACGGCATTGAGCCTGACGGTGCCTGTTTTCTCGGAACTGAAATGGAGGTGGTCACGGGAGCACTCTTCCAGGCTCGTACTAAGGACTGAACGAGTTAACAGGTCAAGGGACCACCACCCACAGGCGTGTCTGTACTTACTAGCACCCAGGGAGGGTTCTGCGTGGGCGGCCGCTCCTGTGATGGTCACTACGAGGCCATGGCCAAGAAGGCCAGAGCACAGAGCATGCAGCGCGGACCCGAACCTCGCCCTCGAGGGGCCCTGTACTTAACGTCCACTACGTCACACGACTGGCACAATTACCTTTGTAATGCCAAGCACGACATCTATGGATGTGACAAAAGGGTTTGACGAGCCGCTCAACTCACATCCAACCACCTCCGGGAGAGTGAGAGAAACTGGCAGACCAAGCATTACTGCTTCGGTTTCAATGCCTCCAACCCCTGGAGGGACAAAGACAGACAGTGAGCACAGCACATTTAAAGGTAATGTAGGTTCTCTTGCAACATCAAAATCCCCAAATGCTCCATGAGCCTGTCTTACTGACAATGACCCCACAGAGCCGCCACACTGCCGCTGTTACTGTGGACGGGGACCCAAGGCTCCTCAGAAGGATTCCACTCACGGGGTTGAGAAAAACCTGGCGTTACCTTTCCATTAAATTCAATGAACGTTTAGTATTTATTACACCGAGTACTGTACTGTGCTCAACACACAGATGTGAACAGACCCCAGAACCTGTGAACCTCAAGCAGTTGAGTCTAACAATGAAGACAAGACGGTCAACAACCCGTAGAGAGTATGCGTGTTCCGCCGGAGGGAACAGCCTGGACCAAGCCAGGGGACGTAACAACACAGCCCACTGGGGAAGCCCCCAACTCTGAGACGAGTGTGCATGAACAGCCAGAGGCCGTGGGCCATCAAGGGCTTGGCCTGAAATGCAAGGGGTGTGGAGTCCTGACGAATGTGGAGTCGAGCATGGGAGGAACCACGTCAACTACAGTCGCTCTGTGAACACGGGCATCTTGTTGCTGCTTTTCTAGAGGAAGAAACCTCCTCGGAGAGCCTACGAAGACCTGCTACTTACGTTCCTTTAGAACGTTCCTGATGCCAGGTCCCCCCAAAGGAAGTACATTTAGTGGTTTACTTACCCCACCCCAGAATCCCCAAACCATTCACCATGGTTATATGAGAATCTGTGCCAACCACACTGTCTGGGAAGAGGAGGTTGTCTTCTTCAAAAACCATTCTCGACAAATACTCCAAGTTTACTTGATGAGCCATTCCAGTTCCAGGAGGGATTACAGCCACGTTCTTAAAAACTCTTGAACTCCACTATATTATGTTTAAATTCAAGAAATCCAAGCATTACTATATCAATGTGTGCTCACAATAAAAATACAAATATTGACACTAAAAATATTTCACTGATGTTCCAAATGATCAAACTTGACAGTATACACAAAGACAAGCATTGAGACTAACTCTAAACATACTCATTTTGCAGATTATTAAGGCAAAATTAAGTCAGAGAGAATTGTTCCAATAGTCCAGATAAGTGGTAGTTTTCAACTGTGCCCTAAGGCCTGGTGGACAGGAAGGGGGACCCAGGCACAGGCCTTCCCAGCAACCTTGAATGGCAGACACTGAGTCTCATTCTGTTTTATATACTGGGGTTTCCAACAAGATTTTATTTTATTATTATTTTTTTTCCAACAAGATTTTATCTGAAGGAAGAAAACGTTCTACTACCACAAAGCATTTAAAAACTACCAATTTAAAGGGTATAAAAAGTATACTTATCAATATTGTGTGAATTTCAGTGTAAAAATTTCCTCCAGATCATTTGTACCTTGAAAAATTGAAGCCTCTCTCGATTTCTGCCAAATTCTACTTCTTGGTTTTTTAACACTGTTTCAGGTCTAAAAGGAAGAAGGGCCGGCATTAAACGTATGCATCACAGAAAAGACTTATTTCTAAGTATTCATTCTGACGCACACACAAGCACATTGTAAAAATTCTCGGAACGGCAGTTTACTAAACAGACTTCTCGGAATCCTGTTTTCTTTCCACAAGGAAGTTCTGCTTTCAACAGCATGGTAGGCAGCTCTCTCCAGAGCTCCTCCATCCCCAGGCCCCACGTTGCACTAACACACGGCGCGAGCGACCCAACTGAAGCTATTGGGAACACCGCAACCCCTGTCAACGTCCCCCCATCAACGTCCCCCGCCAGAAGAGGGCAGAGCGTGCGTGTCAACATGTACGTGCACTGCCTCCTGCCTGCGCCGGTGCCAGTTCAGCGGGGCGCCGGGCATGGACAGGGCACGGGGCCAATGGTGCAACGTCACTTCATGTCTAGAAAGCTTTGAGCAAAATGCTTGTATTTACCCCACCCCAAGTGGAAAGCATTATTTTACGTATGAGGAGTTTACTTCGTAAAGATTATAGACACGTTTTATGTGCATTACCTAAACTAAGGTAAAAACAATCCACCTCCAAACAGTCAGCACTTGTGTCACTTTTAAGAAGCTATTTTTAATCTAATGGACATTTAAAAAATGGATTTAAGCTGTTTATTTCACCTGCCAGCTGGTGATCAAGTGCTGACTAGGATGTCAGCACGACTAAAATTATACTGTGTCCTCCAGGGTCCAGACAGCTGTTTACATGTCAACTTAAAAAAAAAAAACCCACAAAGATTACTAGACTAATTCATTGCTGAGTGATCCCCTGAAGCCACAGCATATCTCGAGGAGATTTTCCTTAGGACTCTGGGAGCACGGCTATCTGGAGCCAGCGCATTACTGTGCCTCTCCACGGCGAGGACCATAGAGTGCCCCTCATTCACTGGCTCAGAACCCCACTTCCAATTTGGCATCGATTTCAAGGGCCAAACGTATACTCTCAACCTCCCACCTTGCCATTTCCTGTTGGGTCAGTAACGGACACGGACACGCCAAAGCACATAGGAGAGGGCCACTATTTTCCTATAGGCGGAGACCACAGTCCAACTCATCCAAATTCTGTGTGATTTGGAGTCAAAACTGAGGGGAAATGTTGCACCAGATTGCATTTTTAATTAAAAATAAATCCATGGTATTTGAATCAGTAAGTCTTCCTTTCCGGGAAATTGATTTGTGTGTAAGAAGAGATGTTCATCTCGAACGTGAACATGCACCCTAACAACTGGGAGAAGTAGCTGTACCAACTCCTCAGAACAGAATTCTTTCTTGAGCAGATTCACTGCTTCCCAGAGCAGCATCTAGGCAATCGCTTACCTAAGAGGGCTTTTTAGATTATAACATTCTTAACACCAAGCTCTTCACGAAATTGGAAAAAACAAGAAACCTAGTAAGAGAAAAGCTAAAGCTATAAATAAATAGAGAATTCACAAAAGAAATGTGAATGAATAAAGAGCATGTGAAAGGTACAGATTCACTAAAATAAAAAATTCAGAGTTTAAGATAAAATCCCATTTTTCTGTGTATATTAGTCCAAAATTTTTTTTTTTTTTTTTTTTTTTTTTTATGATAGGCACACAGTGAGAGAGAGAGAGGCAGAGACACAGGCAGAGGGAGAAGCAGGCTCCATGCACCGGGAGCCCAACGTGGGATTCGATCCCGGGTCTCCAGGATCGCGCCCTGGGCCAAAGGCAGGCGTCAAACCGCTGCGCCACCCAGGGATCCCTATTAGTCCAAAAATTAAATATACTTCTAGAAAAATCTTAAGGTTTTCTTCCTAAGGAAATGAAACAGCGGGATTCAGACTTTGTTTAGGATGAAGTCTTAACTGACTTCATTCAGGAAAGTAGGACACACATGTCTACAGGTGTGAAGAGGCTACGTCCATCATACGGACCAGGAGGGGACAGAGGACAAATGGGGTTTTTCTAACTGAAAAATGACCTGGCAATGATAAGTATTTTTAAAAAATCCCATACTCAGGCACTGGTTGCAAATGAAAAGGACAGAGAATGGGCGTGTTCTCAATCTGCGAAGACAATTTCCCTGAGTTTCGGCCCGGCTCTCCAGAGTCGCAGGATCCACGGCAGGTAGTCTGGCCTCTGCAGGGAAGCTTCTTAGGCTGCACTCTGAGTGGAGAGAGCTTTCCTGCTTTCTGCAGGTCACCACCTCCAGGATTCGGAGCATTCTGTATTGCACTAGCATGCCAAAAAAGGAAACAGAATAAAGCCATTTAAAAATGACAGAAATTTAGCTTTTCAAAAAGCACACACTTGGCAAGGTTATCTGGAACTAGCTAAATGTTGCTCACACGTTAATACAGCATTTAACTCAGGTTTCAAAAGCAAAACTCAGATTACAAAAGAACAAATAGGTAATTTAAACTTATGGAGATGAAAACACAATTCTACGTGCCCAAGGAAATCATTTTCATATACTTCTATGACAATTCAAATAACTTATCAAGCACCTAAATGTTTTTTCCCCAGGTAGTAACTTAAAAGCCGCACAGAGCCACAGTGCTGATCTAGAGGGTGAAAGCACCCGTGTGCTGGCACAACTGTGTCTAGGTCCATGCGAAAGAGCACAAGAGAATTTAGGTCTTATCTAGTTTAACCCCGGTCACAGGGACCTTTTAAACAGAAGAAATGTATTTCAGCATAAGGAAAAATAGAATTTTTTTAAAGTAAGCATTATGATTTTTTTTTTAAAGACCGTATCTATTTATCCATGAGAGACAGAGAGAGAAGCAGAGACACAGGCAGAGGGAGAAGCAGGCTCCATGCGGGGAGCCCGACATGGGACTTGACCCCGGGACCTCGGGGTCACGCCCTGGGCTGCAGGTAGAGGCTCAAATGTGGAGACCCCCAGGCGCCGGAGAAAGCACTATGATTTTAATCCCCAATTAAAGACATTCATCGTGCCCGTCTTTAGATTCTCTCTCGAAGGCAAGTAGGTTAAAAAATAAAAGATACTGAAGATGAATTTGCTCCACGGAACAGGTTCTAGGCTCATACATTTCTATCCAAAATGGCAGCAGAGATTAACAAACATGAATACCATTTTAAATTCAGACTCTGTTAAAAAAATTCATCAATAAGTGAATTCCACCAGGTCTTTTTATAGATCAGTGGATCCTAAATGTGGCAGCCTTCACCCAGGCAGGAACTGTCTCTACTCCCTTTGCCCCACCCAGTTGCTGCTGGCTCCTCGCATGGCTGCCTTCACAAATATCTCTATCCTATTAATGTACCATTTACTGAAGTCAATCTGTAAAGAATGGTCAACTGTGAGATCTGTCGGACGGGCAGGGTGGACTCTCCTAGGGTCACCTCCAAGAATCTTCACTGCCTCCCTCATAGCAGCAAAATCCACCATTGCTGGTATTCCACTAAAAAATAAAAAAATAAAAAAATAAAAAATGATGAAATTATGGTTTGAATTGTTCTTCCTTACACTCAAGTAATTAATATACTTATTCACTCTCATATTTAAAAATATCCCTTTCTAGTTTGCACTCATGTTAGATTATGCACCTGTTTTCCAGAGTTCGACGTCTCCTGGTTTAATGAGAATTAGCCTTGTTACCTGAGAACCTGGGTGCTCAGGGACAGATGTGCCACAAACACCACAAGAGACGACTTTTAGAGGCATGAGAAAACTTCAAGAACTATCTACAGAATTCTCTCCCTGTCTTAAATTTTATGATACCCGCTCCCTCCCAGTGCGTTCAACGACCCCAAGCTCTCGACTAGACGAACATGCCTCCAGACACCATGGGACAGGCTGGTAAGAGACAGGAGTTTGCAGGGAAGACGTAGTCGCGACCACAGAACAGCATCCTACATACTGTAGCAGCTGCGTGCACAGGGCATAAGCAACAGTGGCATACAAACCAGATTTCGGTGGGTGGGTGAGGGGGATGCTCTATTTATCTAGCTAACTCTCCTACAGCCCCTTCAAAACTCAGTTAAAGGCTAACTCTCCTCACAGTCCATTCCTGGACACTCAGATCAGGCTGAACCATGTATCAGGCGATGGTTTGGACTCTGGATTTTATTCTAAGTGTGATGGATGCCCCGTGGCATACAGGGGAACGGTAAGGCCCTGGCTGACAGTCTGAATTAAAACACGTGATCTGCTGTGAAAAGACAACTACAGATGGTCAGTGTGCAAGCAGGGGCCCTAGCTAGAGACTCTAACAGCGGCAGTCGAGCGGGGAGAGCACAGGACCGGCACCGGGGTGGCGGTGCAGATGGTAAGAGGTGCCTGGGCTCAGGACACGTGTCAAGGTCAAGTCCTCAGAGCTTGCCGACAGACCGGATGAGGTGGGAAGGAAAGAAGGGAGTCACGAGTCACGACTAAACCTCACGTTCCCGCCCTACGCTGGAGGCTACGGAGCATGTCCTGTGACAGCACAGACGAGGACGGGGACGGCAGTGGGGTGGTTAGGCTTTGCACGAGCTACGTCTGAGAGGCCCGCTCACAGAGAGGGCAAGCAGGCCAACTACAACAACAGCGGGTTTTCAGTAGAGAGGGTAAGAAACGAGTGCCTAATTTTTAATGAACTGCTTTAAGTTTAGAAAGGACAATTCTTTACATTTATAACTCATCTTCAGAATTAAAAAGAGCCAAGCATCAGGCAGTCTGAATTTTCAGAAGGAAATACTCTATTACTCACGTAAAATCTTGAAGTAGGACACGGGCAGGGAAAAAGGGCACTTCGACACTGCTTTGTTTGGTCTTCCAGTCTAAAATGTTCATGACGTCCTCCTTTTTCATCAAGAAGCCATCACAGTTCCGCACAGCAGCTTCCAACAGGACCCGTATCGAGTAAGGCAGAGCACCTGAGCCAGACGGTATCACGGTTAGTGACGTACGAGTCTCAGGGACACACTGAAGATCCGCAACAGCAAGAAGTTAGACACTGATGCAGTTTTCTCAGTAGAAAAAAACCGTTCACCCTCTGTGAACATGGAGGAAAACCCAGCTTACGGTAACACAGGCCTGCTATCGCTTTGGCTTTCCCATACTGTAAGCCGAGGCCCCGAGAAACCAGAGTAAACCTTCGTTAAAGAACTGCCTGGCACCGAACATTCAGGGAAGACACAGGAAAATCAGAATTAAACACAGTAACAAAAACATCCCTAGACTGTGCAGTAATTTTAAAGACTTTCAAGATTTCCGTCAAGAGCGGTTGGTTTAAAGTAAATCAGGGTGCTTATGAGCCAAATTCGTTTCATGCACACGGCTCCTGAGCCTTGAGTCCCCAGGTAAGCACACTGCAGAGGAGACCTCAGCACCTCGAGGTCTCGGACACACGCTAGTCCCACAGCAGGTGTTCCCACGTGAAAGTGTGTCCTCAGAGCTTAAAGGGAAGATGAGCGTGTGGGGCTGGCTGAGCAGGCCAGCAGCCACCCCGCAGAGTGCCACGCAGCTGTCCACAGGGACGATGATGCCTACAGTAAGGAGTGACCTCCAGAACGTGAGATTCCAAGAAAAAGCAGTGCAAGACCATGTTTACAGCACCCTGCCGTTTCAGTAAGAAAAACCATTAAAAAAGGTGTAAGGATTCATATTACCATATGTCAAATATAAAAATTTAAAGTCATACATTAAATATACTTAAATATATTAAGTATTTTAAAAACATAATAAAACTATATTACATAAAAAACAGCATGTACTTTTTTCCCCCAGAAAGAACGAAAGGACAAACAGGAAAGTTAGTATCTATTCCCACAGTATTTTGGCTGTATCTCCCTAGCGGGTCACGTAATACAGACCAAAAAATCCACACAGAAAGCCAACTGCGTTCAGGTATTACTACCGACAGGCAACCTGAGGTCATTGTGTATGTAACGAGAGGAAAACTAAAAGCAGTTTTGTTACACGGCTGGAAACCAAGAGAAGAGTAATGATAAAGAAATATAAAATCAGAGTGGCTAACTTAAAAAAAAAATTCCAATTTGAATCATAGGTACAAACTCATAATTTTTCTCTTTCCAAAAAAAGAGGTTTCCAGCTATGTTCCATGAAAATGCCCCAAATATGACAGTGCACATGCAGTGCCCCCAGCCCCCGGCCCGCGGCTACATTAACGACGACCCTCCTGGGAAGAAGGAACCACCAGCAGGACATGGGCCGCGACGTCCTCCAGGATCAGAAAGCAGAGGGAATGGTGATGGGGCAGTGAGAGCGTCGAAATGAAAAATGACGGAAACTCACTGAAATGTATCTAACACAAACACGGCCCTTAGTTCCCAATGACTCTTTGAAAAAACCTTCATCGACAGCCAACGCGAGCTCTTGGAGCAGTTCAGGACCCTGAAAACTCACAAAGGGGGAAAAAAATCAATCAAATAATCTGGTCCTGCCTAATTTCAAGGAACAAATCGTGCAGAGCAAGCTCCTGCTCACAGAACTGAAGCCGATGTGAAGAGAAAGGGAACGAGGTCATTGGAAACATGTCCCATGTGCAGGCACCTGACGAGAGGATGCGGACATCACTGGACTATCCGGTGGGAGCAAACGCAGACTCAGTACAGGTGCGGCCTCGCGGAAGCGGGGCAGGAGAGACACCGTGTGCCTCCCGTGGAGACGGCAGGCCAGCCCCCGCCAGAGCAGCCCCGGCCGCAGGGTCCTCGCGAACACAGCACGTCCATGCAGCAGCCCCCACGGGCACAGGAGGACGCCACGGAGCCACCAGCCAAACTTGCACAGCGCAACACGCACGGCTTCCTCAACGTCAAGACGGCGGAAGAGGGAAGAGGACGAAGGACACAGACGGACGGGGACTCGGGAGATGGGATGAGCCAATGTTGCGTGGCCCTCTCAGGACGCTGGGTTCTAGATCATTACGGAATTACCGTTAATTTTCTCAGGTAAACAAAGGCAGTGAGACTGTTACTTTTTAAGGGCCCTTCACACATCAGAGACGCATGCTCAAGTGTATTTATAGGTCATGGAAACTGTGAAATATTTTAAATAAAAGGTCCGCAAATGTTGATAACTGGCTGACAAATGCATAGTGGGTTATGATTGTGTCCCTAATCTTATGATTGAAATTTTAACTCACACCAGTTAAAGATGAGGGACTGTTAAGTGAAGAGACACAGCACTGCACACCCAGAATCACCGGCTGGAGCCCGGACCTGTGCTGGTGCCAGGTCTGACCCCACGAGGGCTACGGGAGGGCCACGGGGCGCAGGGGAGCGCCCGACCCGTAAACCCTCCAGCCATGACAGCAGGTGCCTCCTGAGTACCAGCTTTCATCCTACCTCCATCGAAACATAAGTCCGCCAAACCTCGAGGAATTGCAGGGGAGACATTTTTTGATAAACACTTGGAAATACTGAGGGAAACATGATCACAGAAGCAAGCATGCAGACCAGTTTTCTATATGGTTAATTGTTCTGGGAAACCGGCGTCAGGAATATTTTTTGTTTAAAGATCTTCACAGAGGTGCCCCCGGGGGGCTCAGGGGTTGAGCATCTGCCTCCGGCCCAGGGCGTGACCCCGAGGACCCGGATGAGTCCCACGTTGGGCTCCCTGCAGGGAGCCTGGTTGTGCCTCTGCCTCTCTCTCTCTGTGTCTTTCATGAATAAATAAATAGAATCACTAAAAAAAATTAAAGAGATTTCAGGTGAAATCTGTTTCCAGCCTAGAGGCCTCCATGCACAGGCCGCTGTCCATCGCACAAGGCCGCAAACCCCGTACTTCCCGGAAGCTACGGGAGGAGGCGCCCGACGACCCCAGGTCAGTGGAGAACAGGAAAGCACGAGGGCCAGGATGCCGTCCGTCTCCGCGGGGCGCACGGGGATGTCCAGGGGGACGCTGCCAAGAGAAGGGCGAGGCCGTAACAGACTACCTGATTCTACCAGGGGCTCAGTTTTTCTGGAGAGTTTGGGGAGGAATTACTGATAAAGATACGGAAACTTAGCAAACAAAGAGAGACAAGGATTACTTCCAGGAAAAGAAACAAAGCTGTACGAGGAACGAGACGCAGCCGTTTACCCCACGGCCGTAATAACATCAACACGGGATACTGACGACCCAAACCCACGGCCGCGATGTCTAAGAGATCAGGAGACGGAGCAGGGAGGGGCCGCCTGCTGGCTCTGCATAGCAGAGGAGCCGCGATGCCGAACACGGAAAACCACATAACGGGGGTGCCAGTGACGCTCCTCAGTAACACGGAGGAAATTATCAAGAGAATTAAAAGCGGTATTCTCCGCAGAGCAGAAAATCGGGGCAGGGCCAGGGGTTACCGTTCTGGTTACCAACTGGCCTTACTGGTCTTTAATTCTATCACTTGAAAATAAAGTACTCAACTTAAAAGCAGCTATCAAGTAAAAACAAAATGATTCACAAAAGTTACCCGGAGCACTAACCTGCAGAGCTGCGTGAACGTGGGGAACTACCCGCAGGGAGGTGCGGAGGCGCACCTGCCACCCCTCAGGCCTCCCGGCAGCTCTGCGCTCCTCCCCGCCCCGCATCCGCCCACAGCCCGGGGGTGGCGGGGCGACAGGGCCTCCAAGCCCAGGTGCAAGGCCCAGCATCGGCCTTCCCCTCCTGGACTGCTCCCTCTGGGCCGAGCCAACGGCGCGTTGGGGGCCCGGGCGCCGGCCATGGGTGGGCAGGGCAGCCTGACGGCACATGCTCCAGCCCCAGCCATGCCTTCAGGTGGCCGCATGTCCGGCCAGCACCCGGCCACCCTCCTGGGAACCCCAGCCAGGACGGCTGCAGCCACTCTCCACGTCCAGACCCAAGGAAGCTGGGAGACGTACATGTTTACTGTTACTTTAGGGCACGAAGCTTTTCCTCAGTTACACAGTAATGACTCACACGATATTCTTTTTGAACTATTTTTTTTTTTTAAAGATTTTATTTCTTTATGAGAGAGCGAGCACACACACACAAGCAGAGGGAGGAGCAGAGGGCAAGAGGAGGCAGAAGCAGGCTCCTTACTGGGCAGGGAGCCCGATGCGGAACTCGATCTCAGGACCCCGGGGTCATGCCCCGAGCCCAAGGCAGATGCTGAACCGCTGAGCCCCCAGACGCCCCATCTGCCTCAACTACTCTAACAGCTAACACCTGCAGGTACTGGTTCAGGCCCGGCCAGGAGAGGTTGAGGCGCTCACCTACATAGGGCACCTGACCCCTCAAGGTGACCCAGAGGCAGGTATCCCCGAGCTGTAACCGGAGGGTGCAGGGAGCAACAGGCGTCCCACACGGATGCGCACTCATGGGGTGCCACTCCCTCACTGGCCCTTCGCTCTTCCATCCCTGGCCCGTCTCAGTCCGAGCCCCACACCACGTTCCTAACAGCTCCCTGCTGGGAGCCTGATGCTAGCAAGGTGTTGCCCCCCAGGAGTCTGCCTCCTGCCCCACCGCCCTTTCCTCTCCGCTGCATGGAACCCCCGGCTGCCGGCATCTCTACAGCTCCACCACCTCCAGCAAGTTCTGTTCCCAGGAAGCACGCAGGGGGGTCCCTCAGCATGTCTGGTGCTCGCCCGGGCACGCTCCTCAGTGCGTCAGCGCTGCCCGTGCATCGGACCCAAGCCCTGCTCCCGCTGAACAGAACCCACTGTGTGGACCTGTGCACCCAGCGAAGGGCACGGACACAGTCTCCAGCTATCGTGATAATGCTGCTCAGCTCTCGTGCGCAGACCTCCGTGGGGATCGGTGTTACTTCTCTTGGGTGGATTCCTAAGGGTGGAATTCCTGGGGCACACGGTGAACGTACGTTTATCATTTAAGAAACTCTCCGACTGGGATCCCTGGGTGGCGCAGCGGTTTGGCGCCTGCCTTTGGCCAGGGCGTGATCCTGGAGACCCGGGATCAAATCCCACGTCGGGCTCCCGGTGCATGGAGCCTACTTCTCCCTCTGCTTATGTCTTTGCCTCTCTCTCTCTATCATAAATAAATAAAAAAATAAAAAAGAAAATAAAAAAAAGAAACTGTCCGACAGTCTTCTAAAGTGGCTGCACCATTTTACGTTCCCACCAGCAACGTAGCGGGTTCTCTGTGCATTTTTCATGTAATAACCGTTCTAGCGGGTGTGAAATAGCCCACTCTGGTTTAACGCCAGTGTCGCGGAGGAGGGAGAGCCCTGCAGCAACCAGAGGGCCGGGCGCCAGCTGAGCACGTGACTGCAAGGTCCTCTGTGCTCCTGGTGTCCCCCCCACGAGGCCGGGCCGCTCCCACCTCCAGCACCTCCCACCTGAACCCAGCTGCCCCTGGGGCTCCTCGTCTGTGTGGGAGGTAGTGGGGGGCGGCCCAGGAGGTGCTCTCCCCCCTGGGGGTTCCTGCGGGCACATGGCAGGCCCCCGAGTCACCCGTCCCCCTCTCCCGCATCGGCCACGCAGGCCCCCGGACTTGCCCACCCTGCAGCCGTGAGCCCCTGGCCCACGCACAGCAGCCATGTGCTCTCCTTCAAACCTCCACGAGATCTGCCCAAGGCCCACCTTTCTAAGCCTCGTTCTCCGTTCCGCCCACACCGATGTGATCTCCAGCCTAACCCTCGCCAACATCCAGCAGGGCCGACCAGGGCGCCCTTCGGGACCTTCCCGCCCGCCCCGCAGCAGAGCCCGCACAGGCTGCGGGAAGGCTGCATTCCCGTCTCCTGCCTCGCAGCTCAGCACACCCTGCACAGACAGCAGCTGCCCTTGCCCCGGAATGTTTTTTAAATGGTGTTAACACAGCAAGTAGCCTTGGAAGATCAGGGCAGCGGCTCCCAGGGCAGAAGGCAGGCGTGCCCCTGTCCTGTCTGGGCTCCTTCCTGTGGCACACCCGCCGCTGCGATCTGCCCCTCTTCGAGATCACCCACTGAGACAGGAGCTTGGGAAGCCCAGAGAAATGCTGGCACCTGTGCCGTGGGTACTGACCCGCCCACAGCCTCTGCCTGCACCTGAGACCACGTCGGGTAACTCGTCCACTGGCAGGAGACTAAGAGCCTCGATCCTCTATGGACCTTAACACGCCTGGCAGCCCTGCCTCGGTTTCCTGGCCAGCCTCTACGTCTGTGCCTATTCTTTATTTTTTACTACTTTTTTAAGGAAGCTCTACGCCTAGCGTGGGGCCTAAGCTCACAACCCTGAGATCCAGGGTCACAGGTTGGCCCACGGAGCCCGCCAGTCCTCGCACCCGCCCCGTGCTCACCTCAATCTTCAGACATCACTTCGGCGTCACTCAGTGCTCACGTCTAACTCCCCTCTTGCCCCGTTCTCTCTTCCCTCAAGAGCTTTCATCGCTCCTATGGCTTCACCAGACTCTGCAACCACAGTCTCAGAACGTGCCTCTGCAGCCGGAGGCCTGGTCACCTCGTGAACACCTCTCCCTGAACGCTGCGATGTTCCCAATCTCCGCAGCACCTGGACCAATCCCTGCGCCACCACCCACCCACCCACACCACCATGTCCTCGTGTCCCCTCGCGCAGCAGCAGCAGCAGCAGCACCCACCCGGAGGCACACGCCCAAGCTAGCCATCATCCTGGACGCCTCTCACACATCCTTCGAACCTGTCTCCTCCTATCACCACCCCCAGATCCAGCCCAAGGCACCACCACGTCGCGTGTCACCCAGACCCCCTAGCTTGCCTTCCACCTCCACGCTCACCCTACGCCAGTGGTCCCTGGACTCCTGAAGGCCCCTAAGATTCTCTCAGGAATCTGCAAGGTCAGCTCAGACATGACTTGCTTTGTCACCGCTTAGACACAGGCGCCAATGGTGTGAAAACAATGGTGCGCAAACCGCTGGTGTCACAGCAGAGCTCAAGGCGGAGGTAGCACACGGTGATCAGGCTCATCCCACTGTTCGTTCTCACACAAAATACCAGCTTCACTGACGAATGTCCTTGATGAAGCAGAAAAGTGTTACTTTTATTAAATCTCAACTGCTGAGATGACAAGAGTGACTGTGTAGACAGCACTTCTGCTCAACACCAAAGTGTGACTGCTCGGGGAAACACTCGCGTCATCGTTTGAACTGCAAGCTAAACCAGACGCTTCTTGCAAAGAACACCATTTTCACCAGAAAGAACTGATGGACGATGGTTATTCAAACGTAGGTACGTGGCAGATGTTTTCTTAAGAATGAAGGAAGCCCATCCATTCATGACCGAGGTTCCCCCACTGTCTAGACGCTCCGCACATCACACAGAGACAGAAAGGTTCCCGAAGTTACACACATCTTCCAGCGTGGACACACTTTATGATGCGCCGTGTAAGAGGTACCCACACGCGCACACCAGCCTGCCTGCTCCGCAGCCAGAGTGTCTGCAAGGCCAGCCGCACACTCCCAAGGGCGTCTGCCCGTGCCGCTACGTGGACCAAGTCACTCCAGTCCTGCCAGCTTTTGGGCCTCCTCTGCAAGCCCCCGCGTGGCCCAGGGACCTGCCACCTCCGTCTCAATGCCAGTTCTCTGCGTGCATGCCCATGCTGCAGCCGCCAGCCACCTAAGTCCCCTGCCTGCACCCCAGGCAGTGCCTGCCGCCTGCCCAGCAACCCCAGGCCAGCTCCAGCATCACCACACCAGCAACCTTGCTGCTACCTAGGGGTTGAGCCACACCTAGTCCCAGGGGATCTGCACCCCGTTCGCGTGGGCCCCTCCCTGGGTGCTCTCGAGCAGCCCTATGGGACCCTAAGGTCTCCTGTATCTTACAACTACTCTGCCATCACAGATCAAGAGGATTTATGTTACACTCCTCCGTCCTACCTCAGTGGACCCAGACTGCTGGGACTGACCAAAGACTGTGCTTAAGGACTTTGCACTTAGTCTTCGTTACTAAACCGTGTGCTTTCTCTCTCCAGCACAAAGACGCTCTCCCAGCCGTCTTACACTCACCAGAGACAGGTGAGTATCCAGCAGATGTCACCCGAATGAATTAAACAGTATTGACACATCTGTGCACAAAGTAGAAAAGCAGACTAGGTTGATTCTTCCTCTTCTAACCAGAAATTTCTAGAATTCCATGAACCCAGAAAGCTAATCCTCTAAGGATACGTTATCAAAAAGACATGTGGGAACCAGGACAAACTGGTAACTGAAACTGGGAAAGTATGATAATTCGTGTTATCACGCTTCTGAAATGAGCTGATAACAACTGATACCCTTTTGATCAATTACTTAGTGGAAGATCCAACAGGTGGCTCAGGCTCTGAAAGAGGATGCTGAGGGCTACTCTGAGGCCGGCGGGCAGCTGAGGGAAGGCACAGCCAGGCCTCCGGGACTGCAGAGCCTCCCACTCAAGGCTGAACGGCTGCTGCCACCTCCTAGCGTGGGGGCCAGACTGCTGGCCTGCAGACGCACTGTGCGTGTTCCACAGAGCCCAACACCTTACATTTAAACTTCCAACACGGAAAAAAACAGAATTTTTTCACATGCAAATCCAAAGTTCTGGCTTCTTAAAAATAAAATGTAAATCAGAAAATGTTACGATAGCAACCTCACCTTTCTGTTGGCAACAAGCAGCACCTGCCCCTGTACGCCGGGCACCTGCTCTTCTCTTAGCCCCCCGCCCCCCGAGCCATCCCACTTGCTGAGGTGGCCTCTGTGGTCCTTGTACGCATGAGCACACAACAGTTTTACAAGTACGGGCTTCAAGTCAAGGTTGTGAGTTCAAGGTGGTCCTCCACCACCAATACAGTAACGGTATCAGGAGCGGGACCTTGGTCAAGTGGTGACAACACGGCTTACAGGACAGAATGGCAATGGCAAACAATCCCTGCTGGTGCTTCCGTCACTACTGTGATTGAGCTGGGAAACAGAACAGTATGAAACCAGAAAATCAGAAGATACGAGACCACATCTCCTCCCTTACAAGATAACGTGATCTCAGGCAAATCACCTAGACTTTTAGCCTCATTTCTCTCACGTGTATAAAGTGGAGACAGAACTATGTTTCCTGCCCACCACAAAGCAATGTAGTGAAGATGTGCAGACCACACAAGAGGGTTCTGTTAATGTCTCACAAGCGACAACTCCAGGTTTAAACAACAGGTGCAGAAATCACTCACAGGCAATTCCAGTACAACTGGCTAACAAGCAGGCCTTAGAGAAACTAAACAGGATGGACAATAACACAGGCGGAAGGGGGGAGAGTCAAAAACACTCCAGGCTTGCCTAAAGCCCTGAAGGAGGAAGTTTGGAGTCTAGACTAAGATCGGGCCAGGCAGTGGGCAAGAACCCTCGGAGCAGCTACAGGGCGAGCCTAAAACCCTGGTCAAGGCCGGGGGCCTCGAGAAAAGATGAAGAATCTGTTCCAGGTCTCATAACCCCTCAGATCTGGCAACAGGATTAACTCAGGCCTGTGTCTGATCAGAGTCCAGGTTTCATTTCTGTGTCCAACTAGTAGCAGGCCAGGTAGGATAGATTTCCAGTAAAGAACTGACCTGTTTCAAAAAAATATATACTGCCACGAAGAGTCTAAGAAGGCAGAAAAAGAAAAGATTCCTGCTTCTTTTTAGTTTTTCCCCCTCTCGCTGACAAAGGTGGAGAAAATAAGAAAAGTAGCACCTATTATCGACAAAGTGAAGTACCCAGTGTGCCCGTTGTCCCGAGCACGTCACCTGGCGCTAGCCGCTAACACAACAGACGCACCTGTGGCACCTGCTCACACCGCCCCCGGGGAACCGACAGGCCTGCGTCCTGCTACCTCCCTGGCTATGGCACCGAGGCAGGAGCCAATCCTCGGCAGGTCAATGACCAACGGTCTCGTGAGAAAAAACACACAACAATTAGATTTCTCTCCCAAGAATCTGCAACGAGGACACAGACTGAGCGAACCGGAAGGGTGTTCAGAGCCGCCACGTGGCTGGGCTGCAGTGAGCAGGGGGCGCAGAAATCTGAAGCCCTGAGAGAACACACACGAGCTTCCTCCAGTGTGGCCCACGCCCATCTTCCTGAGGTAGGGCCACGCTTCCCCAGCCCGGGAGCTCGGTACTTTGACAATCTTTCTTCACCTGTGGTGGAGAGTGTCTATCTCGGCACCCAAAGGGCCAAAATCTAGAAGAGAAAACATCAACAAAAGCAGAGTTAACATCAACAGAGCCGGGGACAACATGTGGAAGGTGGGTGGGTCCGTGGTCGTCGCTGGAATAGCAGAGTCATGTTAGGTCAAAGGGATCCTTGGAGGTACACACTGCATGTCCACTCCGCAAGCACGTCGTGTCATCGCTAACCCCTCACAGCCCTGCCCAGAGTCCAGTGCAGAGACATGATTAGGAAACACGGACTTGTGTCCCTTCCAGCAAGGTAACTGCCCCAGTAACAGACATGTGACAGCCTAGCCAAACTAGGTTAAAGTGACAGGCGATAAGGTCAGCTATGGGTACAACTGGTCTTAACTAGCTGGTAGGACAATGGCAACATCGTGGCCAGCAGTGGCTACACCGGGCATTGCACAAGATGAGTACGTGGGCCGCAGAAACAGGTGACGGAGGGTGGCTACTCAAACAGAAAAGGGGATAAAGAAACCGCGCAGCCTTCACGTGACAAAAAGAACAGCTTCTGGTTTAGAAATCCTCGTCCCCTCGAGCACGGACTGTGCTTCCTCCCTGCGCCTTCGGAGGTCTGGAAATTGTAACACCTTTCCGCGAGTTCCTGCTCCTTATGTCAAGTCTGAAGCCTGAACACGAAATATACAGTAAAAGTAGGAAGAAAAATGCCGACGAGGCTTCCGATCCACTAACACCGTAAAATGACAAGCTCACATCAGAACCGAAACATGACACAGAGCAGCTGCGTGTGAACGTCGAAGAGCTGGCGACAGCCTCCGCAGCCCACAGCTGCTCACCAGCCCGCGGCGCGCACACCGGCCTGCGCAGCCATCCCAGGCTGTCGAAGAGCACAGGTAACCCCTGCGACCTCGACTCCACTCCCGGACTGAGAAACCAAGCCCAATCAGATAGCACGGGACGCGTCTTCCAGGACGTGGAAAGATGTTCGCGATACAGCAAGTAAACAAATAAACAAAGGTCACACTACAACATTCACCGCATTTCTGTTAAAAGTAGCCCGTTTACCTATATTTACACTTACACAACGCGCCTGCTACTGCACCACCTGTAATGCTGTCTTTTTGTGATTCTCAACCACAACCTAATTTCTTATCAATAAAAACTCTCCTAAAAACTTAAGAGTTTTTCGGAGAGGCTGCAGGTCAGGATTTAGAGAACCATGCCTTGGCTCTACTGCAGGCCAGTGGTTAGAGACCCATGGGGTCAGGGAGGTCACAGACAGGGTGGCAGGCAGAAGGACAGGAGGGCCCACTGCTGGGGAACAGCTACCCTCCCCAAGGCTTCCCACAGCCAGCCCCTCCACACACACACCTTCCCCTCCGCTTGGCCTAAGGCCTGCCCTGCGCCCAACTCCCCGAGTAAGGACTGTCCTCTATGACCGCTCTGTTCAACATCATCTCAAGTCCTCATTCCTTCAGGAAGCAGCCTCTGACTGTTCTGGAGAACCACGGCAACTGTGCCTCAACATCTCCAAGGCTGTAGTTGGGGTGCCAGAGGGCCACACAGGCAGCTCCGTGTCGCTAAAAAGGTGATTTGCCGGAAGTGAAATTACAGAAGACCCAAATGGAATCCACACGCACAACGTATCCAGTTCCACAGATACCAGGAGTATACATCTGGGGAGCAAAAAGATCCAACAGCAGTCAGAGCAGAAACCAAATGATTTGTGTTGTGCCCTATGGGAAGACAGATGGAGGGAGGGAAGATACAGCCGTGAGGAGGAATCCAGGCTGGTTTGTGCCCCCACCACTCCAGCACTTCCGCCCCGCACGTCCCTGTAAAAGCTGGGACGCTATCGCCTCTGCCCGCCAGCTTCCTGGAAGGGGAAGGCAGCAGCGACTGGCCAAGGCAGAGGCTTCCCTCCCTTCCAGCCACCTAGAACACATGCACTGCCCAGAGGTGCGGCAGCTATTTATTTGCCACCAAAAGAACGAAAGCAAAACAGAAAAAAAACCTGGGTCCTGGGTGACACTGGTGCGCTACAGTCCCCATCTGCCAAATCCAGATTCTTGCTTCGTGAGAAAGATAAACCTCCATTTGTTAAAGTCACTGTATGGGCTGCAGGCCTTCCTGAGCTCCTGAGGACTGCCGTCCCTTCTCCCCTCGCCAGCAGCGAGCTCTCCCCGCCGGCTCGCCCCAGGTCCTGCCAACTGCCCACGCAGGTCCCTGAGCACAGTGAGCACGGCCACTAAACCTGCTCTCTAAAGGGCAACACACGCTTCCTGCTCTGACGATAAACAAGCAAAACAACCTTCTACTCCAGTTACTTCTGTCTCTCCAAGTCCATTCTTCTTTCAAATTTTATTCCCTCAAGTAATTACTAAGAAATTGCTTTAGTAATTATTAATAAACCTTTCATAATAACCACTCTATGAATAAAACAGGGCTTTAATCCCATGGAAATAAAAATCAAATTTCTGTTTCGAAGGCATTTATATTTACAGATGTCATCATCGTATTTATCACGGTTATAAAAACCCTGGGTACTCTGAAACTCACATTTTCCAGACAAAATTTAGCTTTTACATCATCAAGCATTCTCTTTCAACGCATCTTATTTTTGATAGTTTCCTACTGATTTTCCGCATTTCGCAAATACAGGCCATCTTCAAGTGGGCACATTTTCACAAATTATCACAGGAAGAACTTATGCCCAACTTTTAAAATATCCTCACGTGTGTTCTTTTATTTATTAAACTATAAAATATGGGTTAAGAAACTTGCAGGCCTGAATCACTAAATATTAGAAAAAATAAAAATAAATAAAAGATCTTTCTAAAAAAATAAAAAATAAAAAAAAATAAAATAAAAAAAAAAAAAGATCTTTCTTAGATTAAGCAATTTAGGTGCTCCCTTCTCAAAACTAACACAAACTCATCATTGGTGAAAGTATAAGATAGATGCGAATTAAAGACACGTGGCACCTACCAAAACTACCAACCTCTCTTAATACAAACCACTGTACCCAACCATGAAAGGTAAAGGATTCTGTTCTCATTCTGGAGAACCTTTTATTTTTTAAGGCAACCTAATTCTAAGACAGGTTTCTTCTCCAAAATATTAAAATCTTCTCATGATGTAAAAAAAAAACCCCTGCTATTAGCAGTCTAGAATATTTAAATACATCAAAATCTACAGATTGACTAACGTCAAGACTTCCATCCAATACCCTAGGGTTGCGCCGAGCTCACTCTTCTGAGACGTCAGTGAGAGGTCTGGCCCTGATCAGGCACCTGCAAAGGTCCGCCAAGAGCGCTGGCGCGTAGGCCAAGGCAAAGCAGGGCCTGTACTGGAGCACAAGTCGCAGCGGTGGGGCCTGGCCACAGCCGCTCTCCAGGTAGGACAGGTGAAGGACTGTGGACACTGTTCATTTGAGAAAGTAAAGCGTGCATGTTACATGCGGAGATTATCATCAGACTTTTTTGTTGTTTTTAAATTGCATTAGTTTCCCTGCAGGAGAAAAAAAATATCCTAAATGTACTTACGTTTTTAAATGAGAAGTAAAGGTATAGCCTTACACCCTCCTCGAAAAAATTTGCCCCAAGAGGAGCCTTTAAAATGTTAGAGGTATGTGTAGGTTTACCTGCTACAACATGGTGGGAGTACATTTAAAATTCCTTCAGCTCGGCCTAACAAATGCATTTTTATTATTACAAACTAAACACCCTCCCCCTCCCAAATTCCAGCAACATTACCATACTTGGTGCCTCCAAGTCTAGGTACATTGTAGAACTTCTTACGTGAACTGTCATTCAATGTTTCAATAAGGTACTCAAAGGGGCGTCCTGGAAAAAAAAAATTTACACTTTCATTAAAATACAGCTACAGAATACCTTAATCTGAAATGAAAATACTAGAAACTCCCTTTGTCCAACAGAATTTTCTGCAGCAGCGCAAATGTTCTCTGTTTGTACTGTCCAGTGAGCAGCCACTCGTGGCTACAGCCACAGAGGAACTTAATCTTAAAATTCAATTTTTATTAAAGTCAAATGATCCCGCATGGCCAGGGTCTGCAGTATTGGTCAAATAAAAACAGATAAAATAATTAACTTCTGAAAGGTGGTAACAAGAACACGCGGAAGGGAGGAACAAGAACGACTTAAATTTGCACAGGCGTCTGGGGAAGACACACAACAATCTGAGGACGCGGCAATCAGGTTGGGGGGCTGCCTTTTAAAAAAAATAATGGGACAGATTCTCACGGAGCATTCACGACAGAATGCAGACCCCAGCCAAACACCACATAGCACCCAAGACATGCTAGGTGGTGACGCTGAACACAGAAACAAATGATGGAACATCTGGTAAATTAGCAGAGTCCTCGTGATGGAACATGAACTGGGGGCACAGGTCAGGGACCTGGGGTCTCATCACTGGGGTGCCCCCCAGCTCGAAGCGTCCAGGCAGCGGGCCCTTGGGTATTTTGTGCAGACTCATCCTGGGGGCAGGACCCTGGGCCCCGTGGACAAGGCAGGGGTGCAGCCCCCTGGAGGGAGAGCCTGAGCTTCTCTCGGGCTGTCGTGCAGGGTGGTGGGGGATGGTTGGGAGGGGGGTAGGGGGAGGGTAGAGAGGAGGGAAGGGGGTGGGGGAGGGTAGGGAGGAGGGAAGAGTAGGGAGGAGGGAAGGGGTGGGGGAGGGTAGGGAGGAGGGAAGAGAGGGGGTAAGGGAGAGTAGAGAGGAGGGAAGGGGTGGGGGAGGGGAGGGAGGAGGGTACTGGGAGGGTAGGAAGGGAGGGAGGGGAGGGAGTGGGAGGGGAGGGAGGGGTGGGAGTGGGAGGGGAGGGAGGGAGTAGGGAGAATAGGGAGGAGTGCGGGGAGGGAGGATGGGAGAGGAGGAGGAGGGCGGGGGAGGGGTGGGAGGCAGGGGGCGGGGGAGGGGAGCCAGGGACCCAGGGCAGGAGGCTTGGGAGGGCCGGCGCCGCAGCGTCCGCCCCCGCCCCCCCCCCCCCGCCGCCTCGAGCGCCGCCGCCCTCCCCGCCGCCCCCCTGCCCCCCGCCCCGCCCCCGCCGCGGCCAGGACGACGCCGCCGCCCCCCGCCCCAGGGCCGCTCGCCGATGGGGGCCGCGCAGGCCGGGCGCGGGCGGCGGGCCCGGGGGGCGCGGGGTCGCGGGGGGCGGCGCGGGGGGCGCGGGCACGCACCTGCACCTGGGGCGTCCATGGCCGGCGACCATAGTACCCCGGGGGGCGGCGGGGAGGGCGGCCGCGGGCGGGAGGCGGGCGCGGGCCGGCGGGGAGCGGCGGGGGCAGAGTCTCGCGCAAACACCGCGAGAGCCGCAGCGCCGGCGCCCGTGCTCGCGGGACTTGCCGCCCGGCTGTCGCGAGATCTTCAGACGCGAAACAAAGGGAGGCGCGGGGCGGCGCTCCTGGGGGGCGGGGCGGGACGGGGCGGGGCGGCGGCCGTGACCGAGTACCGGGGTGGCTGCTTCTCTTCCTGCCCCGACGTCGGGCTGCGGCAGAGCCCAGGTCCGCGCCCCTGCGGCCCCCGCGCTGGCCCGTCTCGCAGGTTCCCTTGGCTGCAGTTAGTTCCCTGCGGATGCTTCCTGGTCCACCGGCGGCCCCGCAGCTCCCCCCAGGGCCCCCCTGCACCCCCCGCAGCTCACCCCCAGGGTCCACCTGCACCCCCCGCAGCTCCCTCCCAGGTCCACCTGCACCCCCCGCAGCTCCCCCCAGGGTCCACCTGCACCCCCCAAGGTCCACCTGCACCCTCTGCAGCTCCCTCCCAGGTCCACCTGCACCCCCGCAGATACCCTCCCCCCCCAGGGTCCACCTGCACCCCCTGAAGCTCCCCCCAGGGTCCACCTGCACCCCCAGCAGCTCCCCCCCCAGGGTCCACCTGCACCCCAGAGCTCATTTCCCTACATTCCCCAAGCATATTCCAGGTAATGTGCTTGTTACTTGACTGTACTTGCTCATTTCCCATACGTCCCACGTTTCAGTGAAGTTCTTTCAGCCGCACACGAGTACCCGGTGGCGGGGGCCTAAGGGACCCAGACCCGGAATCATTTGCAGTCGTGTCCCCGAGTCCGCAGCAGGCAGTTCCCCGGCTGGGCAGCACATCGGTCGCACTGCCAAAGCCTCTTCCGTATTTAGGCCTCATGCTCCAGCATTTTGGTTTTGCTCACACATGTCGCCTCATGGTTGTGAGATGACCACATCCTACACAAACATGCCGTCCTGGAACTCCCCGACCCAGGAGGGGAGGTGGCGCAGATCATCTCTTTCTCTTTTTTTAAGATTTTTAATTATTCACGAGAGACACAAAGACAGAGAGAGGCAGAGACACAGGCAGAGGGAGAAGCAGGCTCCATGCAGGGAGCCCAACGTGGGACTCGATCCCAGGACCCCGGGGTCACACCCTGGGCTGAAGGCAGGTGCTAAACCGCCGACCCCCCGGGCTGCCCCCCCCCACACCCTGTTACCAGTTTGTATGTAGGGGCCTCGGCCAAGTGGGGCGTGAGCTCAGGACCTCCAGACCAAGAGTGTAAGCCCCAGGCCTGGGCCAGCCGAGCACCCCTGGGCATGCATGTGTCTCTATCAAAGGGCGTATTTTCCTGAAGATGCTCGGGGGACCTCTGACCAGATGGCAGCTCTCCACCCTCTCAGACCCAACACTCCCTTTCAAGGCACGTGACTTTGTAGTGTCCCCTTTACCATCCTGGTGTGAAACCCACATTTAATAGAACTTACACAAAACAATAAAATAATCTACATGGTGCCTAACTGTAACAGAAGGGGAAAGGAAAGGAAAAAGTAAGTAACTTATCAGAAAATATTATTGCAATACAGACACACAGCATGTCCCTGCTACATTACATAGTGATGTGATCGGATGCTTGCATCGAATTATAATAGTTTCACAGAATATTAAACGTTTTTTCATCTACATTTGATGTTCCAGAATAAGGAATAAATATATTGTGCATATATATGAAGATACGTGTATGATAAGCACACGTACGTTACATGTATGTCATGACCAGAGACTAACAAAAATGTGTTGATGACTCAAATATTGGAAGCATTTTCACTGTTGATGTTTTGAAATAGTGAACAATTCTTGGTAAAGTGCCAAAGTAAAACAGTCTTTCCTCTTTTTATGCAATATTTGCACACCTGGGAAATTCAGTGTACATTAAAACCATACCCGGATTACTCATATTTTGTAAATGGGGCTACGTTTTGGCTCAAATAATTGTAAACAAATCTGTTGTTACTGTTTTCCTGTTTGTGTGTGTGACCGACCTGAACATCTGGCAGCGCGTTTGCGTTCGGTGGGGGAGGTTGTGTGACTCTTGTGCAATTGTGCGCTGTGCAGTGCGGGCAATCTCACACCCATCAACTGCAGAAGTGCTCCCCCAACCAAAACCACCCTCCTGTTCTCTGAATGTCTTGTTTCCCCTGAGAAGCAGTAACTTAGATCAATCACCGTGTGTCCTGTGGGTGGACTCGTTGCCTTTAAAAACAACAACAACACAAGTTTATTAATATTTAACTCATCTGTTTTAAGACCTTTCTATTTTATGATAATTGCAGATTTAAATGCAGGGGTAGGGGATCTCTGGGTGGCTCAGCGGTTTGGCGCCTGCCTTTGGCCCAGGGCGTGATCCTGGAGTCCCAGGATCGAGTCCCACGTCGGGCTCCCAGCATGGAGCCTGCTTCTCCCTCTTCCTGTGTCTGCCTCTCTCTCTCTCTATCATAAATAAGTAAATAATCTTTAAAAAATAAAAAATAATAAAAATAAATAAAAATAAATAAATAAATGCAGGGGTAAGAGGTAATAAACAGTCTGCGTACGCTTCACCTAGACTTCCCCAGCGTGACATCACGGTGGCACAGTAAAGATGCTGAGCTGGGTACAGTCCTTAACTCCATTCAGATTCGAGCAGTTTTACACCTGCTCCTTTGCCAGGGTGTGTGTGTGTGTGTGTGTGTGTAATTCTATGTGATTTTATCACTCACATGACTGTAGCCATGTAACATACTGACCGTTTCCAAGGCTCCCTCTTGTTACTCTTTCATAATCACACCCGCCTCCCTTGTACACTGGCCCCTGGTCAACCACCAATATGTTCTCCATTTCTGTAATTTCTTTTTCTTTTTTAAAATTTATTTATTTATTTATTTATTAGAGAGAGAGAGAGAGGCTGAGACACAGGCAGAGGGAGAAGCAGGCTCCATGCAAGGAGCCCGATGTGGGACTCGATCCCAGGACCCCGGGATTATGACCTCAGCTGAACTGATGCTCAACTGCTGAGCCCCCCAGGCACCCCTCCATTTCTGTAATTTCAACATTTCAACGGTGTTATACAAATGGAACCACGCTGTATATAACCTTTGGAGACCGGGTGTTTTTCAGTCAATGTCATTCCTGAGAGGTCATCCGGATTGTTATCATTAGTTGGTTCCTTTTTATTGCTAAGTAGCACCCGTCACGTGGATGCACCATGATTTGTCAACCATCCCTCACTGAGAAACATTTGGGCTGTCTCCCATTTGGGGCTCCTAAGGATAAGGTCGCTAAGAGCACTCATGTACAGGTGTTTGTGTAAACATAAATTTCCATCTCTCTGTAATAAATGCCCAAGAGCACGGTTGTTGAGTTGTATAGTAATTACATATTTAGTGTTAAAGAAACTACCAAACTGGGGATTCCTGGCTGGCTCAGTGGTTCAGCACCTGCCTTTGGCCCAGGGTGTGATTCTGGAGTCCCGGGATCAAGTCCAGTGTCGGGCTCTGAGCGTGAAGCCTGCTTCTCCCTCTGCCTCTCTCTCTCTCTCTCTCTCTCTCTCATGAATAGATAAATAAAATCTTAAAAAAAAAAAAGAAAAGAAAAGAAAAGAAAAGAAAAGAAAAGAAACTACCAAACTGTTTCCTGAAGGGACTGTATCACTTACATTCATACCAACGACATGAGTGATCCAGCTCTACACCCTTGCCAGCACTCGGGGACGTCACTATCTTCTACTTTAGCATTCTGAGAGGTGCGAAGTGATACCTCGTGCAGCTTTACTTGGCGTTTCCCTAAAGGCTGATGAATCTGAACACCTTTCCATGTGCCGATTCGCCATCTCTATATGCTCTTTGATTAAATGCCTGTTCATGTCTTTTGCCCATTTTCTAGTTGGAGTGTTTTTTGTTTTTTTCCTACTGAGTTTTGAGAATTCTTTACACATTCTAGATGTAAAGTCAAAATGTGGTCTCCTTGTCAGAGATGCAGTTTAAAGATATTTTCTCCCAATCTGTAGCGCAAGTTGCTTTTTCTCCCTCACACAATGCTTTTTGGACAAAATTGGAGCTTTTATTAGCAAGGAAGAAGAGAAAACTACCGTAAGGCTGGCAACCCCCAGTGTCTGCCACGTTTCACCCTCTGCGAGGGCCCGTGGTGCCATGTCCAGCACCTAAGACAGTGCCTGGTACTGACAAGGCACAACGCAAATGTCCGTCCAACGAATGTAATGACTTGCTTGAGGTCGTACAGCCGTCAAGACAAAATTAAAAAGAAAGGCTAATACTTTGGTTCCCTTTGAACATTTAGAAAATATGTCCTGAGTTTTTATTTAGAAGAGAGAGGAAGAACTTCGCCGGGGCAGAGCAGAGGAGGCGGACCTTCCATGTGGGGCCACACACTGACTGTAACTGTCCACAGTTCACCCCTGGGAGCTTTGTCTCCCTACAGGAGCCCCAGCGTTTCTTCCAACCACATCAGTATTCTTCAATGAGAAGTTTTCACGATACATTTTTTTCAAGGTACCGTCCTGCGGAGACTTTGAGCTACTTCAGTTCTCCTTACACCCATGTCCTGCCGAGGCCCATCTCTTTTTCTTTAATTAAATTTTTTATTTTGGAAAAAAAAATTCAAGGATACAGAAATGGTGAGAAGATTATGATAAACTTTCTCACACACATCACCTAGATTTATCACCACCTCTCTTCCTGGGCCGCTGGCCGCTGTACGGGCCTCACCTCCTGGGATGCTCGCCGCTGGATGGGCTTCACCTCCTGGGACACTGGCCACCGCTCCAAGGCCACCAGGTAAGGTGCTGCCAGCTGCAGGACGCGTGCGGCCCAGCTGGGCTGCAAATGCGAGCTGGCCCGCGTGTCCCCTGAAGTCCTGTGTTGTCTCAGAATCGGCTCCCCCATGGCCCCCCTGCAGCGTCCGAGGCAGCGGGAGCTGGGGTGGCTTCTCAAGGGCCCGGACGCCAGGAGCGAGGCCGGAGCCCGACTTCCCTTACTCCAGCAGGACACAGGCTGCCCGGCGCGCGTGCAAGGAGCCGGCAGGCCGAGTGACTGGAGGCAGCGCTGCGAGCACGCAGAAACTCTGTGCTCGGGATGTTTCCCAGCAACGTGTGCGTGCCTGGTTCCTGTTTTCCAAAGGACCATGGTTGCCCCTCGGGCGACACGCCCCGTCCCCCTCTGCAAGCGCAGGTGCCGCTGGACTCCAGACGCGGCTCAGGAGCCGGAGCTTAACGTAGTCGGAGGCGACGAAACACCAGGACTTCTGCTGAGGAAAGGAAGCTTCCAGGCTCCTCCAGAAATCGGGGAGTGAGGTGGTGACATCTGGAGCCACTGCAGCCATTTCACCACCACGGCGGGGAGCCCAGTGCTGTGGGGTCGCCTGTGGGGACTCTGAGGGTGAAACCAAGAGGGAAAAGACGACGCAGAGGAAGCCTGTGTCCCTGGTGGTGGCCCTTAGCCTGTGGGGCAGCCTCTCCGGCTCCACAGGAACTTCCCCTAAAGCTGTTTTCTGTTCCGGGAGCCCATAAACCCCTTTGTAGGGTGAGCGACCTGTGCTTCTGTTTGTGGTAACTGCTGACTTGCATCAAAACATCTGACTGTGGGGAGAGGGGAGGGCGGGTGGGGGGCAGGGCGGGGCAGGGGGGCTGTGGGGAGGGCGGGGGTCAGGGGGGCTGTGGGGAGGGCTGCCACCTGGGGGGCAGCGCCGGGTGTCCACACCCCCAAGAACGCCGGCCGCCCCTGGTCCCCGAACCCGCAGACGTTTGGGGGGACGTTTGGGGCCACGGGGGGGGGCGGGGGGCATGGCCCGCAGCCGGGGGGGGGGGGTGTCAGGGAAGCAGGGGTAGGACCACAGGGCGCACTTCGGGTGCAGCCAGGAGCTGTAGGCAAACTGGGCTGTATCCTGTGAAGACAGCACCCGGCCCGGAGCAGCGACCCTTCTCTCAGGCCCCAGGACTGGCTCAGCTCAGGGCCTGTGCCCACCGTGGACGCTGCTCCCGAGGTTGACAGGGGCACGCCCAGGGCCCAGCTCTGCTCCCATGGACTCGTGCCCTCAGCTCTGCCTGCATCAAGGGCACCCCTGGCCCCCTGCACCCCGTGTACCCCCTGTGCCCTGCACCCCCCCCGGGGGCGTCTCTGTCTCCCTCCCCCTCATCTCTCTCTCTCTTTCTAGTAACTGAAAGCTTCAACTTGAGCCTTTCGGCTGGAGAGGACCTTCCTGGCTGCGGTTGGCAGCGGTGGCACGGGGACCCCGGGTCACAGCCCCCGCTATGGGCCGCGCCTCTGCTGGGAGAACGGGTGCGGGTGCGGCCGACCAGCAGGGTCAGGGACGAGGGACACGCGGGCCCCCAGCTGCATCCGGTCCCCCCCCCCCCCCCCCGCCCTCGCTGCTCGGTGCCCAATATCCCCCAGCCTGGGCTCCCCACTGCCTCCTGAGTGAGGGTGGGGCGAGTTGGCTTCCACTGCGGGGCTGTGAGCATCTAGGGCTGACTCCACGGGCAACTGCACTTGGGACCCAAAATGGCCATTAAAAAAAAAAAAGATTTGATTTATTCATTTGAGAGCGAGAGCGAGAGAGAACGAGCAGGGGGAGGGGCAGAGGGAGAAGCAGGCTCCCCAGTGGGCAGGGAGCCCCACGCGGGACTCGATTCCGGGGCCAACATCTTGACCGGAGCCCCCAGGCACTACCTTCTGCGGTGCCGGCAGTGAGGGGGAGGGCAGGCAGGCCAGAGAGGAGGCGGGGAGGGGCCACGGCACAGGGGAACAGGGGAGGCCACGGGGGAGGAGCGGTCCCATGGTCTGCACAGGGTGCGGGGGCTCCCGCGGGGGAGCTGCAGGCCTCTGCGGGGCCACCGGAGGCGGGGGTTTGAGTAAAGGATGGGCACGGGGAGCAGGAGCACGGGCTGGGGTCTCTGCGAGCCACTCCCAACACCCCCGCCCAGGCCAGCGGACAAGGGCAGTGGCTGCCGGGCGGGGGGGGGGGGGCGGGGGGGGGCGGTGGGCCCGGGATGCGGGGGGCTCAGTCCCTCGAGCGTGGACTCTGGGTTCCGGCTCAGGTCGTGATCCCCGGTCCTGGATCCAGCCCTGCATGGGGCTCCGTGCTCCGCGGGGAGCCTACCCCTCCCTCTCCTCCCCTCCACCCCCCTCCATGCTCTGTCTCTGTTTCTAAAATAGAAAAATTACGCTGTGTCAGTCAGCAAGTCAGGGGGAACCAGGGCGACGGGGCCTCGGACAAGCAGCATGTGGGAGGGCCTGGGCTGGTGGTTGTGGCAGCCGGGGAAGGGGATAAGGGGGACAAGTGTCAGGTGCGGGGATTAAGGGGACACAGGGATGGGGGCCGAGCCGAGGCCAGCAGCGTCCCCGGGGTGAGGAGTGAGGATAAGGACCCCGGGTTGCCCTTCCTCGGGTGCCCCGGGGCTGCAGGAGGCCGAGGGGGCCCGTCCCGGGCACATGGGCACACGGTGCCCCCCTCCCCTCCCGCCAGGCGCCCGCTGTACCGGCTCCACACTCGGGACAGACGCATCCCGGGGCCTCCCGGAGCAGCTCCCGCGGTGCCGCTGCGTCATCCCAGGGTGCTCGCAGGGCCGAGGGGTGCCCGGCAGGTGCGGGCATGGACTGCCACCTCCCCTCTGCCTCGGTCTCCCCCAGCAGGTGGAGGGGCGGCCCCTCCGCGGGTGCTGTGAGCACAGAGCTCCAGCCCCGCAAACTGTCTTCGAGGCCCGGGGACACAGGGCAGGACCTGGCCACACCCCGGCTCTGCTGTCCGGGCCCCGTGACATCGTGCAAGCCCGACCCGTGTGTGTGACACGGGGGGGGGGGGGGGGACGTGGGGCCTGCGTGTGCACCCGACGCCTTCACATGCACCACATGCCAGCCCACAGCCGGCTCCGAAGCCCATTTCGGGGGCGCCCCTGCCCCGAGGCGTGAGCTCAGCCCCTCCAGAGCCTGCGCCTGGCCTCTCCGCCAGCAGGACAGCTCTGGGCCGTGGGGCTAAGGTTCCTTGGAAGCCGGCGCACTGTTTGGGGTGTCCCCGGGGCCCTCCCGGCCTGGCCCCTGGCCCCCAAGCCCAGGCTGTCCATGGGGCCCCAAGTGACCCTCGTCCCCCAGCCTGTCCGCCTGCGATCCTGCCCTCGCTGTCACAGCGCAGCGCCCCGGTCCTCCCGCAGCCTCCTGCCCCCATCCCAGGGCTGCAGAGCCTCCCCCTCCCGCGTCTGCAGCCAGGAGGCTCCCCCCCCACTTGGGGCACAGACACCCGACCACGTGACGCCCCTGGGGGTGGGCCCCGGGCCTGACGCACAGGCGGGGTCAGGGTCTCTGCCCAGCATCACTGCGGGGTAAATATTTGCTCGTGGGTGGCAAGGACAGTACTCAGGGCTCCTCAGTGACGCTGGACAAAGCCTGTTGTACGTGTCCCAGCTTTTCTGGATGCAACCGAGGATCGGATCCCGTGATGCAGCCCGGAGGCGGGCCTGCGCCCTGGGGTCCCGGGGCCGGGCTGCCGGGATGCGCCGGCTCATGGACGCAGGCCCACTCGGCTCAGTCCCAACCCAAACACTGTTATTCTGTAAAGTGGTTTTTTTCCTTGACATTTCATTTATTAGAGAGGGGGAGGGGGAGGGGGAGGGAGGGGGCAGGGGGAGGGACGGAGGGAGGAGGGACAGGGAGAGGGGGAGGGAGGGGAGATGGGGAGGAAAGGGGAGAGAGGGAGAGGAAGAGGGAGTGAGGGAGGAGGAGGGAGAGAGGGGGAGACGGGTTGGAAGGGGGAGAGAGGGAGGGGGGAGGGAGGGGGAGGGGGGAGGGAGGGGAGCGCTGAGTGCGGAGCCCACCTCAGGCCTGGATCCCAGGACCCCAGGGGACACCTGGATGCCTCACCGACTGAGCCGCCCTGGTGCCCCAGGGTCACTTTCTTAAAAAGCTGGAGGGGACCCCACAGGTCGCGTGGTGAGGCCTCGAGGGAGAGGCGGGGGACGCTTGGGCCTGCCGGAGCCCGGTGTGCAGGGGCAGGCGCAGGCTGGGGCTCGCAGCAGGTCGTGGGGACCCACCTGAGTTGACGCCAACACCCATCGCTCTGTGCATTGCGGCTTCGTGGCACGTGCAGCAGGCAAAGGGTCCCCTGTAAGTTCTGGGCACCGGGCCCTGCCCAGACGGCCCACTCTGCAGTCCGGGATGGGTCGGGGATGGGTCTGGGATGGGATGGGGACGGGACGGGATGGGAACAGGGATGGGGATGGGGATGGGACAGGACAAAGATGGGATGGGGATGGGGATGGGGACGGGATGGGGACGGGGACAGGACGGGGACAGGGATGGGGATGGGGACAGGACGGGGACGGGATGGGGATGGGGACAGGACGGGACAAAGACGAGACGGTATGGGGTCGGGACCCATCAGCTGCAGGTCTTGCGGGGCTTTGACAGAGGTGGTGAAGCTGGGGTCCAACCCTCCCGCCTGGGCCCTGAGAGCACACAAGAGGCAGCTCCGCTGGGGGCCGGGGGCAGCCCAGGGGACAGACTCTGTGACCCCGGCCCCGCTGCTGGTGTGCCCTATGACCCCACTCTGCACCCGCCGTGTCTGTGCGTTGGGGGCGTCCCTCGACCCCTCTCAACCGATGGAGTGCAAGGATCAGATGAGGTCGCCGAGCCCCTCCACCCCCCCGACGGTCCCTGGGGGGCCAGGCAGGCCAACCGCAGACGTGTTAGACAGCCTCGTGAGTCTGTGGCTCCGGGACAGGGCGGGGGGGGGGGGGTGACCTTCCACGTCTGGCTGCGCAGGCGAGGAGCCCGGGAGCAGGCGCTGGGGGACGCGGAGCTAGTGCAGGGGCACAGCTGCTGGCACCGCGTCCACATGGGCCGGGTCCACAGAGCCCGGAGGCAGCCGCCCGGAGGCGAGCGCAGACAGCGGGGAGGCCCCAGGGTCCCTGACCTCCGCGTCAGGGAAGAAACAGGAAGGACGTGGACACGGCACCCACCCGAGGGGCACGGCCTCGTGCTCCGACGCCCTAGGTGGCTCTATCGCGGTGCGGCAGCGAGCACAGGCCACGGCCTCACCGACGTGTCGCCAGCGCGTGTCTGCTCCTGACCGTGGGGCACAGGCGAGCGCCGTCTCAGGAGGGCCGAGCCCCTCGGGTCCCCGGGACCATGCGTGCCCCCCACCCCACAGGCCCCAAGCGCAGCGGGGCCCCCGGCTGCACCCTGGCCGGGGCTGGGTGGGGGTCGCCCGCCACCGGGAGCGTCAGCCCCGCTCCTGGCGACTGTGGCAGTGAGATCAGCGTGGCCGAGCCACCTGCTCTCCGCAATGTACAGGAAAACCGTGTTTTTAAATAAAGAAAAGACCAGCAGTAGGTTTCGTGAAGTGTTTTTATTTCAGCTGCATCTGGACCTTGACGTTCTGTGTCCGGCATGGAGCAGGGCCACACTCTTCTGAGCGCCGGGCGGGGACGGCGCAGGAGGGGACGGCGCGGGTGCCTCCCATGTCCAAGTCCCCATCCTGGGTGCATCGGCCCCTCGTCTGCACGCTGACCCTCGAGCCCCAAGCGCCCAGAGCCGCCCCTCCCCTCCCCGCCCCCTGCCTGCCCCAGCCCCGCTCCGGCAGACAGCTGTCGAAGCTTAGCAGTGACCCAATAAATAAGAGACGCCAGCGGTGCAGGACAGTGAAGGGGCGGGTGGGCGGGGCCTCCCCTGGAAGGTGCTCTCCCCGCCAGCTCTCGGCCACGTCGACTCCCAACGCTGCAGGCAGTTCCTGTGGTGCTGGTGCCCGGGACGGGCGGCGACCAGAGGTGTCCGCAGGCCGGTGGGCACAGGCGCACGCTCAGCTGGGCGGCCCGGGGGAGGCGGGCGGGGACGGGCTCACACGGCCGACAGGAACGGGAAGAAGAAGAAGTCAAAGGCGAACTTGACGGCGCCGTGCACGGTGCTGCGCCAGTCGTGCTCTATCTTCACGTGGCGCCGGGCGGGGGACAGCTGTGCCATGCAGTTGAGGCAGCGGATGGCCTTGAGCTCGAAGACGGGCCACTTGCTGCCCAGGCGGCCCTCGAGGACGGTGCTGAACTCGATGAGGCTGCCGTGGCGCAGGCCGAGAAGCACGTCCTTGAACTCGCCGCTGGCCCGCAGCACGATGTCCTTGGTGACGTCGTCCTCCTCTGGGCCGCGGGAGCCGTTGGCGCCACTGTAGGGCATGCCCACCGTGATCTCGAACTTGTAGCGGTCGAACTTGCGGATGTGGCAGGGGTGCTTGGCCAGGAGCTTCAGGCGGCATAGCTCCTCCGCGGCCGTGGAGGCATTGCCGGGGCTGCAGGACGGGTAGGCCTCGCCGTACAGGCAGCGCATCCAGTCGCCCACGAAGAGCGGGAGCATGTTGATGGCCGCCTCGGCGCTGTTGTCGATCTCCGTCACCCGCACGTACTTGAAGCGGCCCGTCCATGTGACCCTGTGGCCTTCCAGGTGGCTGCACAGGATCTGGGTGCGGGCCATGTTGGTCTCCTTCCAGGCCCGGGGCCCGCACAGGAAGCCGTACTGCTGCCAGGTGAGCGTGGAGTTGTAGACCTTCATGCCCTCCGAGCGGTACACATACAGCCAGCAGAAGAGCACGATGGCCGTGATCCACACCAGGATGAGCTTGACGACGGAGCTCCGCGTCAGGGACTTGACCATGGCCACCGGCGAGAAGCTGGCCTTGCTCCACCAGCGGAACAGCAGGGGGACGCTGCACAGCAGCGCAGTGACGGCCACCTTGGTGAGCTCCAGCGACAGGAACCAGCGGGCAAGCTGCAGCACGCCCATGAGCGCCAGGCCGGCCACCAGGACGGGGAGCGCGAACAGGAAGAGGAAGTAGCCCACGGTGGCTCGGGCAAGCCCCAGGCCGGTGGACTCGAGCAGGATGACCACGGACAGCTCACACCACATAAAGCAGACCAGGTAGGGCACCAGGTAGCAGTAGGTGCCCTTGAAGCCCCGCAGCTGCGCCATGCGGAAGAAGAGGTACAGGAGGTACACGTACAGCAGGCAGGGGACGCTGACGTTCAGGACGACCAAGTGGCCCAGGGGCACGGTGACGAAGGTCTGGCCCAGGAGCTTCAGGTGCTGCCAGCCGCAGGGCAGGGTGGGCAGGAGGGACAGTAGGCCGGCGGCCACCTCGGTCACCAGGGCCCTCCGGGTGTAGGGCTCGGCAGACGAGCTCAGGCTCACGTAGCTGGTGGCGGTGAAGAAGATGGACACGACGGCCAGCTCAGAGCAGGGGATGCAGTCCTTGCTGGCGATGGGGAAGGAGAAGATGACGAAGAAGACAGACAGCAGGAAGTGCACGTAGGGCTCCAGGTGGTTCCAGCCGAAGTTGACCTCGGCCTGCTCCACGTCCAGGTTGGGCTCGAAGCGCAGGAGCAGGCCCGTGAGGGTGCGGAAGCTCTCCCACGCCCTGCTGTCCTGGAACACCTTGAGGGTGCAGATCACCATGGAGACGAACGACAGGTAGAAGACGACCAGCGGGATGAAGAAGGCGAAGAAGTCGATGGTCAGGTTGCTGATGATGAAGAAGAAGATGAGGGCGTTGATGTGCTGGGTGGGCACGATGCTGGACAGCCAGTGCATGCCCGCCCGCGAGGCCACATCGATCAGGTACTCCTTGATCTCCATGACAGCGTGCAACGGGTACTTGACCATCTGCAGGTGTGGACACGGACACCAGCTGTGATGCACGCCGACCCGAGCCCCGTCGCCCTCGGCGCTCTGCCAACCGCGGGAGCCCACCACCCCTGGGCCCCTGGTCCCCTGGTCCCAGCGGGTCCCCGCGTTCCGGTCCACTTGGCCCGTCCCCCAGCTGCACCGGAGCTGCAGGTTCTGCTGCCCATCCTTGGCCCCCCTCCCGTCCCAACCTGCCGGGTGTGCAGACTCCTGCAAGCCAGCGTCCCCTGGAGACCTCAGCACCCGCAGGCACGTCGGGTGGGCCCCCCGCAACCAGGGTGCCCCGAGCCTCGGCCCCTGGCCCCCTGCCCCTGTGTCGGCTAAGGGCAGGGGAGCCCGCGGAGGGCTCTGCACTGTCCCCGGGCAGGCAGCGGGTGTGGGGAGCCAGGAGGAGGGCTCGGCCAGCGTGACCTGTGGGGGACGGGGTTCATCCCTGAGGGCAAGGGAGCCACGCAGGCTAGTGGGCTAGTGGGCTAGCGGGCTAGTGACCGGGACCCTGAGGACCCGCAGACTGGCCGCCACCTGCACGCAGCCGTGCTGCCCCACGCTCAGCCCCGACGGCCACTGCCACAACCTGCACCCGGTGCAAAGGGCGGGGGCGACCCTCAGACCTCTGCGCAGCACAGAACGAAGGGGGATGGGGGGCGGCGAGGGGGGCCGCCCAGGGCAGGGGGCAGGGCGGTTCCGACACCCGGGCCGGGCTCCAGCGCCGTGCACAACTCTGAGGGGTGTGGCCCTGCTGGGCTCGGGGAAGCGAGGCAGGGGCGCAGGTGCTGGCCCTCCATGGGGTCTGCAGGGGCGGCAGCGGGTCCCCAAGGGCACAGCACCACCCACGGGGGGGCAGGGGAGCCTGGATGGTGCCTGGAGCCCCCTCAGGGGCGTGACGACTTCTGCCACAGCCTGGAGAACCTGGGGGCGTCCTGGGTGGGCACGACCACGTGACTGTACCAGCACGGGGTGTCACATGTCAGCCTGAGAAGACGACACCTGGGAGGAACCGGAGTGCGCTCTGCAGAGGCGGGGAGCCGGGCGCACATGGGGGCCTAAAACACTAGGGAATGTGTGAGCCTGTCTTCACGCACCCGTGTGCGCAGCCACCTTCCGTCTAGGGCCCTGGTGACAGCCCTCCTGCTCCCTGCCTTGGAACAGGCAAGGACTCGAGCCAACGAGCACCCGGCCAACGACTCCCCACCCACCCCGGCTGACAACCACCCCCCACCCCGGCCGATGACCCCGCACGACCCAGCTGACGACCACACCCTCCCGCCCGCCCGGAGCAGCCTCCACCTCACAGGTGACCAGTGCGCACCTGTGCCGCCCACCAGACCAGACGGAGGCAGGGCCACACGGCCGGCGGGGGTCCCTGAGCGCCAGCTGCGCACCGCAGCTCCCGGGCCGCTGTGGCTCCTGGGCCCTCTGTGCAGGTACCCGGACGCCCGGACACACCTGCAGCCCTGCACGGGAACTGGGGCTCCCCGTCAGCATGTCAACCACCCGCGCTGCTCTGCGGGGAGCCTGCTGCCCCTGCCGCTCCCCGCCGCTCCCCCTGCTTCTGCAAGCGTGCTCTGTCAAACAGAGGAATGAGACGTCTAAAAAATGACCGTGAAGCTTGTGGAACGCCGTGTCCTGCCTATGTCTGTGCAGCGAGGTGCCGGGACCACTGGGCCGCGGCCCCAGCTCTGCCCCAGGAGCTTCCGTCCAAGCCCTACTCTCAGGGCCCCAACTGGGAAACTGAGAACTGTCCCGCGGACGAGGTCCAGCAAATTACAACGGGCTGTTCCCTGACCATAAAAGACGTTTTTAAGAAAGGAGCAGGAGCCAGCCGCAGGGCAGGACGGCGCCCCGGCCTCGGAGCCCAGGCTCACCGGGCCCCTCCAGGAGAGCACGGCCCTTCCTCCTGCAGAGGCGCGGGGAAGCATCTGAGGGACAACGTGGGGACGGTCCTTACAAGCCGTGGGCCCCAGAGGAGGGCAGGCCCAGGCGCGGGGGAGGCCAGGCGGGCGGGTGCTGACAGCCCCCGGCCCCACTCACCTTCAGACGCAGGGGCAGGTCCTCGGGGCCCTTGCCGGCCAGCTCGTCGTCGTCGTCGTCCTGCAGGAACAGGTTGGCGGGGATGATGCCCTTGGCGTACTTCTTGGTGATCTCCACGAAGTCGTCCGGCGCTATGTGGCTCTTGGCTGGGCACGAGACAGAGGGCACAGGGTCCGCCCACCCTGCGAGCACCCGGCCACCCCACGCGAGCGGGCGGCCAGCCAGGGAGTGCAGGCTGAGGCCCGGCGGAGGGTGAAGCCTGGCAAGCTCTGTCCCGACAGACAGACAGTGGGCGAGGACGGGCGGACGGAAGGAGAGGGGCAGCCGAGACGGCTTCCAGCCGCGCCCTCCACCTGCTGCCACGCTGACCCCACACCCCCGCCCTGGCCCTCAAGCCCAGGGTCTGCCCCGGGCCCTGCGCCACCCTCACCACCAGCGCCTCCTGCTGCCTCGTCCCAGCCCTGGCCTCACGGCCCTGCCGACCCTCCGCTCAGCACGCGCCCGACGGCCTACTGCGCGCCAGAAGCTGGGACGTGTGAGCCCAGCGCTTGCCTGTCCAGGCTCCTGGCCTAGTTGACTGCCAGACCCCCAGACCTCACACAGGGCGCAGGGGCAGGTGGATGGTGAGGCTTGAAATGCCTCGAGGTGACCAGCGGGAGGACGGGGCCCAGGGGCCCGGCCGGGCTGTGCATCTGGTGTCTGGTGGCCGCTGAGGCACGGGGCCCGAGGACAGGTCAGCAGAGCTTGGGACAGAGCCGTGCTGGTGGGATGGCAAGGGCAGGGCCAAGAGAGGAGAGGAGCCGGGGGCTGCAGAAGCCCCTGCCTGCCGTGGCCCAAGGGGAGCACAGGACTGGGCGGGTTGCTATGGGAACGAGGGGGGTGGTGTCTCCTCCTTTTGGTTCTGGGAGGAGAGGAGTAAGCACACGCCTGCAGCTGCTGGGAGAGCAGGTGGGGAGGGCGGAGAACTGCACCGGAGGGGAGCTGGCCTGCTGGTGGGCACCGAGCACCCCGCCACGGACGCCTGCCAGGGCCGCACGGCCCCCGACCCTGACCGTCTGGCTCCAGGGGCCCGAGGAAGTGGAGGGGTGGTCGAGAGGGTGGAGCTGGGCTCCTTCGGGGGCACCACCCCACGGGCTTGTGGGCACAGGGCTTTCGCCCCGAGAGCACCTGGGCTCCTGGTGACCCGGCCTGACGACCGCCCAGAATGGTCCGGCGCGCTGGCTTCTGTCGCTGTCCGGCATCCCACAGCGCTTTGCCTCCCCGAACGGAGTAGGTAGGTGAGTCCGTGACGCCCACGGCCCAACACCCCAGGGAGGCCATACAACATGGGATGGGCACCCTGCTGAGCAGCCAGGTGGGGGGGGCCCTCTGCACAGTCCGTGCGCCCCAGGAGCTCTTGGGGCTGCAGCTCGGCTCCCTACTCCCACCATCACCGTGGGCTCAGCACCAGGAGGAAGCCAGGCCTGCCTGAGCGCACGGGCAGGAGCCGGGCAGCCCCATGTCCCTCCTGTGTGGTCCCCTCCGGGACGGGTGCCGGACCCTGAGAGCTGTGTGTCCACACGGCTGGGCCGCTGCTCCTGGGGCACGTGAGGTCGTCTCCCGCCTGGACGCCCCCCGCCCCTGTGGGTGCCCCCGCGCCCTCCCCGACCCTCCGGGGCCAACTGCCTCCTTATCCTTGCTGACCTGCTCGGCCCCCCTGGCGCCCACACACCGCCCTGTCCCGCTGTCCTGCACGGACTGTCCTGCGGCCCTGCTGGGACCGGGTGCATCCGCTGGGCAGGGGCCAGGTCCCACCGCCCAGAACACCCACGGCCCCCACCGGGCTGGACCCATCAGGCCTCCCAGACCCCAGGTCTGGACCCTGCAGCGGGGAGTGGACGTGGTGCCTGGGGTCGCAGGCCTAGGCGCCTGGCCAGAGGGGTCACGGGTGCGGGCCCGGAGGCCATACTCACATTCGCTGCTGACCAAGCGCTCCAGCACCCGCCTCTGCTTCTGGAGGGACTTGGGGATGGGGCCCGGCTGTGCCGCTCCCTCTGCAAGTGACACACAGATGGACGACCTAAGCAGGTAAGTCCTCTCAGGGCAGCTGTGGGTCTGGGGACCCCGGGGCCTCTGTGAGTCCTCCACGGGCCGGTCGGGGCCACCTCCCTGGCAGCCAGCTCGGACCCTGCAGCCCCGAGGCTGACCCTGCGCTGACATGCAGAAGTGCCCTGGTCGGCATGACTCATCCCCAGACACCTCTGCTGGCCGTGTCCCCCGGCACACCTGTCCCCTGGAGTACAGTGGGCTCCCACCAGGCCTGTCCCTGTCCCCCCAGCCCTGGCGCCCACGTCGGGCAGCTGAGTGCTGAGCCCGGACCGGAGGATCCTCTCCTCGCGTCGCAGTCACCACCTGCCACAGCCCCAGCCCGGCAAGCCCTGGTCCTCCTGAGGCCGGGCACCACGGGGCCTTTGCAGGCCTGGCTCGGGCGGGAGGCGTGTGAGCAACAGAGGCCAAGGGCCACAGAAACGGCCTGGCGCGTGGGCAGCAGGGGCCCAAGCTGGCACCGCAAGCTCCGGGACCTCACAGTGGCAGCCCCAACCTTGCCCCATCAGGCACACCTCTGCAGGGTGCTGCCCCCCGAGCCCCGGCCTCCGGGGCCCCTGCGCTCACCCCAGCAGTGTCCCCCACCCCGGCCCGGGAGCAGGCCAGTCCTTGGCGGGTCTAGCTGGGTGGGGTCCTGCCCGGAGACCCGGGGCGGGGGGGGGCAAAGGCTTCCCCAGCGGCCGCCCCTGCTGCTGTGCTGTTGGCAGAGGGCAGCCCTGGGGGGCCAGAGAAGGCTGGGCGGGGCCCTGGGCACAAATCCCTCCTCAACGGCTGCAGGCGGATGCTCCCCCAGGGACGCAGAGGCAGTTGGGTCGGGCCCCAGGAAATGGGGCGGCCACTCCTGGCCGGGCGCCCGCTGCCCTGCCGTCCTGTCCTCTTGTCCTCCTGTCCTCCTGGCTGGCCGCTGGTGCGGAGGCTGGGGGAGGCCTGCCTCAGGGAGGCCGTTGAGCCACGGTGGGCTCAGTGCCCCACAAGCCCGGGCATCCGGGGACCCGCTCCCCGCCGCACCTCTTACTGCGCCCCATCCCCGCCAGAGGAGCAGGACACCCCGAGAAGGACCAGCTCCGTGGCTCTGCCCATGGACTGCACCAGAGCTCAAGCAGGGCTTGGGAAGGCCACCCCCAGGACAGGACGACACCCAGAGGGGCTTGCCTGGGCCTTAGAGGGGACTCGGGGGTCTCTGCCCAGGACCCCATGTAGGCTCCCAGGGGAGCCCCCTGTGTCCAGCAGAGAAGCCCAGAGGTCCCCGCGGGGGGCCCAGCCCCGTAAGGCTCACGTACCCTGCTCGTTGACCTGACCCACGTTCTCCAGCAGCTCGGACACGGCCACCTGCTTCTTCTTCTTGGGGTTGAGCTTCCAGTACATGACCAGGGCCGCCTTGCGCACCGCCCGCTCCAGGTCGGTCTCAGAGGAGAGCTGCTTCACCTCCTGCTCGTTCTCAAAAGTGATGCCTATGACACAGGAGGCATCACAGGCCTCATCCCGCCTCGTCCCCCCACTTCCCAGGCTCCGTCCCCCCAGGGCGGCTGGGAAATCCGGGTCCTGCACAGCCGGCCCTTCCCGAGGAGACGGCTCACCGCAGAGGGAGGTGGGCCCGGGTCCCGCAGGCGCTGGAGCTGCCTCCCCCCCCGCCCCCCACTGTCAGGGCTGTCGGTGCTCCCCACCCAGGACAGTGAGGCCGGAGATAGGGACAGGGCTTTCCATCCTTCCAAACATCTTCCAAGTCATCCCCTCGAGCGTCCATTTCTTTCCAGGCCAGGAAGCACGTGGTATGACAAAGGGGGGTGTGGGGGGCACGTGGGGCCCCGGCCGGCCCCCTGCAGGACGCGTGCTCCGCTGGGCCTCACGGGCTCCCTCCCGGCCTCGGGGAACCGCCGGCCGCAGCCGCGGGGGCCGCACGGACTGGCTCGGGCCAGTGGCAGCGCAAAGCCCCTGCTCCTGCCCAGGACGGGAGCCCACGGAGACCCGCCGTCCCGCGCTCTCAAAGGCATCCGCCCCACTTCCAAAGAATGGGGATTCTGCATGATAACGTGGCTCTTAAATACATGATACAAACCAGGAGAAAATACTGCAAACTCAGAACATTTCTGTCTGCGTTTCAAAGTCACGGCTCATTTGTGTCCTGTTTACTTATATTCCAAGTTTTATACAACAAACACAAAGCAGTTTTCCGGCCTGGGGAAAAGTCGTTTAAAAAAACCCTTGGTGACACGCGCTCCCATCTCCCCGAGCCTGAAGCTCCTGGAGCAGAAGGGCCCCCGTGCCTCAGGCCCCCGCCCACTCCTCCCACAGCGATGGTCTCCGCCGCCTGTGGCCCCCAGATGCGGGCGGCCACGAGGTCCATCCTGACCTGGGCCAGGTCCTCGCGCCGACGCACCGAGGAGCTGGCCGTCCGGGGGCTCTGCTGCGGCGCCTCCTCGGGGCGCTGAGGACGCCAACACGCGCCCAGGGACGGCCCATGGCATGCACCGCCAACCATGGCGAAACCGGATCCGCACCTCTTGCCGAGCAGTGCGGACTTCCCCGGGAATTCCCCGCCGTCACCTGATGGGCAAGCCGCGCCCCTGGGGCCGGGCACCTGCGCGACTTCCCGCGGACCCACCTTTCCTGTCGGCCAGGCACCTGCGCAGGAGCTTGACAGCCTCGCGCCGGCCCTGCTTGGCAGCGAGGATGAGCCAGTCGACAGCCGTGCAGTTGTTCAGCTCCTCGTCCCCGGTGCCCGCCAGGAGCAGGTAGTGCTTCCCCGCCTGCGGCAAGAACCCACTGAAGCCTCACCCCAAGGTGCCCCGTGTGTGTCCGGGCCAGGGAGCCCCGTGGCATCTGCGCCCGCTAGCCCGTGGGGGACCCCAGGGATGGTGTGGCCCCATCCTGGCCAACAGGAGGGGCACGGAGGGCTTCCCGGAGGAGGAGGGGGAGCCCCAGGCGGGCTGGGAGGAACCCCCAGAGGGGCCCCCGGCTCCCAGGGCTGGGCCCCGGCACGCGGGCTCACCTCCGTCTGCGCCTTGGCGTCCCCTGCCTTGGCCCTCTCCAGCACGTCTCCAAAGGGCACCTCCACATCTGCCTTCATGGGCCCTTGAGTAATGCAAGACAGGAGTGCGTCAGGCCTGCAGGCCACAGCCAACCCGGGCCGTCACTGACTTCGGGTGGATGTGGACGGAATATGCTGGAACGCGGCCTTCGGGCAACACAGGCGCCCTGGAGTGCAGCAGCCAAACCTCGGCTGCAGCTCTGAGCGGCAGGAAGGGCCCACGCTCACCCCGGGCACAGGCCTGCTCAGGGGGGGCTCCAGAAAGATCCCGGCTCCGGCGTGGAAGCCCAGACCTACGGGGCACCTGAGCCCTGGTGAACACGGGCGCATGCCTGCCAGACAGCGTCGGCGTCCCGTGGCCCTGGGAGGTCAGCGTCGGTGCACACACTCAGATGCACGCTTACACGGGCCCCACGCTGGACGGTAACCATGGCGCCCACAGCACCCCCCAGGGCTCAGGAGGCCGCGCTCAGCTGCAGGCTGTGTGTCACCCCCCACGTCCCCCAGTCTCCTCCCACGGTGCCGCCAACCCTTGCGTGTGTTTTCCTCTGGGCTGTTCTCTCGCAGGTCCGGCTGCGCTCCCCGAAGGGTCCCAGCATGCAGGGCATGCTGCGGTCCGCCTCCCAAGGCGGCCTCTGACTTGCAGGGCCCTGGGAGCCCGGCCCCACAGCCCTAGGGGCCACAGTGGCCTCGGGCAGGAAGCACAGAGGCTGTGTCCCCGTCCGTGTCCGGGGCCCACGGTCCTCCTCAGCGGGTGGCAGGTCCGGGGCACCCCAGGTACCCGTGGGATGCGCACGCTCACCTCACTGCAGGCCTCCCGCTCAGCAGGGACGCGCCCCTCACCCCGGGAGTCTGTGCCACCCCCCAAGGGCCGGCTTCCCGTGGACTCCCCCGGGCCTCTCACCAGGGCCCCCAGCCCAGCGTCTGGGGCCCGTGTCTCCCTGGGGCCTGCAGAGGCGCGGCCGGAACACAGCGGGCGCCCTGTGCCCCGGGACTGCGCGCTGCCTGGCCCTGCCCGGCGTGGCCTCGGCGCGTCGCCCTTCCCTCATGCCCGGGGCCTTGGGGCTGAGCCACCGAGGCCACGTCTTCCCTGGTTGGCGGTCAGCACCCGCAGACCGGGGGTGGGAGGGGCAGGACGGGCGCCGGGCCCTCGCTCCCCATGCAACCGCGCGGCCAGGCGCGGCTCAGAGAGGGGCGCGCACCTGACCTGCGGGCACGACCTGCCGAATTCAGGCAGCAGTGCCAGCTCAGCTTTTGCCTCCCCCTGCACCTCCTGCACCCGCCTGTACCCGCCTGGACCCCAGGCCCGCCCAGGACGCCTCCATGGGGAGAGGGAGGGTGTAGGAAAGGGTTGGGGGGTGGGGGTGGTGCTGTAGGAAAGGGCCGGGTGGGACCCAGCTCTCGCCATCCCCCGGGTTTGTCTGACTGAGTTAGAGAAGCCAGGGGCTAATGCAGGGGGCCCAGCTGGGTGGTGGTGCTGCCTCACTCCCGCTCCCTGGGACCTGGAGGTGCCTACCTGGCTACTCCCTGCCCGTGCAGACATGCAGGTGAGGAAGGAGCAGGGGCACGCGCTCTCGGGCTGTGCAGGGCTGGCGGGGACACGGAGGACACGGAGTGGGACCCCACCCCGCAGGACCGCCAGGCTGGTGTCTCTCCTGCTCCTGGGGACAGGCGGCCAACAGGCCACCGCTGTTTCCTGACTCTTATGTGAAACTTGCAGTCCTGACTGCCCTCCCGGGACGTTTGCACACTCAGATTGAAACCAAGTGTGTTTCCAGCCCTGGCTTTTGTACTCGGCAGCCGCGAGGCGTGTGTGGCCGAGAGCCCCGGGTCAGGACCCCTCAGCGGCCCGGAGGCCTCGGAAACAGCGGAGAACACGGTGACCTTTCAAGGAGATGCAGGGATCCAGAGCACCCGAGGACAGGCCGCGTTTCTGGAATAAACCAGGCCGTGGCCCCATGTGACCTGTGCAGGGGAGCCCCAGGCCCGAGGCCACCAGGCTCCATCTCCGCCGGGCGCGGCCACCCTTAACCTGGAGCCTCGGGTCACTCAGCGTTGGCCACTGGGGCACACCTGTGCCTCTGCGTCGTCGTCTCTACATGGGGCCACACAGAGCTTCCCGCACTGGCCGCCGTGAGGGGGTATGACGGGGACCAGGGACAGGGCCGGCCACGGGGTACACACAGACGCCCACAGCAGGTGCTTGTTGGGGGCTTGAGCGGCACGGGCGCACTGCTGAGCTGGCAGCGGTCGTCTCGAGCAGCGGCCTCTAGAGGAAGGAAAAAGGGCAGCGCAGGTGTGGCCTGGGGCAGAGGGTGCTGGACTATGTCAACCGTGCAGGCCATCTGGGGGAGCAAGGCCTCCTGCCAAGCCTAGGGATATGGGGGTCCCCGCGTCCTGGGCGCCCGCGGGGATGGAGCACGTGGCAAAAGCAGCCGCACCCCGGCTCCTGAACACGTGCTCACAGCTGGGCTGTAGCCAACAAGGCTCTCCCGGGAGACGTGTGCACACACGGGAGGTGGACACGCACGGCCCCGAGCTCACGGGAACACCAGTTACCAAACAGGAGTTCGGGGCGTGGGGGGGGGTCCCAGGAGGTCTGAACCGGGGCCAGGCGGCCTGGGGACATTCAGGAAGCGTATCGGTGCCCGCGGGGTGGGGGCCCGACTCAGCACCCGCCTGCATGCGCGGGGGCCTGAGGAATGTCACCTGACGCGCACAGTCTTGGCACCGGCGCGACCCCCGCGCGACTCCTCACGGCTGCGGTGCTCTCGCCCTTCACAGATGCACACGCGGGTGCCTGCGGCCTCCTGACTCCCTCAAGGGCACGCAGCCCAAGGGTCCCACGGCGGCTGTCGCTGGCCCTTCCTGGCCCATCCCAAGGCCCGACGACCTGTGAGTCGCGGTGCATGGGGACAGACGCGAGCTCTGGGGGGGGGCCCAGCTGGGAGAGGCTCACGGAGAGCTGGCCCTGGAGCCAGACCGCGGGCAGCGCCACACGCAGCGTGGACTCTACACCCCAAGGTGCCCACACCACAGACCACAGCCCACTTCCCTGCCTGCACGTGGCGCAGCCCCTGCACAGAAGGGCCCGACGCCTGGTCGGCTGGCAGCATGCACGGCAAGGAGAGTGGAGTTCGGGACATTTCTGCTCCCACTGAGAGTCCGCGTGTTGGGTGCCGGGCTCTAGCACCCCAGGCGCGGCAGCAGGACCGGAGCTCTGGGTGGGCCGGCAAGAGCCCCACGTGGGAATGGGAGCCTGCGGGCGCCTGGCAGGCAGGGCGACAGGAAGACGCAGGGAAATCGTGGGGTGAGGCACCCCAAGGCGTGTGGTACCAGACTGTCTCCCCACGAGCCACAGGCCTGAAGTGCCCAAGTGAGGCCCAAGCGCTGCCTCCTGCGGCCCCTAGAGCAGGAACAGTGTCAGTGGCGGCTGGGGGGCGACGGCTCCCCCCAGCGGCTGTGTCTCCATGACAGGCCTGACGCAGCCCCATTATCCTCCTGAGCCCCCCACCTGGACTGGGGGCCCGGGGCTCGTGGGCCCCGCCGTACCCCACCCTGGACCGGGGGAGCGCCCCTTCCTGCCAGCCCCCCCCACTCACTCACTCGGGCCTCCCCTGTTCCCACACAGCAGGGTCCCGCCACCCAGCCCCGGGGACCAGAGCACAAGCCCTCCCAGCCCTAGGCTTCCCTCTGCGGCCCCCCGACTGTGTCCGGCTGGGGTCGGGGCACACCTGACTCACCTGTGCCGCCCGTGGCCACTGAGGGCTGCGCTGGGGAGCAGGAGGTGGATGGAGGCCTGACCAAGCCCTGGTGCCCTGCCCAGATTCAGGGAGGGGCCCCATGACCCAGCTCTAGCACCCTGCCCAGATTCAGGGAAGGGCCCATGAACCAGCCCTAGCACGCTGCCCAGATTCACTGAGGGGCCCCATGACCCAGCCCTAGTACCCTACCCAGATTCACTGAGGGGCCCCATGACCCAGCCCTAGTACCCCTGCCGAGATTCACCAAGGGGCCCCATGACCCAGCCCTAGCACCCTGCCCAGATTCACCAAGGGGCCCCATGACCCAGCCCTAGTACCCTGCCCAGATTCACCAAGGGGCCCCATGACCCAGCCCTAGTACCCCTGCCGAGATTCACCAAGGGGCCCCATGACCCAGCCCTAGCACCCTGCCCAGATTCACCAAGGGGCCCCATGACCAAGCCCTAGTACCCCTGCCGAGATTCACCAAGGGGCCCCATGACCAAGCCCTAGCACCCTGCCCAGATTCACCAAGGGGCCCCATGACCAAGCCCTAGTACCCCTGCCGAGATTCACCAAGGGGCCCCATGACCAAGCCCTAGTACCCCTGCCGAGATTCACCAAGGGGCCCCATGACCCAGCCCTAGCACCCTGCCCAGATTCACCAAGGGGCCCCATGACCAAGCCCTAGCACCTTGCCCAGATTCACCAAGGGGCCCCATGACCAAGCCCTAGCACCTTGCCCAGATTCACCGAGGGGCTCCGTGAACCCTCTGTCCCACTCCGGTCCTCACACCACCTCACCCCTGCCTCTGGAAGGTCCCTAGGGGAGCAGAGACCTGGGTGGGGGTTGCCCCAAGCAGCCCGGCCTGAGGATGGAGGACAGTGATCCACAGGGCACTGGGGACCTGGACCCAGGCGACTCCAGGTGGCAGCTGGTCCCAGAGGGGAGTGTCCCTGCTGCTCCCGGACCAAGGGGACTGCCTGGCCCAACGGCCCTGAGGGGTGGCCATGATGGGCAGGGGTACATGGGCTTCCCCACACTGGGTGGGACCCGCATGGAGGGGCTGCCCTCCTGCCCCCCGTGGTCCTGGTGGGGACCGCCTGCTGGCCCAGGGCATGTGCAGGTCGGCGCTGAGCTGTCACGTCATAGATAAGACAGGACCGTGACACCTGCTAGGCCCCAGGCTGTTCATCGCCGGGAGGGCCCGAGGGACCTGCCCCGCAGGAGGCCACGTGCCGGACTCGCCGCTCGCTCACCTGGCTTCACGCAGCGCTGGTGGCACTGAGGATGGTCAGCTTGCAGCCCCAGCCCCTTACCTGCTCTGTCCGCCCTTTCCTGGCTCCGAGCACTTGGGGCCCGGGCTGCAGCGGGGGCAGCCGCATTGGCAGCGTCTGGTCCCGGAGCACGGGGCGCCCCCCTCTCGTCCTGTTCCACCGAGGCAGTGGCATTGAGCCGCGAGCGGGCCTGGGGCTGCGGTGGTGGAGGCTGTGGGCCAGAGGGGCTCGTAGGGGGGGTGCTGGCGTCCATCCTGCCCGAGAGAAAAGCCAAGGGTCAGACATAAGGTGCCAGGCCCAGCTGGAGAGGGGACAGGAAAGGGATGGGTGGGGGCTGCCTCCTGGTCTATGAGGGATCTCCCTTGACCTCACAATAGTCACCTAGACCTTCCCACTTTAACAGATGAGGAAACCGAGGGAAGAAATTCCCTCGAGGCCACCGGCTCTACAGGCCCCACAGCAGTCATGAGCTTGGGCCCTCCATCCCGAGGCCTGGAGTCCAGCCTCACCGGGCACGCGCCATGCGACCCCAGTGTCCTCGTCTGAGTGGCAGGAACGGTGCAACCTTGTGAGGTTCCAGTGAGATGCTCCACACGGAGCTGAGCACGGTGTCTGGCTCCGGGCGGAAGGGTGGCCTGCATGTCGTATGTCCACCCCCATCCATGAAAGTGACCCTACTTGCAGGTGTGATTAAGGATCTTGGGATGAGATCACCCTGGTTGTGGGTGGCCCCGATCCCATGACCAGTGTCCTGACAAGAGGAGGAAGGAAACAGGGATACAGAAAGAGCACCACGTGAAGATGGCGCTGGGGACAGGAAATGCAGCTGCAACCACGGGCCACAGAGGGTCATGAGCCTTCACCAGAAGCCTGAGGGAGGGCGGGAAGGATGACCTTGGAGCCCCCAGAAGGAACCAAACACAGAGAAAAAGTTCATAAATGTTAGAAGGTAAGTGGAAGGGAGGAAGGGGAGGTGGGGAGGGGAGGAGGAGGGGAGGGCTTGGGGGGCTGGAAGGGGTTAAGGGGTACAGGGAGATGGGGAGGAGGGGAAGACAGAGAAGAGGGATGGGAGGGGAGGCCTGGGGGGCTGGGGGGGGGAGGGGTACAGGGAGATGCGGAGGAGGGGTGGCGAGGAGGGGTGAGGGTGGGGAGAAGCAGGGAGGAAGGGTGGGGGAAGCCGGGGAGAAGGGGTGGGAGGAGGAGAGGGAGGAGGGGAGGGGTTGGGGTGGGGGGAGGCAGGGAGGAGGGGTGGAGGAGGTGGGAGGAGGGGTAGGGGGAGGCAGGGAGGTGGGGAGGAGGGAGAGGCAGGGAGGCGGGGAGGTGGGGAGGAGGGGTGGGAGGAGGGGTGGGAGGAGGGCCCGCTGATGGCTTGGGCAGGTGAGTGGTGCGCAGCCTGGTGCAGGCAGAGGCCCAGGAACAGGGAATGAGGGTTCTGCGGCCCTCGGGGACCCGGGCGGGGCTCAGTCAGGGGACCCCACGGCAGAATGGCAGGAAGCACCAGGGACACAGAGCCAGCTGGAAGCTCGAGGAGGAGCCCCACGGGCGGGTGGACCTGGGGCCAGGCGCCCCTGAGCACTCAGGCGAAACGTGTGCCCGGGCCCGGGGTGGCCCGTCAGACTCTGAGAAGACACCGCGAGCCGCCCCGGATCAAGGCCAAGGCCGCCCTCGTCGCCGAGCCCAGGAGCGTGAGCGCGGAGCAGGGAGAGGGCTGCCCTGCGGTCCCGGCAGGCCAGGCAGGCCACGTAGGCAGGACAAGTGTCCCAGTGCGGGGCTGCGAGGACCAGATGACACTGGACGCGGCAGGCGGCACCCGGGCCTGGCTCCATCACCAGCTGCCACGCTGCGGGCCCACCGGGCTTCCGGCCCACGGCTGTCACGCAGGAAGGGGCAGGGGCCCAGGCGCCATGTGGCCCTGCCCGCCCTGTCCCCCAGCCACCGTGGGTACCCAACATGGGATCTGCGTCCACCGAACAACCCCACAAACTTCAGTCTGGGCATTCCTGCCCCCAGGGATGGCATCTGTGTCCTGCGACATCCTGGGGCGTGGTGGGGACACGGGCAGCCCCAGGAGCCCCCTGCCATCAGCTCGCTGCTCCCAGCCGCCCCCCGGCCGCAGGCCCTAGGGACCAAACACAGAGGCGACTCCCGTAAACCCCGTGCTTCAGCCGCACGCGTGGACGTGTGGAGCCAGTGTGGGCGGGAACACCGGGCCACGCGGGTCACCCCCAACGCAAGGTGGCAAGCACGTCTGTCTGCTCTGTAGGCCCCACGGGGCCAGTCCCGGCCCCCGCCCCCAGGCCAAGCACCACCCCCTTGGCCTTGGGGACGGCCACTTGTGCCAGGCCCCCGCATCATGAATAGCAGCAGGGATGGGTGCGTGTCTGGGGGCTCCCGGGGCGTCCCATGCAGCCTGGGGTACAGGCACCACTGCCAGCTGGTGTGCCTGACGGGCAGGCGGCTTAAGCTTCAATCCAACCTCGGCCTGTTTCACGGATGAGGAAACGCGGGTGGGGAAGGTGGAGCCGTGCTGGCGGCCGTGGGCTTGTGGAGCCGGAATCCCACGCAGAGCCTGTATCCAGGTGGGGGCTGTTGCGTTCCAGCCCCAGCTGCCTCCCACCCGCTCCATCCGCCCCGCACGCCAGCCCCTCTTCCCACGCCGGCCGAGCCGAGGGCCCTGGGCCTGCTTCCTGGAAGGTCCTCTGCCACGGGTAGTGGCCCCCAGGCCTCGGGCGGGAGGGATGGCGCGGGCCAACGGGACACGAGTCCCACTGTGCCCGGGCCCAGGGCCACTCAGCCTCTGTGCGCCTCGGCCTCCTGGTCTGCACGAGGGGGTAACACCCCCGTGTCGGGCCGGGGACTGAGGGTGTGAGGGCGAGGATGCGGTCCGCAGACCCTAAAACATTAAAGCACCCAGCGCCCCCGACCCAGGCTGGATCTCCCGGGGGGTGAACCAGGGCACGTGCGTAGAAACCCATCCTCTGGGGCGCAGGGCACGCGCAGGTGCCTGCGGGCTGGGGTCCCACGTCGCTTGCGGTCAAGCGACCAGTTCGAGTAAAATCTTGGTGAGTAGGAAGGCATGAAGGTTCTCTGAGTTAGTCAGAAGAGCCTCTCACATGAAGGTCAACAAGACGAGTCGCTGCACGGTGGGGTCACGGGGACGGTCACACGCTGTCCCCCCGCGCACTCGCTGTGTCTGGCCTTCCCTGCCATAACAAGCTCTCTCCCTGGTGATCCTGGGCACCCTGAGGGCAGGGGCACCTGCCTTCACCTAGAACACCCGCTGCCCTGCCCGCACCAGGGACGGCCCGGCCTTGGGAAGAGCCTCGGCTGGGCGACATGGGGCCCTGCGTGTGACTGAGCAGCCCCCCCAGGCCCCAGACTGCGGCTGCAGGACAGGCGCATCTTCCTGTAGATCCCCGCAGCCCTCGCAGAGGGGGGCAGCCCACCCCCTGCCGCCTGCGGCCAGAGCGGCGTCGCTCGGAGCCTGTCACTGTGCAAGATCCAGAGAAGCAAAGTGCTGGCATTCTTTCCCCGTGAGCACCAAGTCATATTTTTATCCCAACAAAACACAAACTACCGGCACCGCGGAGCTCGGCTGAGGAGCTGCCGCCCGCGCGACTCTGGACACGTGCAGCACAGTGACCACGCGTGGCCTTCTGCCCCAAAGGCTCTAACCCGTGTGCAGCAAGGCCCCACTCTGCTGCCCTGGTGGGGGAGGGGGCAGCCCACCTCTGAGGCCCTGAGGCTCTGAGGTTGCTGAGTGCCTTCTGGCCAGAGCCTCGAACCAGAAGCCCAGCCCAGGGAAGTAGGCGGGGACGCTCGCAGGCGTTCGGGCAAACCGGCACCATGCAGAGGGGCACCCCTGCTCCTTACAGCCCCTCCACCCGCGGCGACCTCCGCAGACCGTCACCGCGACCTGTACACAAACATTCCAGGTGCAGCCGGCTGTTGGTACAACACTGTTAAACGGGATTTAAAGCAGCCTGAGAATTATCCTCCAGTGTCTTGAGAATGAAAGGAAAAAGCTCCCTGCAGAAAAGAGGAAAGAAGGTGCCCCCTGGCCTGTTAGGACTGGCTCTCTCTGGGTGCACGGATGATGCGCGGCTTTAGTCTATTCTTTTCCTAAACGTATTTCCCTAATTTTCTCTAACAGTTGTATACGGCTTTGGAAATTAAGACAAAGTTGGGGGCCCCCGGGGGCTCAGCGGTGGAGCATCTGCCTTCAGCTCAGGCCGTGACCCCGGGGTCCCAGGATCGAATCCCGTGTCGGGCTCCCTGCATGGAACCTGCTTCTCCCTCTGCCTGTGTCTCTGCCTCTTTGTGTGTGTCTCTCATGAATAAATAAAATCTTAAAAAAAAAAAAAAGGAAATTAAAACAAAGTAGATTTTAAAACACATCTGTGCCTGAGCCCTGAGTGAAAGGGCTGGGGGTTCCCAAGGTCTGGGAGGTCTGCTCCAGCGCGGCCCAGCCCAGCCCCAGGCACAGGGCTGCTCCTCAAGACAAGGGCACAGAGCCCTTGGAGGCTCCCAGATACCTATTTTTGCCCCAGAGTATTAAGGGCCCAAGCAAGGAACATTCCGACTCCACTCAATGTGCCAAGTTCACAGAAAGTGGGAAGCAGGAGGGAATGCCCAACCCTTGGTCAAGGACAGCCATGCACGACGCCCAGGGGCCGAGCCCGTGCTGCACGCCCGGCCCCTGCTCTGCACTCGGCCCCGGCGGGTCAGCACACCCGGACTGCGGGACGACCCCTTGCTATGCACTGTGCTGGGCCTCCCTGCCCCAGAGCGCTTCTGTAGGGCTAGCCTCTGAGCAGCTCATGCCCAGGGGGAGGACACCTAAACAGGTGGCTACAAAGACGGAGCAGCATTTGGGGCGCAGGCACCCCAAGGGGGGTTCTCACTCAGCTTTGGGAAGCAAGGTAGGGTCGGAGGAAGGAGGCCCTGACTCAGCCTTCAGGACAAGCAGGCGTGAGGCAGGCAAGAATGGCAGGAAGGAGGAACGGAGGAGTGTGGGCACCCCAACAGGGAACTGCCCAGAAGAAAAGGCAGCTGAGGGAGAGTGACCTGCGACGTGGCCAGGAAGGGGCGGAAGGCTGGGAAGTGACCCCCGGGAGTGTGGGCAGCTGAGGCAGGAGCCTTGGGCCTGAATGGGCGCCGTGCCTCGGAGCCAGAGTGCAGCGTGGGGCCAGGAGTGCAGGAGGACGGTGCCCAGAGGGAAGTGAAAGTTACAGAACCACTGGGGTGTGTGGGGACAGGGCGGGGACACCAGGGAAGGGGCCGGTGACTGTCCGGGGGAAGCTAAGGAGGCCTGGTCCAGGGCGGGCATCTGCCTGTGGCTCTGGGCCCAGAAGAGAGGAGAGTGTCCGCAACTGAACGTGGTGGGGGAGGGGGGCGGGGCGGCCTGGCTTGTGGCTGGGGCCACAGCAGCGGTGCCTCGTTCAGTGCTGGGGACGTGGGAGAGGGCAGGAGCCATATAAAGCTCCCTCCCTGCTATGATCCTTAGCATCATCATCCTGGCCCTGGTTTGGTGTCCGTCCCAGAGCTCGGGTACCCCTGGGCCACGGGTGAGCCGGGGACCCCTCTGTCGCCAGCCCCTGGGGCCTGTCCAGCTCTGGAGCAGGAGGGGCTGGAAGGTGTGAGCAAGGAGCCCTCCACACAGTCTTCCGTCCTGGGAAAGCGGGTGTGGGGTCTCCCAGCATCCCTCCCTGTGTTCAGAGGTCCATCTGCGTGGGGGACGGCGCCCCTAAGGAGCAGAAATATGAGGAGCCCTCCTCTAAGTCTCGGGTCAGACACCTGGGGCTGCCCTGAGACTCAGCCCCTGGGGACGCGGGGCCAGGACTGGACAGCGGGGAGCCTGCCCCGGGGCTTCTGTGGACGAGGCTCCCTGACGGGCAGCAGAGAGGGTGCCCGAGGACCCGCAAGTGACAGATGCCGGCAGCAGGGAGAGCCCTTTGCGAGCAGGCCGGGGGCCAGGGGTCACTGTGCAAGGTGAGGGGCGGGGCCGGGCTTCCTCCTCCATCTCCTCCTGGTCAGGCCCCAGCCTCCCCGCGCCCCCGCTGCCCCGCTGACCCCAGCCCCTGGGGCTCTGATTCCTGCTCCCCTGACACTGCAAAGGCCCACACCCCGTAGCTGGGGGATTTGCTCCCCGCATCCCCAGGGCTGGGCGACATCCCTCCCAAAGTCTCCACCTGTCACGACAGGACCAACGTGGAGGAGGGAGGCCGGGCCTCGCCGCCCCTGCGCTGCCCCTGCTCGCCCCGCAGCGGGAGGGGCCCCGGGGACGGGACGCGCCGCGCTGACCCCCTGACCCCCGCCGGGCTGTGCGGGCGGGACCCCCTCCCCCTCCCTCGCCCTCTCCCCCGCCCCCCCCACCCCCCGGGGCGCCCTGGGTCCCCCCACCCCCGCCCCGCCGCCTCCCGGTGCTCGGAGCCGCGGGGCCCCACGAGGCCCGAGGGCGCCCCCTCCCCCGGCAGGCCCCGCCCCCGCCTCCCGGGGACCCGCTGGGGCCGCTGCGCAGGTGGAGAAACTGAGGCCCGCGGCGGGCGGCGCCTCCCAGCTGTCCTCCCAGCGCCCGCCGCCCGCCGCGGGGTACTCACCGGCCGCGAGTGGGCCGCGCGACGCCCTCGGGCTCCGGGCCTGCCGCGGCGCTGCTCGCGAGAGCCGGACGCCCCGGGGTGGAGCGGACGGGCCTGCGGAGCCGGCGACGCGAGCGGAGCGGCGGGGAGCGCCTGCGAGCGCGGCCCCCACGGGGCGGGTCGGGGGCGGGGCCAGCGCGGGGGCGGGGCCAGCGCGGGGGCGGGGCCAGCGCGGGGGCGGGGCCTCGGGCCGACCTCCACTCCCGACGCGGCTCGGAAGACGCGGCGCCGGCTCGGCCCGCGGAATGGCCGGCGCGCCTGCCAATCGCCGCGCGCCTCCGCCAATCACGGGGCGCCTCGCCTGGCCGCCGCCGGCCGCTCCCTGGCGGGTCCGACCCGCCCACAGCGAAAATTTCCGAACCGAGTCGGCCCCGGCTCCGCCCCGCCTGGCTGCAGCCACGCCCCACCCAGCGAGGGCCCGCCCCGGCCCCGCCCCCGCCAGTGAGGCCCCGCCCCCACGTACCCGAGGCCCCGCCCCCTCCCGAGGCGGCAGGCTCAGATCTAGGCCCCTTGGCCTCTCTATCTGTTAACAGGTGGCTGGGCCCTTGCACAAGACTCGGGCCACCTTTCACCCACCTCTCTGGCCCCAACGTCCCCAACTTCAGGTCCATGATCATTTCTTTTCTTCCTTTTTTTTAATTCTATTTATTTATTCATAAGAGACAGAGAGAGACAGAGGCAGAGACACAGAGGGAGAAGCAGGCTCCATGCAGGGAGCCCCATGTGGGACTCATCCCGGGACCCTGGGGTCACGCCCTGGGCCGAAGCCGGCAACAAATAGCTGAGCCCCCCAGGGATGCCCCTCATGATCATTTCTATGGCCACATTAACAGGGCCTGCTGGGCACCTCACCGCTTAGCTCCAGCCCTGCCAGAGACCCAGAGGGCTCCCCTCATTCAGCAGGAGGGATAGAGAAAATGGCCCGTTTAAATGTGTGCAAGTCACCAAGTGCAGCTTTTTTTTTTCCTTTTTTCTTTTTTTTTTCCAAGTGCAGCTTTAAATGCACGGAGTTAGATGCACGCTTTTTACAAGGTAATTACGAGATTTGTTTAACACATCAGCCCCGGGGATGGTGCAAGGCTCAGGCAGTTTGGAAACCCTCCTCTTTCGGTGGTGCCCTAGGTCTGAGAAGGTGTAGTTTGCAGGTGGGGGTGAAGGTCTATCCCCGAGTCAGGCTCTCCTGGCTGGTGCTCACCCCCACCCCGGGGGGAGGGCTGCATCTGCTCTGTGTCTGGTCCTTGTAGCCAAGCTTGATGCCTGTCCTGGGTCATCATTACAGAACCCGTTTCAGAGTGACTGCCAGAGATATGTCACCAACAGGTGGGGAGCCAAAACATCCCAGATGGTTTTGAGGGTGGATTGTATACACAGAACACACAGCCCCGAGGGCTTTCGTCAGAGCCGCGTGGTTCCTAATAGTCACCTCATCTGATGCTCCAGCTGCCCCCCTTCTCATCCAAGGCTCTGAGGCCCACAGGGGAAGGAAGGAAATGGGTACCGAGCAGCACCTCCTCCGCCCCAGGTTCTCAGTTTGGGGGCCTTTCACGCATTGAGGGTTTTCACTGCATCCTTAATGAGTGTGGCATTGAGGCAAGTGGCATGGGGCTAATTTTCATGGATCAGAAAATTGAGGTTCAGGCATAGAAGGTTATTTGCCCAACGCCGCATAGAAATCTTCCGCCTCTTGTAATGTACTGATGACAGAAAACTTGGAGAATTGCAAAAGGTAGAAAGAAGAAAGAAATCACTCAAGGACTATTACTGTCCACGTTTTGGGATCGGTGCATATTGAAGAAGGGGTTTCCAAAGGTCCCTGCGGTGACACCACACGTGTGCACACATGCCTGCTTCAGTAGGGCAAAGTCCTGGAAACAGAAGCTCTGATCCTGATAGGCTTTATCAGGTCTCTAGGTACATTTTTACCAAAACCCATCTCTCACTACTGTCTCCGGCGCACCGCTGAGGGGTGCACACTGGCACGGGGAGCTACCTGGTTTACCCTTTTCCCACTACAGTAAGTGACAAATGGTCTCCTTGCCTTTGTCGTATGCATTCCCATGGAAACTAGTGAGGCTAGACTTCTCAGGTTTTTTTAATTTTGAAAAGCATCTGCTCTCTCAGTCGTCTATTGGGCTCCTTAGGCTCCTTGAAAACCCACGGGATGAGCTCTTTTATTTCCCGTCTACTCTCTTTCCCGCCTGTCATCCCCTTCAGCCTGCAGGATGGGGGCCCACCCGGAAAACTCAGGCAGCCCAGGCTTGGGGGCCGGCAGGCCTCCTCACACCCGGGAGGCTGGGGCAGACGGCCTTCCTCCAGGGACTTGGGAGTGCCTTGCCGACTCTTTCCTCCTCCACCCAGGGCGGCTGGGGGGGGGGGGGATGGGGGGGGTGACCACCACGCCCGGTCCCTACGGGCCTCACACAGCCCAGAGAAGCCAAGACCCTCCCCTCTGAGGGGTCTCATAAGCAGAGGAAGGGTAAGGGCCAAGCAGCCCAGGCCAAGCCTGGAGGCACTTAACCTGCTGCTTGGAGTCACAGGCAGGTTCAGAAGGACAACCCTCGAGGCAAGGAAAATGAGCAAATGGGTTGATGACGTGGAGCAAATACCTTCCGAGATGGAGGAAAAGCATGTGGAGATCCTCCAGGGGAAAGCGAGGGGCTGTGGGCAGTCCCAGGAGGCGTAGCCGCATGGCTGGGAGTGCGAGAAAGGCTGGAGGCGCGTGTCTGGGGCTGAAGCTCTACCGTCCCGGAAAGGGAGGGAGTCCTACAGAGTTCCAAAAAGAACCAGTGACACCCGAAGGCAGGAGAGTCAGCGTGGTGCTAGCTCCTGCGGGACTTGAGAACAACTTCCAGGGACTCCGTTTATCTGATCAACAAGCCTCCCCCCCCCACCCCCACACGCTATAATGAATTCCTCTGCTGGGGAACAAGATGGAAAATATCCCCACAGCAAGACCAAGACGCACAGAGGGTCCCTGCGGGAGGTCCGGTCGCCAAGTCAACTACAGCGGAGATGGTGAAAGAGAGCGGAGCGGAGAACAGGAAATGGTGGTGAGCTGTGAGCCTTGCAGAATACTCAGGCTTATCTAAATATGCTTGGGGTTTTGTACCATAATCGCTAAGTAAGGATTCTTGAAATCTGTGCCACGTACTCTCAGGGAAACCCACTTGCGTCTGGGAGGAAACACAGAAGCAATCTCGGCCGCCCCTGGGGTCGGAGGAGCAGGGGCAGTGGAGCCCTTCCCTTGCATCTGCTGCTGGGTGAGGGCAGGCGCCGGGGCAGGGGACCGGGTGGGACAGGGGAGGCTCTGGGGCTGCGGCCACTGCGCCTGTTCCTGCAATCACGATCACGGGGGAGAAGCAGTGTGATTATAAATATCAGGAACTGGGAGAGGCAAGTCCTGGAAAAAAAGCAGAATAGAACTTCTGCATTTGGAAGGGGGTGGGTGGCCGGCGGTGTAGAGAGTGAGCAGGAAAGCGAAATTAAGGAAGGAGGAAATGACAGCGGTAACAAAGTTCAGTCCAGGTAAACACAAAGGGAAGCGAAATAAATAAAACCACGCATGTCGGCTTTCGTTTTTTTTTTTTTTTTAAATAAAGGGAACAGGCTGAACTTTCCATCAAAAGCCTGTAAGGTTGGGGTAAAACTAAAAATCCAATAAAGTGTTGTTTACAGTAAATGCTCCCCAACTGATGAGAAGTAGAGGTCAAAGGGCACAACATCTGAAAATTGAAATTCAAAAATGACAAGACTGGCCAATCAGTGGCCTCCAAGGAGGAATTCAAGACCGAAAGCGTTCACAGGGACGAACAGGGATATTAGGCAACGGTGCAAGGGGCAGTCCACAGAGGCCCAACATCGTGGATCTGAACGTACCAGGAGTACGGCAGCCGTGACGTGCTGCGTTCTGTGTGAGGCGCTGCGTTTCTGTGTTGCGGTGGCCGGGCCATGGTACCCAGCTCTGTCAAACAGCAGCCTAGACGTTGCCCCGAAGACACCTTTTAGGTGAGAGTAACGTCCGAATCAGTAAACTTTTGAGTAAAACCGATCACTGCTTGCAGTGTGGGTGGGCCACACCTAATCAGTTGAAATCCTTAGGAAAGAAAGATGAGGAGAGCATTCTGCGGGCAGAGGACGGCCTTGGGCAGAGGACGGCCTACGGGTCTGCGCCACAGCCTCGACTGCCCCCTGCACCTCCAGCCCGCCCTCACCCTGCAAACCACGCTTGTGGCCCCTGCGCTCACCTGTGCCAGCTGCTTATCTGTGTCCCCCTGCGTTTATGATGTAGGTGGGCACGCGAGAGCAGGGCAGGAGGCCTGTCCCCTCCCCCGCAGGGCCAAGCCCTGGGCTGTGCTATTGAGGACAGGAAGGACCAGCGAGTCACCGAGTTTGAGGACTGCACGGGTGCTCCTGGGGGTTGGCTGGACCTCGGGCCTCCGCACTGTGACAAATGCAGTCCTGCTGGGTGAGCTCCTGGGGTGGTGCGCATTTGTCACAGCAGGAACCTTTCATAGGCGGTGACGCGTCAGACCACGGGGCCTCTATCACCCGCCGAGGAGCTGGCATAGGGCCCGGCAGGTCCACCCGTCGGCAAGCGGGCTTGGGGTCCACATATTGGAGGGCGGGCCCCCCCGGAGTGGTTTGCGGCCTCCGTGATGGGGCAGCAGGCACCGGCCCCCTTTGCCTGGACGGGTGGCCCCCTCACACGTCCTGAGTCACCCCGTGATCTGTGCAGGTACTACAGCCCACGGGGTGCCCACGCGGGCTCACGCTCTGGGGCCACCGTACAGCCGGGCCTGCTAGGCCAGCAAAGCAGAGGTCTGGGGCCTGCGAGGACGCTGGGGACGCGGCGAGAGGGGAGCCACACCAGGGGTTAACAAGGCCCAGGCGCTCTAACAGGCCCCCTTCCCACCCCCTCACCCCGCTGGACGCGGTCCTGACCACCCTTGGCTGCATTTAGGACAGGAGGCTCCTGCCCTCCCGGCTCAGTGGGCTCAGTGGATCGTCTCGGTGCCACAACTGACCAGGGGGCTCCTTCCCATTTCGGGGGAGCAGGAGGCTCCCAGGCTCACGCACCAGCAGGAGCGCCCCCGGCTCCCAAGCCTCTGCTCCCCCTGTCCCCCCGACCCCCCGTGTCCTGCCAGCAGCTCCCTGGTGGAGGGTTTGGTGCTGCTTACGCGGCCCCGTGTCACCGGGACTGGGGGGACGTCAGGCTCCGCAGCCCTGCGCACCTGCCCCTGCCTGCACCTCCACCCCCGCGGGCACCCACATCTCGCCTGGGGGCCGAGCCGCCCACGGGTCTGAGTCGTCATTACTCACCTCTGAAGGCAGACAGTTAATGCCACTTAATGGCCGGTAGTGAGTCACCAAGCACATTGCAAAGTGTCACGTGGGATAAAAGAACACCAACAACCCAGAGGTAACTGGAGGCAGAAGATGGACAAATGCTCTGCAAGAAGAGAAGCGCCTTCCGACACGGCCACTCCGTCCCTCACGCCACCCACGCCAGCTCTCGTCACTGCTCATTGGTCGGCCTCATCCGGGGAGAGATCCACGATGACAAGTACAGGCACGTACCCGCAGGACTCACTCACGGGCTTGCAGAGGCCGAGAAGTCCCACGAGGCGCCAGCTGCACTCCGGGGACCCGGGGGAGCTGTGGTACACTTGGGGTCCATGCCCGAAGGCCAGAGGACCAGGAGTGCAGATGTTGGGGGCAGGGATGTCCAGGGGGAAGGGATGCCCAGGGGGGAGGGCTACCCGGGGGGAGGGATGCCCAGGGACAGGGATGCCCAGGGGGGCAAGGATGTCTGGGGGGCAGGGATGCCCAGGGGGGAGGAGACCCTGGGGGAAGGGGTACCCTGGGGGGAGGGATGTTCAGGGACAGGGATACCCAAGGGGCAGGGATGTCCAGGGGAAGGGATGTCCTGCCCCAACATACGTGGGTTCTTCGCCACCGATGACGTCTGGCACCATAATTGCTCTAATGGCTCGTGTGTCACAACCAATGTACCTACGTCAAGTCATGAGTCACCGGGTCTTTAGGGCACCACACGGTCACCCTGGATCCTGTACATTCTCTGCGGTTTAACAAAGTGGGACGACGCACGCCTTCCTGTGGCTCCCTGAGCCGTGGTCCCGCTGCCCCAAGACCCCTGGGACCTGCTCTCCAGCCCCAGCAAGCACCCATCCTCACTATCTCCATAGGCTGCCCTCTGCAGAATGTCAGGTACCTGGAACTTTCTGGAATGTCTTGTAGCGTGCAGCCTTTCCAATTGTGCATTGAGCCCCGTTTACGCCTTTTCACGGCTCGAAAGCTCGTGCCGCTGAGCGCTGAGCAACACTCTGTGCATGGACGGAGCTTCACTTGCTGAAGCACCCGAGCGGGGCTGCTTCTCCGTCACAGGACCGAGCACTGGGGTCACGAGGCAAGTGTGCTGCGGGGGACCTGTCTGGAGGTCACCGCAAGCCCCTATGCCCGGGGTCATCGGGACGGCCCATGAGTTGACCTGCGGGGGAGTGGCCGGCACAGCGCCAGCGGCCAGGGCCCTACCTGCGCACCAGACACCATTGCCACCGCTTGTGCACCTGCTGGCCTGTGGTGTCCAGGCGGTGACCCTGCGGGGCAGGTATCACCGCAGGCTACAGACGGGGACGCAGAAGCTGAGATACCTGTGTGACCGCATCGAACCCGGTCCCTGCTGGGACGCCACCTCCCCCTGCCCAGACCCCATGTCTGAGACCCAGCGAGCCCGCGTGGGGCGGCGTCGTGTGGCGTGTGTCACCAAGGGCCTCGCGGACACGGACGCCCCGGTGTGTGGGCTCCTGGGTCCCCTGCTGCCTTCCCTTCCTGGGGCTGGAGGAGGGCGCGGTGGCCCCCCTCCCTCCCTGGGGAGTCTGCTTCCAGTCCTGAGCCCCAGCTGTCATGGTGAGGAAGCCCAGAGCTGCGGGGGGCCGGGACGCCTTGCTTACTCCGCCAGGAAGCAGTGGAGGGAGCGCAGGCGTCTGAGCGCGCACGGGAAATGTCCGGGGCAGGCGACGTCCCCCCTGAAGGCCCCCCAGGACTTGGCCGACAGCGGTCAGACTAAGGGACACGTGCTGCGGGGAGGCCGGCAGTGAAAACCGGTGGGGGGCACCTCTGATGTCTGTGGGAGCACTTCAGACACTTGAGCAAAGAGACACTGTTTTTGGCAATCGTCAGAAATACAAGCCCTCCGGAAAGCTCACGGAGCTCACTGAGATTGCGTCCCTTTAAATCTCAAGACAATGGGAGCTGTCACAGGCCAGGGAGCTTGGGACCAGCACGGAGAAGGGGCCTGGGTACGACAGGATCCCGGGGCTCACTTGGGGACCGTGCCTGTGTTGCATTCGTGGCCGCGAACGTTTTCCTGGCAAGAACCCAGGATCAGCGGCTGATCTCATTCGGCCCCCATCGAGGGCCCCCTCAGGGCGCATCTGCCCTTTGTCCAGAGCAGAGGGCCAGGGGGTCTGGCTGGACGTCGGCACGGGGCTGGCCCGGCAGGCGCAGGGCCCAGGCCACGGCAGGTCAAGGGCTGCAGGCAGTTCTTCTCCAAATCAGGCTCGGGCACGGCACGAAGGCCCTGGAGCCCACGGGTGCCTGCGCAGCTGCGGAAAGGGCAGCGTGGGGGCCGAGCCCTAAGTGGGAGGGGTTTGCTCCCGGAAGGGGAGGGCAGGGCCCTCATGAAAGAAGGGGTGCAGAGCCTCAGAGGGCAGCAGAGCAGGGCAGTCCTCGCAGATGTTTGGGCCGCCAAGAGCAGAGGACGTGGGGCGGCTGCCCGCGGGGCCAGAGGGGACCAGGTGGGGGCCGTCTGAAGATTGTCGATAGGGAAGGAGCAGCACCCTGACCCCACACCCGCGTGTCCCAGAGCGGCCCCTGGGGAGGACGGAGGCTTATCTCGTGGGCCTCGGTCACCTGCTGCTGCCCACTACTCTGCACCTACTTGCTCGGCTGTTGTTCAAACCAGTCACCGAGAAGCCACCCCAGACCCAGCCTGGTGGGTGATGTGGAACGTGGAGACCCCCCCGCCACAGCAAGGGCGCCCCGGGCGTTAAGCGAGCAGCTCGGCGGTATAGCTGCGGCGGGCAAGGTCGGAGCTCCACTTCCGTCCAGGGCGCCCCGCCGGTGCTCCCTCGGTCACACGGTCCTCCACGGCACACGGTCAGCACAGGAAATGATTCCATCTAATGAGGCCAGTTGCTGGAATCAGGGCTCTGATCCTGTCCTCCACCGAGTGCGTGGGGACTTTTTAGCTAAACGAAAAGGACAACTAGGAAGACTTTGGGGAAGAAAGAAACAGGAGACGATGTTACTAAGCAACAAATAGAAGGTAAAATGAATAGCATAAAACTAAATAGGGCTTTCCAACCATCATCGCATCACAGCGCACATGGAAAACATAGTTGCGCAGAGTGGGGTGAATCGTTGAGACCACCCGTGTGGGTGCTCACTGGCCCCGGAACACTGCATCCCTGTGCTGAGGAAAGATGGTTATCCCAGCACATGGGAACCCATCTGTGGTTACCATCCCATCACCACCATCACCATCATCACCACCACCATCACCACCACCACCACCACCATCACCACCACCACCACCATCATCACCACCAACGCATCATCATCACCACCATCACCATCATCACCACCACCATCACCACCACCACCACCACCACCACCATCATCATCACCACCACCACCATCACCACCATCATCACCACCATCACCACCACCACCACCACCATCACCACCACCATCACCATCACCACCACCATCATCACCACCAACGCATCATCATCACCATCACCACCACCACCACCATCATCACCACCAACGCATCATCATCACCATCACCACCACCACCACCATCATCACCACCAACACATCATCACCACCACCACCACCACCACCACCACCATCATCACCACCATCACCATCACCACCACCATCATCACCACCATCATCACACTCTGTCATCTATAGAGGATGTGCGTCCATCTCAGCTGTATTCGGAGGGGCGGGAAGGGCAGCCATCGCTGCTGAGGGCCTCCTGGGTATCAGGAGCTCTGGAAAGGGAACCCAAGGCTCAGAGTGATGAAGTGACCACATCCAATATCCAAAGCATGGCCGCGGTAGGACTTGAATTTGGGACATGTGGCAACGCCCTAATGGGGGACATTTGGCTGTTCTGGGAGGCCCCAGGCCCTCCCTAACGATCAGCTCAGCAGCTCTCGTCCTCAGTCACACGAAAATCCCTTAGAGAACTTTGAAAACCAGATACTCAATGCTGCCCTCCTTGCCTCCACCCGCCAACACACAGATTTTGAGTCTGCTGGTTTGGGCGAGGCTGCCTGGGAAGCGCTACCTGCAGCCCAGGGAAGGGCCGTGGCCTGGACTAAGGTCGCAAGGTCATGTGCTTAACTCCACAGTGGCCCAAACAGCCAAGGCCCGTCTCCTAAAGACCCAGAAGTCGGTGTAGGGGCAGGAGACGATTTCACAAGAGAGCACGTCCTTTGGGACTGCCGAGAGATTGCTGTGCAAGCGCAGAGGCAGGAGGAGGTATTTCTCCCTGGGGGTGCAGGCAGGAGCGCCTAGGGCAGCCTGCTGGGATGTGGCCTTTGAGCCTAGTGCAATGACCATCCGGTGTCCTGGGGCCACAGCCTGCGGAGAGCGGGTTCGGGCACACGGAGCGGCGCCCCCAAAGGATCGGAAGTGGGTGAGCGTGGGTGCGGGCAATGGCCTCCCCATTTCCATCCTTGTCCCCCATCCACGCTTGCCCGGGCAGCCAGGATGATGTCAGTTCTTGCTGCGCCTTGGACAGAAGCGTCCAGGGGCCCTGCCTCCCCCAGCGTGGGAGTCGAGGTCCTTCCCGCGGCCCACGGGGCCCTTCCTCTTGGGCCCCAGGCTCGGCTCCTCTCCTTTAGCTCGCTGGCCTCACGCTGGCCTCGCTCGCCGCAGAGCACGGGCGCTCCTGCACCTCCTGTGGCGCCTGCCTGGCGGGGTTCCCCAGCCCCACGCTTCCCGGTGCCGGCCGCTTGCTCACCGAGGGGCCTCCCCTGACCACCTCATGGAGCACCTGCCGGTCCACCCCTCCCGCCTCCCCAGGGAGTGAGCCTGGCACCTGCTAAGGGTCTGCAACACAGGGAAGGAAGGCAGCTGGGCAGGTGACTGGGGCTTGCGCACCACGCAGCCAGTGGGCCGTGGCGGGGGCAGGGTGGGGGGTCCCAGCCCCAGGGACGCTGACGCCACGCCGAGGAGCGCGGACTCACCTGCTCTGTTACCCAGGCGGCCGCAGCCATGGGGGCTTTGGAGCGGGCGATGGCGTGGTCGGAGCTGTGACCAGGCCCCAGGATGACACGGCCCACCACGTGGCCCACGGGTGGAGGTCCCCAGTTAGCGTCCCTGGAGCCGAGTGGCACCGGGCGGGCCCCTAGCCGCGAGCAAAGGGCCCCGGCTCTCACCATGCTGGCAGGAAGCCCGGCGGCACTAGGATCATGGCAGCCCCTGCGGGCCTCACTCTGCTCGCCGGCTGAGGCCCAGCTCCTCTCTGGGCGGCGGGTCCCCGTGAGCCCATCAGCCCCCACGCATTGCCCCCTCCCGGGGACCCAGGCGACGAGAGGCCACCCACCCCTGGGGGAAGGAGGCCTTGAGCTGGTGAGCCGCGGCCCTCCGCCCCTGGATACTTCGGCCTTTGGTCCAGCTTCTCCACTGACGCTGGGACCCAGGAGGGGTCACACAGCCATTCCTGGGCTTTCCCCATCTGTGCGACGGCCGTTCCTCGGTCACCTCCTACCTCCCCCCACGTGCAGAACCCACTGCACCCGGCGCAGAGGCCACTGAGCCTCGGCCTCCAGATCGCAGCCTCCTGCCGAGTCCGGATCTGCCACACCCCGCATTCCGAGGCACGGCCCCTCGCCCATGTTGGCCCTGGAGGTAGGAAGAGGACATCCTGCCTGTGCAGATGGGAGCCCGCGGCTCGGTTCTGTCTCCTTGGGGCCCGGGACACACAGCTCCCACAGGCCGGATGGCGCCGCACAAGCTTAGGCTCTGAGGGGCTCTGAAGACCTCGGGGTCTGGATGCGCATACTTCTTGGATGGAGTCGTGTGGGCCTAGAGGGGAGAGGCGACTTGCCCGAGGCCGGCCAGTGCTGGCAAGTGCCCTGCAAGCCCCCAGCAAGCCTCCAGCAAGCTCCCAGCAAGCCCCCCCAGCAAGCCTCCCAGCAAGACCCCAGCAAGCACCCAGCAAGCCTCCAGCAAGCCCCCAGCAAGCCCCCCCAAGACCCCAGCAAGACCCCCAAGCAAGAACCCCAGCAAGCCCCCAGCAAGACCCCCAGCAAGCCTCCCAGCAAGCCTCCAGCAAGCCCCCCAGCAAGCCCCCCCAAGATCCCAGCAAGACCCCCGAGCAAGACCCCCCAGCAAGCCCCCAGCAAGACCCCCAGTAAGCCTCCAGCAAGCCCCCCAGCAAGCTCCCCCAAGACCCCAGCAAGACCCCCAAGCAAGACCCCCCAGCAAGCCCCCAGCAAGACCCCCAGCAAGCCTCCCAGCAAGCCCCCAGCAAGCCCCCAGCAAGCCTCCCAGCAAGAGTGGCCCAGGGAGCCTGTCACTCAGAGCCCCGTTCACACCACCACTCCCAACTCCCGAACTCCCCGTGGCGGCGCCAGGGATTCCTCGCTGGGCTCCGCTGCCCTCCAGCGCACGGATGTTGAATAGCAGTCCTGGGGACGCCGAGGGGCAAGGGACCTGCCCGTCCTCCCTGAGCACCCGGTCCAGGTGGGTCTCGGACCTTCACACGTCCACACATCACCCTGGATCCGGTGAGGATGCAGAGCTGGCTCCGCACATTTGGGGTGGGATTCCCACCGAGCACCTCGGAAAGCCAGGCTCCCCAACCCGTGGGACGTCTTAAGGGCCCCCACGGACGGCACACCACGGTTTACACGGAGCTTCCCACCCGCGTCACCATCATCGGCGGTGTAATTGGTGGGGCTGGGTGGAAAACCTAAAAATGTACCTGAAAAGCTAGGGAGATGTGCAGTCGACGGCATGAACGATGAAGATTTTCCCTTTAAAACGTGTTACGCACCCACTGTGGTAGCGGCAACAGCGATGCGTGGGTAACGACATAACCTTGCAAATCACAGAGCCTATATTTCGGTATCACAGTCCATATAATAACACCTTATTAAAGGGAGAGCTGGATTATAAGGTTTTCCTGATTTGCTTTTCTGCGGATCCATTTCGTAGGTCACAGAAACTTCCAGCAACTCACTCCCGGTCCATGCAGCAGGAAGTGACGTCCGCTGCTCTTGGCAGGTTCAAGGTCGCAGATCGTTCCTGATGATTTTTCATCTTGAGGATCTTTCTGCCAATGCAAGCATTACTGGGGCCGCTGAGCACTTTGCAGGCTGTGACGACACTGGGATCAATTTCAGACCAGTTATCGATTTGAAATATGGATTTTAGTCTGTGTAGAGCTGCTGAGTGTCGCAAAGCCTTGTTTCTAAAAAGACTGAACTCTTTTCAGTAAGTCAGTTCCATGTAAGTCTGAATTTAGTGTTAAATATAAATTCATACATTCTAGGGTCTGGTGTCTGACGTTCTCTGTAACCCGGGAGGTCTTACAGGAAGCCACAGTGGCTTCACGACTCGCAGGTAGTTCAACGTCCTGCTCAAGCACTCTGTCGTATCATTTTTTTTAAAGATTTTATTTATTCATGAGAGACACAGAGAGAGAGGCAGAGACACAGACAAAAGGAGAAGCAGGCTCCATGCAGGGAGCCCGAGGCAGAACTCGATCCCGGGACCCGGGACCCTGCGACCACGACCGAGCTGGAACCCAGACTTGGTTGCCCAACCAACTGAACCCCCCGGGCGCCCCCCAAAACTGTCTTCCTTTTTAATAACCGGTTCGTCAGACTTTATATGGAGATAGAATTCTTTTCCACCAAATGTCACCATCTCTCCATTACTTCCAGTTCGAGACCTTCGGATATTTGCTTTACAACATTGTGATCGTTTTGACAGCCGGATGCCCTGCACTGGTTGGCGAGTGCTAGTAAGTGGCACGTTTTGTCACAATGCCCATGTGCACACTTCTGCTCTGTGACCACTTGCAGGCCAGGTGTCCCGCCTGAGCCTACGTGGGCACTCGGGTGGGGAAGGTGCGGGGCACGGGCGCCAGGCGGGGCCCTGGCCTCTCCGGGGTGGCCCTGCTACACCACCACCAGCACCGGGCCTGCGCCCCAGCCCGAGGCCCCACGGGTGTCAGCCAGCGGCCAGGCCAAGGGCTTGGCGCCCATGCTACCCACCAGGCCCGTGCCACAGCCTCCCCTCTACCCACGTCATGTGTCACTTGGAAAATGCGGGTTCAGAGACGAACTTCTGGAGGTTCTCAAGAGGGCAACAGCAGACCCCCAACCCATGAGCTGCGGGGCCTCTGTGTGGCTCCGGGCTGCCCGGCTGTGAAACCGGCCCTGAACTTGTGGCCAATACTTCCTGAGCTCAGCACATGCCGGGCCCTGGCTCCTGTGGCCATGACATCCCCACGGCAGCCCACGGGGGCCCTCCCAGCCCCGCTTTACAGATGGGGAAGCCCAGCGGGCGCAGGTGCAGTAACTGGCCGGGTGGCGCAGTGGCAAGCGGCAGCCTGAGCCCTGGCCACGCGGGTGGGTCCTCCTCTCGTGGCCAGACCAGGGGCTGTCACCCGCCCCACCCTTGCGGGGAGCAGGGCCTGCCTCCAGCGTGAACAGAGGGCGGAGGCCAGGCCCGGACCTCCTGCCTGCCCAGCCAGAGAGGCCTGTCACCAGGACAGGTGTCCCGCCGTCCGGGGATGGATCCTGGCAGAGCTGCATCAGTGACCACACCAACAGCCGCTGGCCCAGTGTTGAAACGCTGCACCGCTGTTGCTGTCGCGGTGGCTGCCAGCGACCATCCCGCCGGGCAGGTGCCTACCATGTGGAGAGGACAGGGCTCCAGACCTGCCCGGCGTTCCGACTCGGCAACAAGCCCTGGTTGGCCTAGCTCCCATGCAGGACGAGGGGATGTGCCCCAGGTCGCCTGTCAGAGGCAGCGCTGAGCCCACAGTCAAGGCCGCATCCCTGCGGGCTGGCGGGCACACACCACCAGCCAGGAAGCAGTGAACACCTCCTGACCCCGGGGCCCCTTCCCACCTGGGAGGGCCCAGCCTCACGGCCTGCGACCTGGGCTGGAGGCCCCGGATCCCTGCTGCTCCGCCTGCGCTCGGCTTCTGGGGCTCAGTTTCCTCCGAGGCCTGGGCGCCCCAAAAACCCACGCGGCAGCGCCAGCCACCCCTGACTCCCAGGTGTGGACAGGAGCGGACGCGGGGAAGAAGGAAAGGCGTCGGCCCTTCTGACGTAGGAAATGGCCAGGCCCAGCATCGGCCAGGGGCGCGGGAGGGCTGGCCTGAGCCCCGGCTCTGCCGCAGTGGCCTTCCCGGGCAGCCGCACCGGCTTGCAGGGTGGACAGCCGTGGCTCCCGCGGGCGGGTGTTCCCGGAGAAGCCCACGAACAGCATCTTTAGGAGGGAAACCGTGACCTGCTCCCCGTGGACCCTCGGCCAAGGCTGCAGGGCGCACCCTCCTTGGTGCTGATGTCCACTCGCAGGGCCCCATTAGTGCCCTGTCTTAGTTAACCAGCCAGGAAGCAGTGAACACTCCTGGCCAGACTGTGCTGGGCGCTGCCTCATCTGAGAGTGAGGAAAGGCCGGAGAGAACCCCAACTTCCTCTGGCCTCCAAGGAAGAGGAAATGTGGCCAATAGTGATGACCGAACCCAGAGTTCCAGAACTTTCCTAGCCTCATTTCTGCACCCACATGGCCAGGCCTTGTAACCCATTCACTGTTCTGCTTTGTTTTGCAGATGGGATTTGCGGGTTGTCAACGGCCTAGAGTCCAAGGGCGAAGCTGCAGGGTAATGCAAGCCAGCGCTAGCCCACAAGCCTCCCCCTGCAGCCCTCCCTGGGGGCCGCCAGTGTCGGGGGCACATCACACGCCCTCCTGGAGCTGAGCCACTGTGCATTTTGCAGCTCCTTTGCAGCGCAGGTTACCCCCAGTCTCTGCGCACATGGCATTGCATGCATGTGGGGGGCTCTCTAGGAACTGCGTTGCTGGGTCAAAAGGCATGTGTATGTGTGGCTCCGACAGAGCCTGGCTGGCACATTTCCTCTTGTGAGGATGGACCCATTCCACGCCCGGGTTCTCCTCCCAGAGATCCCTGCCTCTGGGCCCCAAGAGGACAGTCCCATCACCTCTCTCTGTGCTCACACTCCTCTAGGGCTCCCTTGACTTTGGCATGAAGTCCAGGCCCTCCGCCTGGCAGTTGAGGCTCCAGAGGGCTGAGCCCTCAGGCTGCTCCAGCTCTACACTGGTCCAGTGACATAAGGACAGACAGGTGCAGTCAGCATGGATGCTCAACGGAGCCTTTATGCGTAGTATCCTGTTTAATCCTCAGCATGACTCATCACCTGGGTGGTGACACCCCAGGCGGGGAAGGAATTTCTGGGGGATCAGTGACCTTCCTCAGTGTCCACAGCAGAGTAGGGGCAGACGGGACTCTGCATTTCGGGCCGCCTCCCCTTTCCACCTCCCCACCCACCGGGCCAACAAACAAACCCTCTCCCACCCAGTACAGCCCGACTTCAGACGCCCTCACCCTGCTGGGCCCAGCCCCACGTCTCCCCTGCCTTGGCCCATTTCCAAAGGTCCAGCACAGAGTGCAACAGGGACGAGCCCCTTTGGGAGTCAGCCCGAGGATGTAGTCATTCAGGGGCCGGACAGGCTGCCAGGCCCCAGCAGAGGCTGCGGAGAGAGCAGTGGACGACCGCACAGACAGCACAGTCTTAGTTAACACCGATGCCTAGGTCCCCGCAGGACAAAAGCCGTGGGATTGGTCTCATTTTGATTAGAAGCTCGGGAAGCTCGGGCCCGCTCCATGACATCCTAAAGGTCTCCGGTCCCGAGACCGGCTGGAGCCCTGGCTCCCACTGGCTGCCCGGTGCAGTGGTCACAGCCCTCGGTCAGCTAGACTGGCTGCAGGGCCACCTGCCAGCCACAACGTGGCTAGTCCCTGTTTCCCCACCTGTGAGATGCAACTTTGCAGACAGAAGGGCCCGCAGAGGGGTTGAGGCCCCCAGGAAGCAGGTGACAGCCAAGGTGCTCTCAGTGGGACCTCCAAGGCTGCCGTGAACACGAGCAAACCTTCGGCTGGCTGGCGCGTTCCACCTCCGGCCTGCAGGGCCGTGAGACACCTAAGCCGGGAGCAAACGGGGCCATTTCCCACGCAATTGTCCTATGAGGCCAGGGAGCAGGATTGTCTGCGAGATGGAGGGCCCTGGACAGAGCCCGGCCGCCCCGTCAACACCTGTGCGCTTGGCAAGAAGCTCCGCACCCCCGGAACCGGGCTCCATCCTGGTTGCTGCCCTCGACGACCCGCAGGGCAGAGTGAGACAGCGCCAGGCCCAGGCCCCTGGGGACCCTGCAGGGCCCCCCCCAGCACCACGGGGGTCCACACCGCGAGCGCCCGGGGGCCCGGGACGACCCTCACCCGCGCTCCTGGGCAGCGGGGCGCGCGACGGGGGGGGGAGGGCAAGTTCAGTCACGGACCCGCAGCCTGGACGCCGTCCGGGGCATGTTGCCCGCGCTCCCGGGCCCCCGCCCCGCGCCGCAGCTACGGCCCGCCGCCCCCGGTGGCTCCGCCCGCCGCCGCGGGGGCCGGGGCCTGGGCTCGCGCCGCCGGAGTCCCAGCCGCGCAGGGTGTCCGGGCTCCGGGGTTTGCGGTCAGCCGGGGCGGGAGACGCCAGGAGGGGGCGGGGCGGGAGACGCCAGGAGGCGGGGCCAGGAGGCGGGGCCAGGAGGCGGGGCCAGGAGGCGGGGCCAGGAGGCGGGGCCAGGAGGCGGGGCCAGGAGGCGGGGCCAGGAGGCGGGGCCAGGAGGCGGGGCCAGGAGGCGGGGCCAGGAGGCGGGGGGTGGCGAGGCCAGGCGGGGAAGGCGCGGGGCCAGGAGGAGGGGCGGGGCGGGAGACGCCAGGAGAAGGGGGACGAAGTGGGGCCAAGAGGAGAGGACGGGGCGGGGCCAGGGCGGGGCCACGAGGAGAACGGGGCAGGGCCAGTAGGGGGCGGGGCCAGGGGCGGGGTCACTAGGGGGCGGGCGAGCCTGTTCCGCGCCCGCCCCGCCGCGTGTTGGAGTCACGCTCGCGAATATTCCCGAATCACAGCAGAATACATACCGCGTTATCACTGTGGCGAAATTAGGAGAGTCAGAGCCGCCGCTTTCCCGGCACCGCTTCGAAGCCAACCGCGTCCTAACCCGCCGGTGCCTCCCTTAGGCAGGCATCCTCGTTTCTCGAAATACCATTTCAAAGATAATCGTGAGCGGTCGAAGGCCGCGCGCTCCCCGCTCCCCCTGCTGCCCTCCGGCCCGCGGCGGGGGGGGGGGGGTGCCCGTGCAGGCGGGCTGGGCGCCCTCGGCTCCGGCTCCGCGTCCCTGGGCCTCAAGCGCTTCACGGGTCCGGGGCACCATGCTGGGGGCGGGCCTCAGGCTCGGGGGGGGGGGTCCGGGGCACGCGGGCGCCGGGCGGGCGGGCGGTCACCACGTCTGCACGTCGCAGGCTAGGCGCCGTCCTCCGCGGACACGAGTTTGGGTCGTTCCACTCCCGAGGCTCCGCGCTCCATCCCGTGTTTTCGTTTCAGCCAAGGACTCGCTGGGGCGGGCTCGGGGCCGGGAGCAGCTCGCGGGGCGGGGCGGGGCGGGGCGGGGCTGGGGGGGGATGCCGCAGGGCGCGCCAGTGCCCTTGACATCTGCTCTTTATTTTAATATTTTATTTATTTATCCATGAGAGTCACAGAGGGAGGCGGGACTCGATCCGGGGACCCGGGGTCACGCCTTCGCGCTCGGACCCCCCCGGAATATAGCGACGGCGCCCCGGCGCCCCCCGGAGCCCAGAAGGAGCAAGTGCGGGCTGGCGGGCCGCCAGGTCCTGCCCAGGGGACGGACCCCTGTTAATCAAATTGAATTTAAGAAAAAAACAAAACAAAACAAAACCAAATTGAATTTAAATTAAAAAAATATCATTTAAAAAGAGGCACATGCGAATGGTCGGTGGCGAGCGGTGTTTTCAGTCCAGGCGTGTGACTTCGGACCATGTAGGAGCCCGTTCAAGAGGAATGAGACGGCCAGGGATGCTGCGGCACGACCGAGAACGCGGGGACAGCACCGCAGGCTGTGGGGGCGCAGGGCTGGCGGCACAGGGCGCGAGGCTGCAGGCCGGGCGGGCCGGCTCTCCGTGCGCAGCCCGCACCCGCACCTCACCTGCACCTGCACCTGCACCCGCACCCGCACCTGCACCCGCACCCGCACCTGCACCCGCACCTGCACCTGCACCCTCACCCGCACCTGCACCCGCACCTGCACCCGTACCTGCACCCGCACCCGTACCCGCACCTGCACCCGTACCTGCACCTGCACCCCCACCCGCACCTGTACCCGCACCTGCACCCGCACCTGCATCCACACCCCCACCTGCACCCGTACCCGCACCCACACCCACACCCACACCCACACCTGCACCTGCACCCACACCCGCAGCTCCTACTCACGTGTTCACAGCAGCTTTATTTGTAATGGCCCCAAAGGGCCATTAACAGGTGACCAGATAAATGAACCGTGGTCCCCCCATGAGATAGGGGTGCTGCTGAGCAGTAGGGCCATATTTCTGGCACACACGGTGACCGGGACTTGAGCCTCAACATGACTGTGCCCTAGTGACATGAGTCCAAGAAGGCTGTCGGGGCGAGGGGGGGATGTCGGGGGCAGGAAGGGACAGGGGGTTTGCAAAGGGGCTCTGGGAACCTTCGGGGGCACAGATGCTTTTGTCCTCTTGACTGCGTCAATGGGCATGGGGGCACATAGACGTGTCAAGGCTTCTCTGCCTCCCAGATACGCACTGTTCATTGTGGACTGATTTTACCTCAATGAAGTTGTCACAAAAATAGGGTTGACGAAGCAAAAGTAATTGCACTGCACTTGTGAGTTTGTAAGAAACACAGACGTAATATAGCCCTCCCAATAGCACAGAGGAAAGGCTGCAGGAGGGAGTCTGTGTTGTTTGAGTGAGGCCACGACGAAGATGCACATGGTAAAGTCTAGAACAACCAGCAAAAAAAAGAAAATAGCGGGAGAGCTGTCAACAGAAGACATGAGACGGGGTCCCAAAGCGAGTGAACTCGAAACAAAGGGACAGAACAAAAATGGACAAGGAGCAGGCGAGGAGGAGCAAGTGCTAAGGCAGAGGCGCTGGCCTGACGCTGCGAGCGCCTGCAGCCTCGGGGGGGACTCGGTGCTGTGGGAGGGAGGCAGCCGAGGCCCACAGAGGGGCCGGGGTGCTGGGGGGCTGGGGCTGTGTCGGGGCAAAGGGGAGAGGCCGGCAGGGTCACAGGGGGCACAGGGGGCAGGGGGCGCAGGAGCCAGGCACACGGGCGACACCAACCTCGCAGCCCGAGTCGTCGCCAGGGATGTGTCGCGGGGCACAGGCCCGATGCACGAAGAAGCCACGGCAACCTTGACTGCGAACATCTGTGTTCGTGACGCCCCAAAATGCAGGATCTACACCGACAGCTCCAAAAGGACGGACAGACAGATGATTCGTGATTCTAGTTGCAGAATTCTTGACATCACTCCCTCTCTCACAGGATGGCAGAGAAAGAGGATGGAAGTGAGGAGCTGTGTAAGATCTGGAAAGCCCCTCAAGGACCTGGCCTGGTTGACGTGAGCATCCTCTGCCCAGTAATAGCAGAAATTGCAGCTTTTCACGTGTAAATGGAAAATTCACCAGGATAGACCGTGTGCTGGTCCACCAAATATGCCTCAAATCGAAAGGAAGCAAAACCATACAGAGCCCTGTTCTCTGATGACCCAAGTCACAATGTAGGAATAGTGAGATGTGCACAAAAAACCCCAAAGAGTAGGAAATTAAGCAACACATTTCTGATTGATACGTCAAAGAAGAAATCCAGGGATTGACTGGAAACCAAATATTTAAACCTGCAGAAGAATACGAATAGTGTCTGTAAAATGGGCAATGCTCACACCCCAGAAGCTGGAACTCTAACACCGGACAAACTCCTCGCGACCCAGAGAAAGGTGACGGAGGGCAAAGCACGTATTGTTTGAGGTGATGGCTGAGATTTCTCTCTTTTCTTTAAGATCTCATTTATTTTAGAGCGAGGAAGAAAGTGCACGCACGAGCGGGGGACGGGAGGGACAGACACAGTCCCAGGCGGCCTGTCCGTGGAGCGGAGCCCAACCGCTGCGACCCCGAGCCGGGCCTGAGCCAAAGCCAGTGTATGTAGGTGGCGGATCTCGAGGAGGCCGTGGGGCAGCACGAGGAAGGTCGCTGGCAGGTGTCAGGCCGCCGGGAAGGGGCCGCGCTGTAGGGCGCAGGTGCTTCGTGAAACAATGGCAGAGCCCCAAGGTCAAGGGGATGAACCCGCACCTCCAGGGGCCTCTTTCCAACACCTCATGGTTGTGACAAAACACGCGTGGCGTCGAGTCTGCCGTCGTCACCACGTAATGGAGGGATCGGGCACGAGGCACGTGCGCTGTTGTGCCTGCATCGACACCATGCGTCTCCAGAACCTTTCTCCCAAGTGGAGACCCCCCACCTCCCACAGTCCCGGCCCCTGGTCCCACCCAGCACCCTGGCCCGTCCTCTCGGGGGTGCAGCGTGTCACCCATGGGGAGATGAGCTGGGCTTTTCCTCTTTGCTATGGGTGAACAGTGTCCCTCCGTGAGTGTGAGCGCGTGTGAGCCGCGTGCGGCCAACCACTCACCTGCCGATGGGCTGCGGGCCGCCTGCAGGACGGGCAGTGACGCTGCTGAGGACAGGAGACTGCGACTGTCCCCTCCTGCGCCCGCTCCTCCGGCTGCTCTCCCAAGTCAGGGCCGCGTCCCGCGGGAATGCTGTGTGGCTTTGTGAGGAATCCCCACGCAGGTCCATGTCCCCGCCGAGGGTGCACACGGGGCAGGGGCTCTCCACACTCCTGCCCACGCCGGCCGGTCTGTGGCGCAGCCGCCCGGGGAGCGTGGAGTGTCCGCACACCTCCTTGTCGGCAGGACAAGCCACAAACGCAGCGGCAGCAGCAGCAGCAAGGCTGGGGCGGGTGGGGGACCCGAGCAGGACTCGGGCCTCACCCGGTGAGCTCGGGCACTCTAACTGCGGTCGCCTGGGTCACCTGGGGGACAGCGGCGGTTTCCGTGAGGACACCGCTTACGGCAGCGAAGCAAAATGACAAATATCTCTGTTGACAAAAAAAAGAAAAAAAAAAGGGATGCCCGGGTGGCTCAGCGGTTGGGCGTCTGCATCCGGCCCAGGGCGTGACCCTGGGGTCCCGGGATGGAGTCCCACGTCGGGCTCCCCACAGGGACCCTGCTTCTCCCTCTGCCTGTGTCTCTGCCTCTCTCTCTGTGTCTCTCATGAATAAATAAATAAAATAAAATAAAATAAAAAGACGAGACCTCTGTCCGATGATCTTGACCCCCTGGGGAATGGTGTTCACTGAGCAGGACCTGCGTGAGGGGGATCCAGCAGGGGAGGATCTGCCACCACAGCCCCCACGCTGCCTGATTTCATGCGGTTCTGAGCAAGAATCCAAAGGTTCTCTGCAAAACTCGCTTTTCAGATTGCGAAGTGTATGGGGGGCGCGGGGGGCCGCACACGTGCGTGGGGAGAGCGGGCGGGGGGTGGACCTGGTGGGCCAACAGCGAGGCCCGCGGTGGCGCGACGCTGCCACACAGGGACATGGGGACGGGGCACAGAGTCACCCTGAGACCGGGCCCCGGGTTCTGGGGAAGCCAGGCCTGAGCACGCTGCTCCTGGGGGAAAGGCACACGGGCCTCCTGTCGTCTCCGGGGTCGCCCAGCCCCTGGGCCGCGGTCCCAAACCTGGACAGTAATGCTTGCGAGCACCCAGACGGGGATCCGACAGGATGGTTTTGTAAGGACTCCAGAAAGGGAAAAATTTCTTAAAACACAAGAAGGCGCCAGTCGTAAAGGAAAAATACTAAAAATGCCGGTTGCACTAAACCTGATATTTCTGTTCACCAACCCACTGCCCGGTGGGTACGGACACATCCGTGAAAACACGTAGCACTACCGTGTGCGTTTGCATGTCTTATTTAAATGACATTGTATTGTGCTGATCCTGGGCGGCTTGTACTGTCGCCTCTGGATGTTACACTTTGGGAAGTCGCTCGGGGGACGCGAGGAGCCCTCGCCCACTCACTTCACGTGTGGGAAGCACGCGCTTCGGGTGGATGAATTACCAGGATCTTGCTGACTGCGGACTCCGGAGGGAAGGTGTGCGGCTGCGGGGGGCCAGGCCTGGCCGGGGCGCCCTGGGGGCACCAGGTCACGGGCACCGTCGGCTTGTCCAGGCCCTTGCTGCTGGGCTCTCCGCTGTTGCCTTGTTTTATTTTCCCGTTACACACATTCTTACAGGGAACACCCTGTGCGTGGCCCCTGGCACCCCTGGGGGCGTCCTCGAGCTTATACCAACGGGGCGGCCACTGCTGGGCCATCGGGCCTCACGTGTGTGTGCATTTGTATGCGTGTGTGAGTGTGCGCGTATGTGCACGTACGAGTGTGTGCATGCGTGCACAGGGTCGTGTCGGCACACGGACTTAGCTTTGGCCCCCCGCGAGGGCTCGCCTCCCGCACACCCCCGGCCTCATCACTGACCCTGACCATAGCCTCCGTGTTGGGCTTCTTGTCTCTGTGACTCACGGACCTCGAACCCAGACGCCTGTCCTCCCAGGCCCCGCACCTGTGCCCCAGCCCTCACCGCCCTCCCCCGGGCACACCCGTCTGTTCCGGAGTTTATGCGGCTGTTGCTTTAGGGCCTCCACACCAGTGGAACCCGGCCGACTGCCCCACGCAGCGCCCCACCCCGGGCTGCCCAGGTAGTTGCGTGGCCGGCCCGCCTCCTCTTGTGGCGGCTCGGAGGCGCCCGTCACGCGTGTCTATTCACCCCGTTTCCCCCACTCGCCTCTCAGCAGCCCCGCGGCCTCTGTGGCCTGGCTGCAGGGATCGGTGCTGCAGTCAACGGGGGCGCGTATGCCTCCCCGAAGGGGGGGGGTGGGTTTTGATAGAAACCCAGATGTGGAATTGCTGGACTGGGTGGCAGTTCTATTTTTACCTTTTCCAGGAAATTCCACATGGCCCTCCATGGGCCTCCCCCAACCCACACCCTCCCAGCGGTGAGTGCGAGGTCCCTTTTCTCCACCGCCTGCCCGACTTCCGCAGGGTCGCTAATGTGCTCTCCACGCAGGCCGTTTTCACCGACTCTCCTGTTAGCAGCTCGGAACAGTTTCTCTCGTGCCACACCCTTGCTCCACCGAGTATTGTCGGTGTGGGGTTGTGGGGTTCTTATTCATATGTTTTTTAAACATTTTATTTATTTATTCATGAGAGAGGCAGAGACACGGGCAGAGGGAGAAGCAGGCTCCATACAGGGAGATGACGCGGGACTCGAACCCAGGACCCCGGGGTCACGAGCTGGGCCAAAGGTGACGCCAAACCACTGAGACACCCAGAAATCCCCTCTTATTCATATTCTTATTGGACATTTGACTTCTTTGGCCCTTTTTCTGATGTTGCCCGGTACGTTCCAATGTCAGTGCATAACTCAGAAATGGGATTTCCCTCACTTCACTGAAACACAACTTGGCTTCAGTTTCAAGTTTGTAGTTTGCCAGCCTGGTGGAGAATTAATCTTCGTCAGTTCGGGGTCCTCTTACCACTTCGTCCCCCTGAGATTCAGTCGAAGTCCCAGGAGGGTTGTGCAGTGACAGTGGTGGGCGTAGGGCCTAGATCCCTCCTCCCTATGTGGTCACCCAGACGTCCCTCACTCCTGCTAAGCTGCCCCCCCAACCCCCAACCCCACCCTCTGCCCCCTGGGCTTGGCTTTGACTACAGTGGAAGCATCTGCCCTTCTTGCTGCACTGGGTGAGGAAGCGTCTATAAGATTCTCTAAAGACCCGGGACGTATGTGTTCCAGCAATTTCCTCCCAGAGCTTTGTGGACTCTGCGGGGTGGGGCAAGCAGGCTGCCCACCCAACAACCAGCCTCTGGGGCCAGGAATGCGCTCTCCTCTCTCCTCTCTCCTCTCTCTCGTTTTCTTTCCAGCCCTGAGGGACTCCTTTCTCGTCTTGGGGTTGGGGCGGGGGAGCCGCGTGCCCTGGGGAGGTCCTCTCCCATCCTGTCTCCTGGGCCAGTCTTCACACCCCCGCCCCCCCCCCCCCCCCCCCGGGGTGTAGGCTTCTGGGAATCAAAGTCAGGAACCCTCCTTTGGTTCTTATTTCAGCCGGTTACATCCTTTCCCCGCAGCAAAGGGAGAAGAAAGACCCCGCTGCTTGAATGGCTGGGCCAGGCAGGAAGGGGGTACAGGTTTTGGCCTCGTGAGATGTTGCAGCCAATCTGGAAGAATAGTCTGGCGGTTTCTCAGAGGTTAAACCCGGAGTTACTGCGGGGGCCGGCATCCTACCCCCGTGCCCGTGCCTACGAGGACCGAAAATACACGCAAACACAAAATCAAATGTTCGCGGCGGCACTAGTCACCCTATAGCCCAAAGGGAAAAGCAGCCAAAGGTCCCTCAGCTGATGAATATATAACTAAGATGCTCCCATCTGTATCATGGACTATTATTATTTGGCGATAAAAATGAAAGGCCCGCGGGCACATGTTACAGCGCGGATAAATCCTGGAAGCATTATGCGACGCGAAAAGCAGCTTGACACATAAACCCTCACGTTGTGTGATTCTGTTTATAAGAACATCCAGAAGAGGCAAAGCTATAGAGACATAAAGTAAATTAGTGGTGATCTAGGTCTGGGTGGGGGTGCGGGGAGGGCTTGGGGAGAAATGAGGAGTGACGGCTGGTGAGTATGAGATTTCTTTTTTGGGGTGATGTGTGTTCTAAAATTGTGGTATCGGTTGCACAACTCTGACTATACCAAAATCCATTGGACTGTACGCTTTAAAAGGGTGGATTGTACGGTATGTGATTTATAACCCAATAAAATGGCTCAAAAAAAAAAAAAAGTGAGCCAATTGAAAAGAAACACTGGTTACTCCCCACCACACTACTTTTCAACTATACACACACGTCGTATGTATTGCGGATATTTTAAACATTGGAAGCAGACCCTATATACAGGTCATCCCACTTTCCCTCCTAAATATGTATTAGACGCCCACTTTGATCAAAGTACCACGGTGGATACTGTGGAAATGCGAAGATGGATAAGGCACGTCCCCTCCTTCGAGAAGCTCACGGTATGATTGTTTCCATCCGCTCGCTGTCTAGCCGCTGCGGCCTGCAGGTGGTATCAATTATTCTTCTCATGTGCCCAAATTAACATCACAAACCGCAGTGAGTTGAGAGCAGCAGTTAAAATAATCAAGAGAGTAGAAGGACGCTGGGAGGAGTCATCCTAAGAAGGGTCCAACTTCGCAGTCAGTAAAGAACACGTGTGGAGAAGGGCTAGGTCGGCCCGAAATGGAACGTACACTTGAAATCTAGGAACCCTCCACTCTTGATGCAACCCTTTAACGGGGTTGCATCCTAGGCTTATTAAGCCAGATGCTGGGGGTGAGATGCGAGCAGAGGCTGGTCTTTGAAACGTCCCACTTGATTCCATGTGCAGGTTGGAGCTCCTGGCTCAGATGCTTGAACCAAGTAGCTTGTTGTGAATAAGGGAACGTGCTACTTCGTAAAGGGGAGGAGCAGTGACCTCGGGGGTGCGGGACCTCCCAAAGAGTGTGTCTGGAAGGTTGGGCCATATACTCAGTGTGACTTGTCTGGGTGAGGAGGCCGTGTCAATACAGAAGGTGACTCCCAGCATCCTCTTTGTGATTTTATTATTTATTTATTATTTATTTATTTTTTTTATTATTATTTTTAAAGATTTTATTTATTTATTCATGAGAGTCACAGAGAGAGCGGGGCAGAGATACAGGCAGAAGGAGAAGCAGGCTCCATGCAGGGAGCCCGACGTGGGACTCGATCCCGGGCCTCCAGGGTCACGCCCTGAGCCAAAGGCAGGTGCCCAACCGCTGAGCCACCCAGGCGTCCCTTGTTTGTGATCTTAAAAACCGTCGGAGGGACGTGGAAGGCGTTTCCAAACCAAGAAACGGAAACTTGGGTTAGAATCCAGAGGTGGTCATCCACTCATTAAACTGGACACGTCAAGAAAAATAAAATGTGTTGAAGGAAGTCCAAAGGGGGAGGAAGTAAGAGAAGCGGGAAGTTCGAGGGCTAACTCCTTGGGTGCTGAGTGAGGACTGTGTAACACGGATCCGTCTATCTGGCTGGGTTCAAGGCGGTAGTGTTACATGCTTTGCATTAGGCTTCTGGGGTCCCGCAAGCTGTAATCAAGAGGAACTAGAGATATTTGGGGTCCGTCGATACCTTTGGGGCTTGACATCATGAAGGGCGATTATACTGTTCCTCAAAATATTCATTAGTCTCCACTCTTAAAAGCAAAATATTGGGTTGGGTGGATTTCCCTCTGGTTTGGCTCAGTGGTTCCAACGTCTGAATGTCTTACATTTATTTTTTTCCCTTTTCTGGGGATTCATTTGTCCAGAATGAGTAGAGAATTGTGACTGGAAGTTTTTGTCTCCCATATGCTCGGAACGGGGACAAAGATTTCTGTGTTTGCTCAAGGCTCTACGCCGAACAGGATGCCCTTTAGACATCGCGGTGTTTTGTGAAGCATTACCCCATTAGTAGCACTGGAATTAAACGCAGAATGTCAAACTGCACACGACCGGGGTCTTGGCATTGGAGTCACAGTGTTGGCGCTAGGAGCTATTTCCTGGTACAGGAACCTGGAGGAACTGCCTTCCTGTTATGTTTCGACTGTCCGATTCGACTATCTTCTCTCCCAGGGTGTCCAGATGCAGGCCAGCTCTGTGTGTGGGGCGGGGAGGGTGGGGAGCGGGGAACCCCACCCAGACTTTTAGAACTGATAGGCACAGTTTCCCGTGGCAGAGAGGCTGTCTGCAAAGCAGGGGCAGAGCACGCGTTGGAAGGGGACGGCGGGAGGTCAGATCCGTGCTTTGGAGGACCCTGGAGTCCGGTTCGGCAGCCAGAAGGGGATTTGGTGTAGGATCAAGCCAGAATTTCCTCAGCATCTTTGAAATAAACCTAAACTGAACACTGAATAGGAGAAGAGGCCTCGAGGTTGGGTGGGGAGTGAGGGGAGGGGGAAGGAGGGGCCAGAGGGGGCTTGTGGTTCACTTCCTTCTTTGATTACACTTGAAAGTATGTTTTTTACCCAAATTCTAATTGCTCATAGGATTTAGCCCTGGAACTTTGAAAGAGTGACTATTTGAGATTTGCAAACCCATGTGCTGGGAAAGATAAGGAGTCCTAGAATTTTAGTTCTGTTAATGCTGTCACAAAAGTGATGGTAGTTTTTGCAAAAATAAAATGGGCTTTTGGTTGGTTTTATTGTATTTTGATAGAACGAATCGATTGTTGATATTAAAGTTGGAGAAATGGGTGAGATTTTTGACGGAAGGGATAATGAGCTGGTATTATCTGTTTTAATATCTCTATTTGGCTACTGGTCAAATATTTGAATTGGAAAACACAGAATTGTTAAAGACTGGAATTGTCTAGATTTGGGTTTTGCTTTTGTATGTTGACACCGTTTGATTAAAGCCTTTACACATTCAGTTTATTTTCTTAAAGTTTGTTATAGAAGCAACCAAAGTCCTGCAGATTTGTAAATAAATTATATCTCACTGTACATAACCTGGGTTACATTCTTGGGTGAATCATATCAACATTGGCAGAGCGTTTAAATAAACATTCGGGAGAAGGTTAAACAGAGGTTAAACAGTTAATGCTCCCCTTCATACCGAGCTCCTCAGGCATTTCGATCTTAAAGTTTCTATTTTACTCAACAAAGATTTCAAGAACAAAAATTTTCCTGATCAATCTCAATAAAAATATTCATATTCCTTAATAGGAAAGTCTATTCAACTTTTGGTAATCACTCACTTAATCTAAAGAGATCCTTAAAAAAAAAAAATCACCACTCCCAATGTCACAATATAAAAAATGTTTGCTAATGAGATTTTCTCACTATAACATAACAGGAGTTTCAACTTTTAACAAAGCTTCTGGGTGGAGCAGGCATTAGGGTAAAGGGGTATAAATAAATGAGTTAGAATGTTGGAGTTTGGGGATCCTTGGGTGGCTCAGCGGTTTAGCGCCTGCCTTTGGCCCGGGGCGTGATCCTGGGGTCCCAGGATCTAGTCCCACATCGGGCTCCCTGCATGGAGCCTGCTTCTCCCTCCTCCTGTGTCTCTGCCCCTCTCTCTTTCTTTCTATGTCTATCATGAATAAATAAATAAAATCTTAAAAAAAAAAAAAAAGAATGTTGGAATTCCCTTGTTTTCTAGTAAGGCCCCAAACCCCACGCTCCTTTCTCTAGCGGACTATCCCTTTGAACCCGGGTTGACACATGGCTCAAGATGGACACTGTCCTCTTGGCCTCAGAGGTTGATCCAGGATAGACAAGTGATCCAAGATGACCTGGGTTGTCCTTCCTTGGAATATTTCAGCCTGGAGTTGGAAGTCAACAGTCCTTTTTCATTCCTCATCAGGGAGATGTTGGGATGGGAGTCCATCACCATAGGCCACCATATTCCTCTTTGCATGGAGAATGAACTTTTGGAGAAAGACCAACAGGCAAGTGAAAGTAAAGGGAAACAGAGATGGATAGAGTCTTGGGGGAATCGTGAAAAATGGAAGACACTAGAATTACTCCAGTCCGAATAGTCTCTTGGTAGTAGTGTCAGGAATGACAGAAAACGCTGTTTATTATTTGAATACGATTGACGACGTTCATCCATTAAGTCACTTGGTGTATTCTTCATAGAGGAATACATTGCCCAGTCTTCCTGTTTCCTTAGGCAGAGAGATCCGTTGTGCCTCACTCATGGCCCCTCTTGCTGATTCCTACTCCTCCCCATGGCAAGAGGAGTCCATTAGTTGGTTTAGTTGGTTGAGTTGAAATGGTTTAGTTGGTTACGTGGGAGAAGGAATTGGACGTGCTCAGCGAAGCTCATCCCTATCTCCTTTCTGTAGAGCCCTGCCGGCCACCAAAGGGCCTGTGTTCTGTTCTGGTTTCATGTCCTGCATCCAGGAAGTACTTGAGCGGGAGAAACAAGGTGGATTCATGGACAGATGGCATGGATAGATGTGTAACTATAGGGTAAAGCAAGAGTGATAAAATGTTATACAGAATTTAGGTAGTGATCTAAGGGTATTAATTATAAAACTTTCAATTCTGCTGTATGGTTGAAGTTCTTCATAATAAAATGTTAGAAAAAAACCAGTCTGCATTATGATGGTCGAGCTTTTGACATAAGGCGTTTCCATATACGTTGGGAAGCAGACAGAGATTATATTCCCTCAAAAGAGCCTGATATCAGGTATTGAGTTTTGCAGATCACGTAGGTATTACAACCAAGTGTCAATCTAGCTGTACAGCTTCAAAAAGTGGCCAAACAGGTCATACTGGTAATGCCTCCGAGGAGCAATTCTTCCTCACAGGTGAAAGCTTTTGCTCTATTCACTGGCCGGAATTTTGAAATGCTATTCTCCTTACCAGAAAGCAAAGTAATGGAAACTGGATATTTCAATAGTTGATGGGATGTGGGGAAGTAGGTTAGGGGAAAGACATTTTGTAACTTAACTGAGATAATGCTTGTAAAAGGCTTACTGTGTTGGCTGAATAAGTTCTCAATAAATGTTAGCTGTGATTATAATTCACTTATTTTTTAAAGGTCTTATTTTTTAAAAAATTTTATTTATTTATTCGTGAAAGATACAGAGATGCACACACACAGGCAGAGGGAGAAGCAGGCTCCATGCTGGGAGACCGACGTGGGACTCGATCCTGGGACTCTGGGATCATGCCTGGAGCCAAAGGCAGATGCTCAACCACTGAGCCACCTGGGCATCCCAACTAGCTTCTTATTTTAAAAAAATCATATATTAGGTGCCACGTATTAGTGGGTTGAATTGTGTCCTCCAAAAAGATGTGTGCAATCCTACCTTGAATGTGACCTTCTTTGGAAATAGGCTCTTTGCAGATGCAAAGTTGTGGATGCTATCCAAGAGGTGAGAGAGCGTACTGGATTGAGGTAGGTCCTCAATCCAATGACAGGTGTCCATAGAAGAGAAAGAAGAAAAAGATACAGAAAAGAAAGGTATTTGAAGATGGAGGCAGAGATTGGGTTGTGCCATCACCAGGCCAGGAACCCCGGAGCTTTTGGAAAGGAAGCCACAAGGGAGGATTTTCCCTTAAACCATCAAACGGAATGTATCGCTCCTGATACCTTGATTTTGGCTTCCAGAATCATGAAAGAAAAAGTTTCTGCTATTTTAAGGCCCCATTTGTGGTGATTTGTTACAGCAACCCTGGAAAACCAACACAAGTGGTAAATGGAGATAAAGGACGTAACATGGTACTATGTGGTCTGGTACAACTGAATAGGATGGATTGGAGTGGGAGTGTTTGGAGGGAAATGTTTTATTTTTTATTTTTTATTATTTATTTATTTATTTTTTTGGTGGGGGGGAATGTTTTAGAATCACCCGCAGGAGGTGTGAAGTCTCAAGCACGTCTTTTGCAGGGAGGAGGGCACTAGATGGGGAACAGGTTCTGCTTTAAAATCACTATCTCGTTTTTGGGGCCCTCAGCTGGGCTGGATCTGAATAAAAGTAGGAGAACCAGCGGTATAGACGATAATTGTGGTATACCAGATGGAGAGCAGATGAGTTATCAGAGACATGCCACTCTAGGCTTGGTTGCCTAGGCAACACAGGCAAAGGGAAGTGCATTATCTATATTTAAGCCGTTTACATGAGATTTGAAATGTTAAGATATTGGCTCTAGTATTAATTCTCAAGGCTCCTGGTACCTGCTGAGAGAAATAGCTCAGTCATTTTTTATAGTTACGTTATTTACTGGAATGTCGAAAAAGCACCTCTTTGATGTGCAAGGCATAACAAATATCTCTGAGTTTATGATCTGCATCCTAAATGCCCATCCATTTCTCACTCTTACCGTTCAAGTATGGTCGCAGTAGGTTTCAGCCAGCCTCAGCTAATTTCCTTTTTTAAAAATAAGATTGAGAAAATAGTAACACAAGCAATCCATGTCCATCGTAAAGTAATTAGGAAATACAGGGAAATCAGATGGAGGGGCGCCTGGGTGACTCAGGGGGTTAAGTGTCTCACCCTTGATTCAGCTCAGGTCCTAATCTCAGGGTCATCATCTCAGGACCAAGTGGGGCTCCGCACTCATCACGGAGTCTGCTTGGTGTCCCCTTCCCACTACCCTGGATAACCTTGGTATCCCTGCCACTGCTCCCGCTTGTGGACACGCATGCGCGTGCTCTCTCACTCTCGAAATAAATCTTAAAAAAAAAAAAAAAAGAAAATACAGAGTAGTCAGATGGAAACAAAATTTAAATCATTCATGATCATATCAATCAAATATTGCCATTGTTAACACATCGGAGAACACCTCTACAAAAGTTTTCCATGCAAGTATGTGTTTATAAGAATTTGATTAATATATACACACTATTTGGAAACTTGTTTTTCTCCCCTTTCATTATATATTAGAAGCATACTATGTTAGTGAGCCTGGAACTACCTCGATGATTTTTAATGGCTATATATTGCTCCATTTTAATACTATTTTATAATTTACCCCTTATTGAGGGATCTGTGCTGTGATTACACTATTGCGACACTCAAATGAACGCTCCTTACATATATTAAGTTGCATGTCCAGTGATTTCCTTAGAATTGATGTATGGTTCCAGAATGTCCTCACGATCGTTTGTATTGGCTTGTTCTCCCGCCAGTGGTGTTGGTGAGGGCCTGTTCCCCTACAATCGTACAGACTGGTGATTATCAACCTATTTCATGCTTATCAATCTGCTAGGCAAAATAAGTGGAATTTTGCTATGACCTACCTGTGCATCTCTGATTATTAATGATTTCCAAAAGATGATAGGACACTCATTCCACAAGTTAGGAGTGCAAAAGGCACTATTTCTTTATTTTTCTGTGCTCAGCCTCTTTTCTCATCCTCCGAGTCCTCATTCCACTGGAAGGATGGAAACAATCTCCATTCCACACACTTTTCCCCGGGATCGCGGCCAAATTCCAGGGTAGTAAGTGCGAAGGGTGTGAGAATTGGAGTGTGTTTTGGGGGATCCTGCTGATTGGCCAAGTCACTCTTCCCACCCTAGGACAGGCTGGAGTATCCATTGGGTTCTTGGTCGTCTGTCTGTCTCCGGAGGATAAGGCACGACAAGGTGTCGGGTGTCCAGGAGAGCGCTCGGCTCTGCCATCCCTGCGGTGGGCCACTCCCGGGGGGGGGGGGGGGGGGGGGGGGGGGGGGGGAGGGGGGGGCGGTTGGGGGGTTGCAGGCCGTCACAGGCTCCGCTCCGGCGCGCAGGCTGGCCACCCCTCCCGAGGGCACTCAGTACCAAACCCGGAGCTGTCTCAAGACAGAGAGGGAAGGGCAAAGGGAGAAAGCAAATACCCGGTTAAAAACATCTGCCAGTATTTCAGAGCATTATCTTACACCATTATTAGCCAATTGTACTAATCCTTCTGTGAGACGCCCGCTCTTGCTCTTTGCTCATGCCAACTGCTTCCAGTTTTCTCTAAAAACTGCATTTGCACTTGCAAATGTCTGCGCGTACTTTTTCTTCCGGTTAACTCCTGCTTCAATGATCTGTGTAATCCTAGTTCTAGTTCCCTCTAAATGAACACTTATCAGGCTACGCTTAATTGTAGAGTTATTTGTTTGTGGGTGGTGTAGACCATGAACTCTGCCGACACAATTATCCTTCTCATTGAAATACTGCATTCCTTGAACAAAAGGATCGTGTCGGACTTTTTCCCTTTCTGAACATGTCCTAAAGCAGATTTAGAAATATGGAAATAGTTTAAGCTCTTACTGAATATACTTCACGAAAGTGGAGATGCATAAGCAGAAGTGGTTTGTTTTTTTAAATAATAAATTTATTTTTTATTGGTGTTCAATTTGCCAACATACAGAATAACACCCAGTGAAGCAGAAGTGGTTTAATGTGGAACCTCTACAATCAGAAAGCACTGAGCGAAGCTGGAATTTGTTATTTATCAGCTGTATAACTTATTGATCCTCTTAAACCTCAGTGTTCTCGTCTGCAAAATGGGAAGCATGATCGGGACTGGATATGGAATTGCTTTAAAGCACGGTGCCTGCCACTTAGTAAGCAAACAGCAAATACAGGTGATTACTATTATTTTTTAAAAGATTTATTTATTTATGATAGAGAGAGAGAGAGAGAGAGAGAGAGGCAGAGACAGAAGCAGGCTCCATGCAGGGAGCCCGATGTGGGACTCGATCCCGGGACCCCAGGATCATGCCCTGGGCCGAAGGCAGGCGCCAAACCGCTGAGCCACCCAGGGATCCCCAGGTGATTACTATTAATGAATATTCTTAGGTGAAGAACAGAAAGGCCGACATGCTCACAGTCTTCTACTTTGCTGGTACCCGATGGCCGGCCCTGCAAGTTGTTTAGATCAAGTGAAGTGTGCTGGAGACTTAAAGCTAGAGAAGCAAACAGAAGTAATTAATTTTATTGATGATTATTCCTAAGGGAATAAGACTGATGAGCCTGCGGGGCTGGTGGACACACTGTTCCGTGAGCTGGAACATGACTGAGTCGTGAGTCTGTGAGTCACTTTTAGGTAGCAAGCGTTACGTGGATCGAGGCCGAGATTGTGAAGGCAAGTGCCGCAGAGGCCATGCAGCTTCTGCTCCCGAATGAGGGCAAACGGGAAAGGATGTGGCACACAGCAGAGCCGCCCGGCCGGGGACAGCGGCTGCGAGCCCTGGCCCGGGGGCGCAGGATGCAGAGCCGGCCGCTTCTTCCAAGTTGTCAAGAGAAGTCAGAAATCTAGAATTTTTTTTCTTTTCCTTCCCCACGAAGTTTCTGAATTTCTAGAAATTGGTGATCAATTCAAGCATTGCTATAAAACACCGCACAGGCCCCCAACCCTGTCTGCAGGCCGGAGCTGGTTCGCGCTCAGCCGCTTGCGACCTTTGATCTGAAATATCATCAGCGTTTCCAAGAAGCCCAGGGAAACGGGGCAACCAGAGCGTAAAGGGCTCATAACACATTCCATGGCCTCTGTCCTGTTTTTCATATCCCGTCTCAGCCCCTTTGCGTTCCACGGAGGTTGATTCTGAAATGCAGCGGCCCAGAGCCGCCGGGCCGGGGTTCTGAGCGCCCCGTCCTTCCCCTGCCTGGGCCGGTCGCAGCCTCCTGGGGACACGGCCCGGCTCGCAGGCAGAGGGCTGCAAGGAACCCACTGGAACTTCAGCGAGGCCCAGGTTTCACGGCGACCGGGAGGCCAGCAGGACGCAGCCCCCCAGCAGCTGGCTTCGGGGCCTGGGGCCTGCGCGGCCCTAACCCTAACCCCGGGCTCTGCCTTGCACTCCCGACCCGGGGACAGTGACAGCATGCTCAGGGACAGGTCAGAGCCCGACTCTCGGGGCTGCCAAGGCAGCGAAAGCCTCTGCTGGCTGAAGGTCCGGAGGCATTAACCCGCTTTAGCGTCCCCACGCCCAGGACTGTGTTCTTTGCCAGAGGAGCCCTCGGTGACCAGAAGTCACTGCTTTAATCTTATTTTACTCTAAGGAATTCACAACTCAAACAGATTTAATTTTTCTGTCAATGTGGGTTTTTTTTTTCTTTAGGAATCAGGTTTATCAATAATATGTATTTGGTCTGAACTTCCCGGTGTTCAACAGGGGAGGAGTAAGTGAGTCTGGAGAGAGGGTGCTTCTCTGAGTTAGGGAGCAGAGTGGGATCCTTTCATCGTGGGTCTTTCTCTCACTTGGGAGCTGGTTAACCTGGAAGCCAAGGACTTTTTTTTTTTTTTTTAAAGATTTTATTCATTTATTCATGAGAGACACACAGAGAGAGGCAGAGACCCAGGCAGAGGGAGAAGCAGGCTCCCTGTGGGTGGCCCGACGCGGGACTCGATCCCAGGACCCTGGGGTCACGTTCGGGGCCAAAGGCGGCTGGGGCCACCGGGCTGCCCTGGACACAGGTATTTCCGAGGTGAGGGTAAGGGAAGGCCAACCTAGGGACACCTTGGTCATGGGGGTAGTGGGATATGTACGTGGGTCACAGTGGGTGTGTAGGGTATTTTGCTGCCAGTTGTCGTGGAGTAGGAGTAACTTCCAGTACTGTCCCTGCGGCCCTCTACGCTAATCCACAGGGTGTCAGGTCTGGGATGCCTCAGAGCCTATTCAGAGGCTGGATCGAGACGCCAGTATGTGTCCTGCGGTGCCGGCGCCTGGGATGCGGGTGTGCGGGAGAAACAAACCCAGGTGCGGCCAGGCTCTAGCCTGTGGACGATGCTTTCCGTCATCAGACTGGGGAAGTTATAAATGGGAGACCTGGCTTCTCGATGGGTCCTAGAAAAACTGAAGTTCCAGCCTATGAGAAGTAGGCTTAATAAAGCAGCATAAACGACGGTAAACATGCTGCACATTTCCCATGGGCATCATGTGATTGAGAGCTCATCAGAATGCCCGTAAGTTCCCATCTGAATGACCGCGAAGCGCTGACGATGAAGGTAACATGGAGCTCCATACGTAACTACGCAGGGACACTGATGACAAGGTGGCCAGTGAGAACTGCTGATCCAAAGAGCAATTAAGATGGGTCATTACTGGGCACCTGGGTTGAGCATCTCCCTTCGGCTCAGGGGGTGACCCTGGGGTCTCGAGATCGAGTCCCCCATCGGGCTCCCTGTGTGGAGCCCGCTTCTCCCTCTGCCTGTGTCTCTGCCTCTCTCTCTGGGTCTCTCATGAATAAATAAATAAAATCTTAAAAAAAAATCATCTGCTGGTCTAAGTTCAAAACGATCACTGCTGTTGCTATTGAGGTTTCACAACATAATAGATGTAATATTATTAGTTTAAATTAGTTTGTTAGTCCATCTTACGTTAGCTGTTCTTTAATAAGCATTATAGACGACATTGGAGTCATGTTTGACAAACTCCCACGTATCCAGGGCACCCCAGACACACATCGACGCAGGTAGGTGTTATTTTGAGAGTAAGTTCATAAAGGTTCAGAATTATTCCAATTTACTTCAAGCTTTACTTCGGTGTGGCCCTAGCCCCTGTGATAATACACACTCGGCATGTAAAACCGTAGCTTCTAATACACAATAATAGCAGGACGATTGTAAATATGAGGAAATAGAACTTGAGTTACTGCAATGCTGTTCTTAGTGAAAATCAGCCTCTGGACTTTGCAGAGTTTACTTTTTGGGATCAATTTTTCATGTGTTTTCTCCCCCATTTTAGAGATTATAGTAATGTAACTAAAAATATTAATCTATTACTTTTTTCTTGCCTTTTCTGTAATGTATTTTGTGATTTTACTATTTTATTTATTCCTACCATGAGTTATAAAGTCTAATAAAGGAAAATTTCAGTGAAAAAAGCCAAACCAAATGTGAATTTACCATGTAGGACACAAGACGGCATAGTCTCTCTTCTCTCTCCAGAAAGTGATCATAGAAAACATCATATGAAGAGGTAATTAAAGAGATTACAACCCAAAAAAGGCAGGAAAAAAGCTGTACAGACATGTGTCAGGCAGGCAATCAGCAAAAATAATTTTATTTTTCTGGATTTTGTCATGGTTCTAGTATTGGATAGCCTCTCAAAATTTATAATTTATTTCCTTTATCATTCTATCATCATAAATATAATCATGTTTAAACCCAATTTTGTATTCGTAATTTGTAGAAGCTTGAGGCCCAGTAAAATCTAGATCTACCCTTGTTCTTGTTCCCCCATAACAATAAAGTCAGGTTTTTTTTTTTTTTTAAAGGTTATATTTATTTACTCCTGAGAGACACAGAGAAAGAGGCAGAGACACAGGCAGAGGGAGAGGCAGGCTCCCTGTGGGGAGCCCGATGTGGGACTCGATCCCAGGACCCCGGATCATGACCTGAACCAAAGATGGACGCTCAACCACGGAGCCACTCAGGTGTCCCGCAAAGTCAGTTTTTTAAGAGAAGAATTTAGAGACTAAAATGCACAGATCTTAAATATACAGATTATTAATTTTTAACCTATTTATATGGCTGTATAACCAGCATCCATGAAGATGCAAAACATTTCCATCACCTCAAAAAAATGAAAATTTCTAAGATACTCAGGTTTAAGAAGTCAATATATTCCTAAAATAAGAATATTTTGCTGAGAAAAAGCAATACTCAACACAAGAAAACTCTTAGTGATAAACTTAGAGTTCCGAAACTTAAAAATTCAACAGAAAGATTAGAAACTAGGGTTGAGGAAGTTGCCCAGAACTTCAAGCAGAAAGACAAAGACATGGAAAATCTGAGAAAAAAATGAGACATGGGGAACTGGTGAGAGGAACAGCTCCACTAGACAAGTCCCAGAAGAAAGAAAATGGAAGGGAGGAAACTTTGAAAGAAAAAAAAAATTTTTATTTATTTATTTATTTATTTATTTACTTATTTATTTATTTATTTATATTTTAATTTTTTTTGAAAAAAACATTTTAAGACTTGAGGAATGACATGACTTTTCAGACTTTAAGGAGTTTCTCACTACCCAGAAGATCGATAGTTCAGAAGTATTTTTACTTGCATTTTCTTACAAAATCTTCTTAAAATTTTGTGAAAAAAATGCAGCTGAAAAATTAAAAAGATTAAAAATGAGGATGTTAGAAGTGTAGTTGACTTTCACTATCGATTGGCTCACCCTATTTGTTCTAGGTCCCATGTGGCCATGGTCATTCATTCAGCCACTCATCCATCCGCCCATCCCACCCATCTATCCATCCATCCATCCATCCATCCACCCATCCAGCAGTGCTAAGCCATGGCGGTGCTAATCTCAAAGGAAAGGGCTGATCCCTACTATACATCCAACCGCAGTACAGTGTTACACGTGCTATGGTGGAGGTATAAAGGAGGTATACACGATCACAGTATTTCTCATTGTCATTAAATAATGTCTCTTTTAAATATATGTAATATGTTTTTCAGGATTCATTATACTTCCTGAATCTAATAATTCATGCATTTCATTAATTCTAAAAAAAATTCTACCCATTATATTTTGAAATACCACCTCTCCTCATTTTCTCCATTCTCTTCTATAATTCCTAGTAATTGTTTTGTGGGGAATTTGTATTTTCTTAACCATTCGTTAGTACTTTTTCTTATTTTCCTCTGCTTCATTCCATATAATTTCCAGAGATCAATCTTCCAGTTCACAAATGTTCTCTTCACCTGTGTCTAGCTTACACTTTAACCCGTCCTTTGTGTTTTAAACTTAGGACTACAGTTTTCTAGTTGTTCTTCTCGTACTCGTTCATGTTGCTGTGTCCTTTTTTCTGTGTCTTGTTATTTTCTTCTGTTTGGATTCATTATTCTATGTTTTCAATCCCCTGAAACTTTATTTTGATCGCTGTATTAAATGAATTTCTGGGAAAGCTAATTGGGTTCTTTGTTGTGGCTCTTGAATTTTGTTTAGGTTACATGGTTTTTGCATGCACTTAGTACTTTTAAATTGATAGCTCATCTCCATTAGGGTTTATTTGTGAGAGTCCCATGAGGCTTAGTTGGAAGGGATGTCTTCCAAAGGGACTTTACATTTGCTTCTTCTAGAGGCCGAAGAAGTCCTAGATCAAATTGTAAATTAATCTCTTAGCTTGAGGGGTCTTGGATCATGTACATGTTGTCTATAAAGAGGATTAGGCATTTTTTAGGATTTAGGCTTTTTTTTGAGGGTTTACATACCCTCAAGGAAGGTTTCCCAATATCCCCCCAACCCAGAGTGGAGGTCAAGACAAAGGAACGTCCTTATTGTCTCCCTATGTGGTGGTCAAATATTTTCTGGTCTAGTCTCTCTCTGTGGGATTAGTGTGCGTGTGCATGTGTGTGCACGCGTGTGCATTGCTGCTCAGGTGCATTCTCCACATGGCTCAAGCACAAGGCCTCAACTTCCAGTACTACAGCTCTAACCCAAGGTTTCTGAGTCTAGCAGCTAGTGTGCACTGTCCTTCCATGGGACAGTCAAGGGTGAAATCACATATTTACTCCTCTAGTTTTATCTTCCCTTTCCATTTTGCCTCCTGGTGGAATCTGTTAATTTCTTTTGAGCTCCACTCTTAATGTAAGGAATATTTTATTTATTTTGTGTGGAATTTACAGGAATTTTGTAGCAGGAAAGTTAGTCAGTCATAGTCTGGGAAATTGAAATTGTTATTCATGTTCTTCAGTGGCTTTAAAAATCAGAGCAATGATGAATTGAGAGTATTTTTCAAAGCCCTCCTTAAAGATTCTCACACCTACTTTGCTGTGCTGAGCACCCCCATATTATGGGAACATAGAAGAGGTGACTAATTCTGAGGGAGTTGCTAGAATGGTGACATTTACGTCAGACTTCAGAGCATGAGAAATTTAGTACACTTATCTACCACCAACCATTAATCTCCAAACTATTCTACACAGTGAAATTTAGAGTTAATCTTGGTCCAGTTGAGTTAGCTTGTTTTATATATTAATAAGCATACATATTTCAACACACGATGTCTCAAAGTCATTATTATCCATTGATTTCTAAGCGGCAGGCAAGGAAGCAGATGCTTTATCAGTAAAACTGAGGACCCAGAAAGGCCAAAGAGCATTTTCACTCCTGTAATGTAATGAGCGTCGGGGCTGGATTCGAACCCGAGTGTGGCTGCTGTAAAGTGCGCCCTTCCGGGAGCTTACCTGACCAATGGCCCAGCTGCCATGCTCGGAAGTCCTTTGCACGTTGGCACAGAGCCCCGCCTTCCTCGGGCTGCTCCCAGCCAGCCACCAACGGCCGCAGGGACAGGGAGGCAGGCTCCACTCCTGGGGCAGAGAGGCTCACGGCCTCCCGCCAGCACTGCCTCGACTGCGAGCAGCCCAGGCTGACCCTGCCTGACCTCCTCCCCCTTCTTTTTTTAAAATAAATTTATTTTGTATTGGTGTTCAATTTGCCAACATATAGAATAATACCCAGTGCTCATCCCATCAAGTGCCACCTCAGCGCACTTGCATTGTGCTCTGACTGCTTGCCCAGCATCTTCTCTCAAAGTCACTTTCCTAATGAAATCCTTGCACCTCTGACTCCTTCGTGGTGTCCACTTCTCAGAAGACCCAGACTATCACATCCAGTCTGTGTGACCTCAAAACCCACGCTTTTGTAAAAAATAGCTAAAAATGGGCCAAAGATCAAAATGTAAGAGTCATAACTATACAACTGTTAGAAGCAGCGTTGGCATAAATCTCCATGCCCCTGGATTAGGCATGACACCCAAAGCACAAGCAGCAAAAGGAAAAAATCGATACCTTAGACTCATTAAAATAAAAAATTTTTCTGCTTCAAAGGACAGCATCAAAAAAGTGAAAAGTCAACACACAGGATGGAAGAAAACATTTGCAAATTATAGATCTGATAAGGGACTCCTAGCTAGAATACACAAAGAATTCGTACAACTCAATGATAAAAAGAGAAATGACTCAATTAAAAAAAGTGAACAAAGATATGAATAGACATTTCTCCCAAGAAGATGTGCAAATGGCCGATGGTACATGAAAAGATGCTCAACATCATTAGGCACCAGGCAAATACAAGTTTAAACCGCAAGGAGAGGGGGATCCCTGGGTGGCGCAGCGGTTTGGCGCCTGCCTTTGGCTCAGGGCGCGATCCTGGAGACCCGGGATCGAATCCCACATCGGGCTCCCGGTGCATGGAGCCTGCTTCTCCCTCTGCCTGTGTCTCTGCCTCTCTCTTTCTCTCTCTGTGACTATCATAAATAAATAAATTAAAAAAAAAGCCTTCTTGGTATCAAAAAAAAAAAAAAAACCGCAGGAGAGACCACGTCACGTCCACTAAGAGAGCTATAGTAAAAAAAAATCAGAAAATAGCAAGTGTTGACCAGGAGGTAGGTGTTGACCATTCGCCGGCGGGAACGTCAGAATGGTGCAGTCATTTTGGACAACGGGTCTGGTAGGTCACCAGGTTAAACATAGAACCATTGTGGGACCCAGTGATTCCACTAGGCACTCACCAAGACAAATGAAAACGTGGGTCCAAACACTTGCACATGAATGTTTCCTGCAGGATTATTCACAATCACTGAAAAGTGAAAAGAACCCACATGTCTATCAGCTGATGAACAGATACACAAAATGTGGCACGCCCAAACAACGGGCTATTATTTGCCCATAAAAAGGAATAAAGTATTGATACGTGCAGCTTCTTGGATGAACCTTGAAAACATTATTCCGAGTGAGAGAAGCGATACTCAAAGGACCACATGTTGTATAATCCATTTCTGTGAAACGCCCTGAAGAGGCAAATTTATAAAGGCAGGAAGTAGATTAGGACTCATGGGCCTGGGGAGTTTGGGGAGGTGACAGCTAAAGACTATGGGGTGTCTTTTTGGAGAAACCAAAATGTTCCAAAATTAACTGCAGTGATTGTTGCCCCAGTGAATATACTAGAAAACAGCATGTGAGTGAAATCTCAATAAATCTCACTAAAAAAACACCACGCTCTTTGAATACACTATCCCCTTCATCTGGCATTTATCACAGAGAACCTCATCTTACGGTTATTTTTTTTTTCAACCAAAATGTTGCTCCATACCCTCCAAGGAGTGATGACCTTTGAATTGTGGATTTGGTGTCTTCATCACCGTTTTCGAATTTTCACCGTTTTCAAATTTTCTCCTGTGGGTGTATATTACTTTTATATCTGAAAACTACATCATACAGAGGTGAAAGTGTTGTTTCAGGAACGAAATGATTAGCCCCTAAAGGAAAATGCCTGTGTCCCCCTGTGGATTCCTCCGATGTTAGCACAGTCTCATACACAGTAGCTGCTTAACGATGATTTGAAGCTGTCTTTGGTGACGGCGCTAGGTTTGAACTCCATGGCGGTCCTCAGTCTTTGGTAATCTGGATGAATTTCTTATTGGCCAGAGAGTCCGGGAAAAGTAGGGGTTATAGTGTGATTATGAACCTTAAAAAACAAAACAAAATCTTAAAAGACTTGAAAAGTGTTTTCATTGAAAGAAAAACCTGTTTTAGTTTGAAAGCCGTTTCGACAGCGGGTATTTTACAGATATGATGCATTCACCTTAATGAATTCATTTTTGGGGCCCCTGGGGGCTCAGTGGTTGGGCGCCTGCCTTCGGCTCAGGCTGTGACCCCAGGCTCCTGGGATCGAGTCTCGCGTCGGGCTCCCTGCATGGAGCCTGCTTCTCCCTCTGCCTGTGGCTCTGCCTCTATCTGTGTCTCATGAATAAATAAAATCTTAAAAAAGAAATCACTTTCAAACTGATTGCGCTATGGCATTTGGGTCGCCGGCTGCGCCTCGCACTTGCTCCCTGCCAGGGAAGCGGCCTCTCCCATTGGCCTGCTGGAGTCTGCTTGTGAATTATTCACTTGGGCGTGTTTCTCTGTGGAGCCAAGTTCATCCCTCTGACAACATATTTTATTAGCCCCTTTCCTCAGCTTGTCTTCCTTCCTCCTCTTTATAATTTGTCCCTTCCGTCCCTTCTGGAAGACGGGAGGGAAGGGGTGCTCGCAGACACTGGGCACTGTGTGCCAGCCCCGGCGGTGGCCCTTGCACATTCAGAAAGGCTGCTCTCTTCTCACAGTCATTCTGCCGGACGGTTGCCATTTCAACCTCACTGCAGTGAGGAAACTGAGGCACACATCATCAGCGGCAGGGGCCGGCCCGGGCGGCCAGGAGCGTGGTGTGTGCTTAAGGGCGTATCTGGCACTTGGCTGTCTGGACTGAATCTGGGCTTTGGTGCTCACCAGCTGTGGGGACCCCCCCTTCTCCTAGTTCCCTGCAGGGCGGATAATGGTCTAGGTGACCCGGTTGGAAGAGGGAACGAGCTAGCCGATTGTTTGTTATGCACTTAGACCGGCACCAAGCACTACGCAAGTGCCATCTGAGTGTTTTAAGAGTAAATAAACTGAAAGCTGTCTGACTCCACAGCCCGTCATGGTGGAATTTCAGGCCTGCTTTTTGTTCTTTTCCCCTGTGAAAGCTGCAGAATTGGGACTAAACTAAGCTACACTTGGACCCTGAATAGGGGGCACCCACGGGCTTCCGGCCCTGGGCAGCCCCTCCTGCCATCAGCCAGGCTAAGAGGTGAACCCACTTGCTTTAAGTTGGCTCAGACTACTGTGCTCACCGGGGGATGCCCACGCCGTAAATCCCTGCCGGCCGGGCCTGGCCCCCTTCCCCGCCCGGGCCTGGCCTAGCCTGAGGCCTCTCTAGGGTCCTGTTCCCTCCTCACCCGGGCCTAGTCTGCAGGCCCGCCCTGGCTTCCTCGGCCCCCACCAGGCTCATTCCTATCTCAAGGCCTTTGCACGTGCCCGGAATTATCTCCCCTGATTGCTACATGATTAACACCTTTCCCGCCCGTCACCTCCTCAGTTCGCCTTATCAGAAAGGCCTGTGACGGTCAGATTGGGCTCCCTAGCAAAACAGGCGGCCGGGCTGCTCAAGGAGGGGTCCAATTTATCAGGACAGCGTTGGGGGAGGTGGGTGGGGGGCACAGTAAGGTGGGGAGGCCTTCACCAGTACCTGGCCTGGGAGCCGGGTTGGCCCAAGAGGTGACCCGGGGCTTCCGAGAACCAAGGACAGGCCCCAGCCGGAGCTGTAGGCCCGGGGGCTGCAGGGGACCGCAGGCCAGGGTGTAGGGCCGCACAAACACCCCGCTCCCCTCTCCTCCTTCTCCCTGACCTCCCGCCCTCGGCCGGGTCACGGTTTATCTTAACGCAGGGGTCTCCACAATGACCTTCCTTTTTTTTTTTTTTTAAGATCTTTAAAGATTTATTTAGTCCTGAGACACCCAGAGAGGGGCAGAGACCCAGCCCAGGGAGGAGCAGGCCCGCGGGGAGCCCGAGGGGGCTGGACCCCGGGACCGGGGCACGGCCTGGGCGGGACCTCGCCTGCCCCCGCCTGCCCCCGAGTCCCTGGTTCCTCTCGGTCCCCAGCGCAGCCCCGGGCCCGGCGCCCTCACTGGGCTCAGGGGTCAACAGGGCGCTCCCCGCAGCAGGGTGGGCTGGGGCAGCTCTTCCCGCGGGGGGCACGGGGGGGGCGGCAGGTGCGCGGGGCGGCGGGAGGGGACCCCACACACAGCCCCGCCCGGGTATTTTCAGTCGGTAGCCGACAGCCTCCCCTGCCGGGGCGGAGCGGCCGGAGGCGGTGAGGCCGGGGGCGGGGCGCGGAGGCCGGGCGGCGGGCACAGCAGCGGGGTCCGGGGCCTGCGCCGGGCGGGGCGAAGGCTGGAGGGGGCGGGGCCGGGGCGTGGCGACGGCGGAGGGGCGGGACCAGGGCGTGCCCGGGGCGTGGCGAGGGGCGTGGCCAGGGGCGGGGCGGGGCGCCTGGGACAGGTCTGGGGAGCGGAGCCGCCGGGCGGCGCGGAGTCCTGGGGGCCTGGGCGAGAGGGGGCGGGGCTGGGCCATGGGCGGGGCTAGGGGCGGGTGGGCGGAGCTGGGGCTGCTGGGACAAGCCTCGGTGCGGGGAGGCCGGTGCGGGAGGGGGCGGGGCCGGGGGCGGGGCGCCAGGCGGGAGGGGCGGGCCGGGGGCGAGGCCTGGGCGGGGCGCCTGGGACAGGCCTGGGGAGCGGAGGCCGGGCGGCGCGGGCCTGCGGCGGCGTCCTGGGGGCCTGGGCGAGAGGGGGCGGGGCTAGGGCCAGGTGCGGGGCTAGGGGCGGGTGGGCGGGGCTGGGGCGGCTGGGACAGGCCTCGGTGCGGGGAGGCCGGTGCGGGAGGGGCGGGCCGGGGGCGGGGCCGGGGCGGGGCGCCTGGGACAGGCCGGGGCGCGGAGGCCGGGCGGCGGGGGCACAGCTGCGGCGGAGTCCTGGGGGCCTGGGCGAGAGGGGGCGGGGCTGGGCCATGGGCGGGGCTAGGGGCGGGTGGGCGGGACTGGGGCGGCTGGGACAGGCCTCGGTGCGCGGAGGCCGGGGCGGGCGGGGGCGGGGCGCCAGGCGGGAGGGCGGGCCGGGGGCGGGGCCGGGGCGGGGCGCCTGGGACAGGCCTGGGGCGCGGAGGCCGGGCGGCGGGGGTAGGTAGGGGCGGGGCCGGGGGCGGGGCCGGGGCGGGGCGGGGCGCCGGGCGGGCGGGCGGGGGCGGGGCGCGCTCCTGCGGCGGCGGCGGCGGCGGCGGCTGTGCTCATCCCGGCGGCCCAGCGCTCGAGTGCACGCGGGCTTCGCAAATGGCTTGTCCCGCCCTGGGGCTGGAAGCCCTTCAGCCTCTGCAGCCGGAGCCGCCCCCCGAGCCCGCTTTCTGCGAGGCGCAGAAGTGGATCGAGGTAGGTGCCCCCGGCTGGCGGGAGGCCTTGCAGGGGCGCCCGAGGCCCGACCCGCGCACACGCACCGTGTCCGGCAGGTCCAGGCCCCCGCTCTCTCCCCGCTCCCTCCCTGGTTCCTTCGCCGGCGGCTCCGAGCCATCCTCCCGGCGGGCGGGCGGGCGGGCGTGAACGAGGGGCGCCGCAGCCGGGCGGTGCGCGGGGGCAGGGCGCCTCCCTCCCTCCCTCCATCCTTCCCTCCCTTCCTCCCTCCCCGCGCCCCGCGCACTCGGGGTCCTGCCCGCGTCCTGCCCGCCGCGCCCCCGGGCCGGGTCCTGCGGGTCAGGTGCGAGGCCGGGCCCGGAGCCCGCAGCACCCACCTGCCCGCCCCACCGCGCGCCCCGGGCGTCCCCGCCGCGCACTGCGCTTCTCGGGTGACCGGGTGGCGCCGGGAATCCCTGGAGCTCGGGGCCGACGCTCGGCGTCTCTGTCGGTGCAGCTCGCTGGCCCGGCGCCGCCAGGATGGCGTGTGCGGGGGGATCGGGCCTCGGAGGGCGCGAGGGGCAAGGTGACCCCCTGGGATCCTGGGCGGCCTTGCGGGAGGCCTGGCAAGGCGAATGTGACCCTCCGCTCGGTGACAGCCCTGCTCGCGGACAGTCGGGGGAGGAGGTGCGGCTGCGAAGCCTGCGAGGACCCAGGCCGCCGCTCCGTGACACCCCTGCAGCCCAGCAGCTCCCCAGAGCTGGGGGGTGGGTGCAGATGGGACTCTGCCAGCGGCCTGCACCCCCCCTGCCGCTCTCAGGCCCCCGCAGGAGCCCTGCCCCTCGGAGGGTCACTTGCTTCAAGCATGAGCCTTAGGCACAGCTTGGAAGCATGCATTTAAAAATAGGGTCAAAGAGACAAGACTGAACGTGAGGCTCCGTTGACAAAAGCCCCAGTCATACACGTCTCCTACTTCGTTGGCACATGACGAGATGAGGGAAAGACCCAGGCTTTTAAATTTCAATATGCGGCTGGAAGGGCGTGGGGTGTGACAGGTGCTGTCTGTGCTGAATCCTTGGGCTCACGGGACACACAGGACACGTTTGTAGTCACTGGCTTAGTTGGGAGTTGGAGGGCTGTATTGTGTGTGTGTGTGTGTGTGTGTGTGTGTGTGTTCTGGACCTTTAAAATATTAAAGTTTTAAAATATTAAAAATATCCTCAGGAGAGATTTTGGACGTGGTGGGAGGTGAGGGGAGGGTAGCAGAGCGGAGCAATCTTGCAGGTCTTGAAGGCGAGTGGTTTACTTACCCTCAATATCCTGCACCGTAACTCGTAATTGTACAAATTGTAATTGGTAGAGTCTACCTAGAAGACGGGCGGTCGGCGTATAAATTCCACGCAGGAAAGTGCACACGTCTTCAGTGCACACGTCCCCGAACGCCCTCATGTCTGGACGGTTACAGCCCCACCTAGATCAGGGCCTGCGGCGTGGCCTTCAGCCCGGGGTGGAGGGACCACGGTCTGTTTTGGAGGGGTGGCACATGGCAGGCCAGACGTGACGCGGCACAGGAGAGCAGCTTTTGTCCTGGTTCCACTGGTTTCCAGCAGAAGAAGGGCTTCCCCCGGAAGGCCGAGCCCCGCTGGGCCCCGCGGACGCCCGGCGTTGCTGGCGGGCCCACCGTGGGCCGTGGGCTCGGACGGGCGGCCTGGGCTCTGCTGGGCTCCACTGGGCGCGTGCATTATTGAAGCGGCCTATCTCCTTTCAGTTGCGGAGTTCGGTTTCTGGGAAAGGAGAGCTTCCCCTCCCGGGCCGGTAGAAAGGTATTTGCTCCAGGGACAGATAGCGACCTCCCCTCTTCCTTCCCGGACGTTCCTCTTGAGATGTAAATGTCGCGTCTGCGGAGCGGGGATCCCGGAGCCCTAACAGATGGTTCTGGGTGCACTGGCCGGCAAACAAAGATTCCTGGGCTCCTGGGGCGATAACGTGGTACTCAGAGGAGCCGAAAGCCTCGGTGGATTGTTATCTCGAGACAATTGCATCTCCTTTAGGGGCCCCATTGTCTTCGGCAACATCCTCATTGGAAGGGCTTTGTTTTCCACTTTTGTTGGGTCGGTGATTAAGTTTCCCACACGCTCCCCTCCCCTCCAGGCCCCCCACACCCTCCCCCTCCCTTTGAGTAGTCAGGAATTTCACCCTTTCAGAAAAATGTTCCCTTGGGTGCAGCAGGTTAATAAACAAACTTTGCAGCTTGTCTTTCCCTGCAGCCCTTGGTCTTCCTTGAGTCATGGGTTGGCGAGAAGAGACTCATTCTTAATAGAGGCTCAAGGGAAAAGCTCCCCGAGCTCACTCGTTAGTGAGGAATTTCTCGGCCTTGGCTCTGGGCAGGCGGCGTGACTGGCAGGAAGCGGTGGCCTGGGAACTGCTGCTTCCACCTCAGCTGGCAGAGGGGAGAGCCGGAATTGGGGTCAACCCCATAACACGGTGCCTTTTTTCCCCTTACAGCTGCAGAAGCAGGCCGCATGTCTTTTTTTTTTTTTTAAGATTTTATTTATTTATTCGTGATAGACACAGAGAGAGGCAGAGGCACAGGCCGAGGGAGAAGCAGGCTCCCTGCAGGGACCCCGACATGGGACTCGATCCCGTAACTTGGGGATCACTCCCTGAGCCAAAGGCAGACGCTCAACCACTGAGCCACCCAGGGGTCCCAAGGCTGCATGTCTTAATGTGGGTTTAGGGGCAGGCTTCCAGTATTGATTGTGGCCACCAGCAGACGGGGTCCTGACTTCCTTCCACATTCCTTTTCTAGAAGGGCCTTCCTCAACAAAGGGGCAGTTAGGACAGCATAGGGATTGGGAGGTCCGACTCTGGAACTGGGCAGCCTGGATCTGGATCCCGGGGCTGTGGCCTGCTAGCTGTGTGCCCTTGGTCACGCTGCGTTTCCTCTCCTTTTGGTTCTGAATCATTTTCTTTGAAAGCCGGCTTGAGTGCTTAACAGCAGCAAAAATCCCAAAGATGTCATCGAAAGCGTCCATGAAACGGGGGCGCCTCGTAGGAACAGCGTACCCACCCCTGGGACTGCTGTGAGAGTTAAAGAAGTTAACATATTCTAAGTGGGTGGGAGAGTACCAGTGGGACGGTTGGTGGTAGGACCCTTAATGGGTTCTTTGGCTGTTTCTTCCCACCGTCACTACCATCATCACCAACACCCCTGTGACCGCCGTCGTTGCGGTCTTTCCTACTGCTGTTTTCGGAAGAGAATCTTCAGGACCCTAAGTTTCTTACTGTAAAGAAATACAACTTGATTTACACACTGGCCTCATTCCATTCTCATCTACTTAACTTCTAGGCTCCCGATACCCGGCCTAGAAGTTAAGTAGATGCTCCGACACCTTGCATTCAGAGCGATTTAGGGGATCCGAGCACAACCAGTCATATCTACTCCTGAAATGATCCCGTTGGTCCAGGGAGGCTTAGAAAATAGATCCCTCAACCTCGTGTCGAGCATCTGCGCTTAAGGCCGAGGCTCGTCCCGCAACTCCAAGCAGAGGCTTAGCGCCTGTCCTCGTGCGCACGACCCAGTCATTGTACAAAAAGGGACTGAGTGTGAATAGCCCCCTCCCTGGTTGCATGGTCTTGTTGGCTCAAGTTGTATCTGTTCCTGGTAGGAAAAAAAGAACCCCTGCCTCTATTTCCCTTCCTTCCTTCCTTTCTTTTTTTTCTTTTTCTCTTGAGGATCCTCATTTTCTTGGTAACCACCGCCCCCCCGCACCCCGCCCCCGCCGGCCCCGCCCGGCCTTTGCCTCTCTGCCCACAGCAGTATTTATCGGTTCTAATCTGTAGCTCTGCTCTGCGGTGCCAAACCCTTTCTGGAGAGACAGATGCCCCTTCAGCTTGGTTTCAGTTGTGATTTGGAACAGGTTGCCAGGCCTTTGGGGAGGGCCTGCGAATTAACGCGGCTCAGGAGTGTCTGGGCTCCCTTAGCTCTCGTCACAGCCTGCCCGTGGGGCCCGGTGCTGAATGCGATCTGATCTGTGACCCAGTGCGTGAGACCGGGAGGGATCCGATCACCGCTTTGGGTCATGCCCCCCCCCCCCGCCCATGTAGAATCGTTCTCCGACTCCGCTGGGACCTGACGTTGAAGGTGAAAGGCGCCAGGGTCCCTGACCCCCCAGGCTGAGAGGGGTGTATTGTTTGGCCGTGGGGAGCCCTCAGGCGTAGCCTTTGAGAGAGCCTCGCATTTAGCGGCCGGTAACACGTGAGGTTCGCCGTGTAGTGACGAGCGAACACGTGCCCTGAGTTCTCTGCTGATTCAAGTTCCCCACCTCTGTGGGGACATGATGAGTCTTCTTGCTGCTGCAGCGGAGCTGTGGCTTGGCAGGTGCCTGTGGGGCCCGGGAGCTGAGGAAGACCCAGGAAACCTCTTCTGCTAGGTCAGGAGAGGAGGAGGGTCTGAATACATATGTAAATTAAGGCGGGCAGCATCTTTCTCCCAAGGACGGGAATAATCGGGCCCGTTTGTAGACCAGCGGCTCGGGCACAATGCTGTCACGTGGTAGGGGAACAGTGCGGTCCCACACATTTGGGGAAAGGCGATTGGAATAGGAGGTGGGGCTGGCGCTTCTTTCCCCGGCATCTCCCTGGAAACCGAGTTTGCATCCGGGCCGGGCGAGCTCCACATGCAAGATTGAGCTCTGGCCACCAAGGGGGGGTAGGGCGGGGCGTGTGTTCCCAGCCACTGGGTCTCTTGGCCTCCCTGCTCCGCCGGTGGGTGACAATGGAGCCGTGATGCGGACATCTGGCTGTGATCCCATGGGTGGCAGTCCGTGCTCGGTGGGGCCAGGCAGCGCCTGCCACTTGGCCTGGCCGCTTCTCTCTTTGCTCTGGACCCTTCTGCAATTGAAGGGTGTTGCAGTTAGGGTACCAGGGTGATGATGGTGCGAAGCTGATGCCCGCAAGGATAAAAGCTGGTGTCTGCTGAGTGCCTACTATGTGCCGGGCACCGGGCTGCGGCGTCTACGTCTCCGTGAATCCCTTCTAAGTGAGTACTACTGTTACCCCCATTTACAGGCGAGAAAATTGAGGCCCTGAGATCAAGTATCTTGCCCAAACCTTTAAGTAATTGGCGGAAGTAGGACTTAATTAAAGCACCCTCCCTTCCTTCCTTCCTTCCCTCCTTCCTTCCTTCCTTCCTCTCTCTTGCCTTCTCTTTCTTTCTTATTTTATTTATTTATTCCTGAGAGATACAGACAAAGGCAGAGACCCAGGCGGAGGGAGAAACAGGCTCCCTGCGGGGAGCCCGAGGCAGGACTCGATCCCAGGACCCCGGGGTCACGCCCTGAGCCCAAGGCAGATGCCCAACCACTGAGCCACCTGGGTGCCCTAAGCCACCATTTAACTTTTCTGAACATATGCATTGTTAGAGACCCAAAATCTATAGTTGAGGAAATCGGGGCTTTTGGGAACGGGGAACCCCATCCAGAGTCAGCTAGTCAGTGAGTCCTGATTGGAGTCGGGATTGAAATCCAGGCCGTCTGACTTTGCAGCCCTTGTTATCTGATCCCTTCTGTTGCCTCTCACGTCAGGACCAGGTGTCACAAACTCCTGTAAGGACCGAGCTTCCTGTTTCTCTGGCCTTGGAGGCCTCCCAGTCCTCCATCCCCCGCCCGTCTGTAGACTTCGGAAGCCGTGGGTCCCGTGGCTCGTCTCTTTCCCATAGAGCATGAAGGGATGTCCTTTCTCCAGGCTCACGTGTGGAAGCGCATGTGTCTGCGGCCTTGACCACCGCTCTCTCGCCCTCACCTGGGAGTGCTCCTGCCCGGCCAAGATCTCACCTGCGAACAGTTGTGTTGTTGGGCTAAGCCTGGAGGCAGGTCCTTCCAGGAGAGGAGATTGGCAGCCCTGTCCCATCCCCAGGAGCTGAAGGCCTGGAACAAAGCAGCTCTGTGACCTCTGGGGATCCTGCGTGCATCTTCCAGGCTCACCGTAATCCTTCTGGCCTTCATTTTCATGGTTGAGGACTGAATCAGTTAATACTGGTAGCTCTTTATTTTTTTTATTTTTTTATTTTTTAAATTTTTATTTATTTATGATAGTCACGGGGGGGGGGGGGGCAGAGACACAGGCAGAGGGAGAAGCAGGCTCCATGCACCGGGAGCCTGATGTGGGACTCGATCCCGGGTCTCCAGGATCGCGCCCTGGGCCAAAGGCAGGCGCTAAATCACTGCGCCACCCAGGGATCCCGGTTGCTCTTTAAACTACTCTCACTGGAACTAGATTTTTTTCTCTTTTTTCATTTTTTTTAATTAAAAAAATTTTTTTTAAAGATTTTATTTATTCATGAGCGACAGAGAGAGAGGCAGAGACACAGGCAGAGGGAGAAGCAGGCTCCATGCAGGGAGCCTGATGTGGGACTCGATCCCGGGTCTCCAGGATCACGCCCTGGGCCGAAGGAGGCGCTAACTGCTGAGCAGTTAGTTTTTTTTTTTTTTAAAAAAAAGATTGATTGATTGATTTATGAGAGAGAGAGGGAGAGACTGAACAGAGTTCCTGCTGGGCATACAGCCTGCTGTGGGGCTCCGTCTGACGACCACGAGATCATGACTTGACCCCGAGCCAAGAACCGGGGCGCTTAACTGACTGAGCCACCCGGCCGCCCCTAATTTTTCTTTTTAATCCCAGTTTACTCCTCTGTGGTTCAGAACAAGGTGCAAAACAATTTTATAATATTTCCCCTCATTTGTTCCTAAGGATGTGTGTGTGTGTTTACATGTGAAGCAAAAGAAAGGTATCAGATACTATCTTTTTGGGGTGGAAGGTTGGGTGGGAAAACGCTGACTTCAGTGCAGTTCAATGAGGAAAAGGGAAGGATGAAATAACTTTGTTTTTAAGTGAGTATAAAAATAGTCCAATTGGAGGGTTATTGGATGTTACAGGAAAAAAAAATAGTCCTCTTAAAAAAAAAAAAAAGAAGAAAGACTGACAAGGTATGGGAAAGACGCCTGCCTGGACGCAAGGGGCTGTGCCGTCGGTGTCCCGAGGAAGAAGGATGTCGTGGAGCTGGGCTGTGCCGAGAACGACCTCGGGAGACGCGTCCTCATGGCGCTGATCCTGTGGGGCGGCTGCTGTAGCCCGGGGAGTTGTCTTCAGCCAGGGGACCGCGGGGCTGGGATCCGGCGTGTCGTGCCGGGTACTTCTTTCCGCTGGCCTTACACTCCCGGCAGAGGCCGCGTCCTTCCGCCCGTGGCGGGACCCCAGGGACCGAATACGGGTCATGCTGAGGAAGCTCCATGCCTCACTGCCCGCGTCCTGCCCGTGACCGGCGTGGCCACCGGGCCGCCGAGGACCGTCCAGCCGCACCCCGCCCGTGTGTCCCTAAATAGCCATCGGGAGGCCGTGTAAGGAGAGACAAGGAGAGACCTGCACTTGTTTCTCTTAAGTAAATGTCAAGGGCAAGGCCTTGTGGCGTTTTTACTTCCTTGACCCAAGGCTGTCGTAAAAAAAATCCTCAGCCTTATTTTTTCTGTTTTTTTTTTTAATTTTTTTTTTTTAGCCTTATTTTTCTTACCGAGGGGTCGAAGTCTTATTTATTGCGCTGAGCACACAACTCTCTTTTCCTCCCCCGGATAAACATTTGCAAAGAATGCTATTCACACAATCATCATCTTCTAGTGGGAAAGTGAAGGGTAAGGCTATGGTAGGCTCGGCCAGACTGTTTAAAATATGAAAATAATTATTTGGGGCACCAGGCTATCAGTCATCTGTAAGTTCCCTCCAGTGCAGACGCTAAAAATAAGCATATGGTGAAAGTAAACATCAATGTGTGAAAGTATTTTAAACAAATTTTAAACCTCGTTTCCTGGAAAGTAGCTGCTGGAGCTGCCGGGGCGAGCGGGGCGTTGGCCGGCGAGGCCTAAGCCTGGCTCCCGTCCACGTGGGGCGCACGGCCTCGCGCGCTGGGGGCTCGAGCTGGGGCACAAGCACGACTCGGGACACGCGGTGCGAGGACAGGAGACGGGGCTGGAGGGAAGGGGTCCTTGAGGCAGACGAGGGCCCGGGTAGCGTCGGGTTCACGCGCGACCCTTGACGGGTTGGGCAGGCGGGGCGTGAGGCGATGCCCGTGCAACGTGTGCTTGGGCTGTGGTGACACGCTAAGGAAAGGGGTCAGAGCCGGGTGCAGGACCCCCAGGTGCCCTGAAGGCGGGGTGGGGGGTGTCCGACGTGCCGAGTGTTCTGGCGGCCCGTTGGCCGGACACTCCCCGCGCCTCTCAGGACCCGGCCCACCTGCCCTCCTGGGAGGGACCTGCCCCGCGGAGGGGAGAGGCCTGGAGAAGGCTGCCGGCTCCCCGTGAGCGAGCCGAGCGCCTTGGCCCGGGCCCCTGGGTGGCGAGCGCGTGTCCTTTCGTCAGGGAACCTGCCCCAGGCTCGTCTACAAGAAGGCGCTTTTTGAGCACAAGTCCCCAAGTCTGCAGGTGAGGGGCTGGTTTAACACCTGGACACCCCCCCTCCCCCGGCGTCTCGTGGTTCCACGTGGCTGCTGCACACTCATCATCAAGTCATCTGTCCAGAGAGAAGGACGGAGGACTAGGCAATGAAGAGCACATCCTTCTAGAAAAGTCCTCCCGACACTTCTGCTCACGTTCATCGCCCAGATGTTCAGTGACACGGCCACCGCTGGTCGCGGGGAGGCTTCGTGGTCCTCAGGCCGTTCTCCGGGTTCTGTTTGTCTGAGGAAAGGGGAGCCCGGGGGTGTCCTTTCTCCACTTCCCGGGGGGCAGATCCTTGCCAGACCGAGCTCAGATACATCGGCCTCCGAAGCTGACTCCCTGATTCCTCCCAGCCTGTCAGTCCATCCTGTCCATGCGCCCCCAGCGCCGAGTGTCCCCCTCTGTCTGAAGTGTCACTGTAGCTCAGTGGGCCGAGCGTGTGCCCGGTCAGACGGCCTCCTCTGGGGAGCCCCGGAGCTCTTGCGGCCCGGCCTGCACCTTCCTGTATCTTCGTTGAAGATTTTATGTATTTATTCCCGGGAGGCCAGAGAGAGGCGGAGACGCAGGCTTCCCACGGGGCCCGATGCAGGACTCGATCCCGGGACCCCGGGCCCGGCCGAGTCTGTGTCACGTGGCCGCTCCTGCTCGTGTGCTCCCCGCGCCAGGGGTTCCCAGGAGCCCGGGCCCAGCGCACAGGCCCCCTCGTGGCACAGAAAACAGACTGACAGGAAGCAAGGTTGCTGGGTTTTTTTTTAAGACTGATTATAAAAAGCAGTTTGCCGGGGGTGGCCCGGAGACAGCCGCTGATTGGACGGACCCCGGGACTGTGATGTCACCGCTGGCTGCGGGCAGGTGCTATCAGTTGGAGTGACTTGGGCGGCCAGCTTCCCCTCGGGTGGACTGCCGTGGGCTCACGCTCCCTCCTGAGCGCGGGGAGCAGGCCCCCCTGTTCTTTAAACACATGCCCCCAGGCAATCTCGCCTGGGACTCTCCCATCTCCCTCCTCCCTCCAAGCCGCCAGCTGCCCCTCTTCCCTGTTGAGGCATCCGGTAATTCCCACCTCTTAGTATGAAAGAAAGACCGGAGCATGTCTGCTTACAGGATATCCCCCCTAAAAAAAGCCCTGAGGCATTTCTAAAAAATTTTTTCTTATTTTTAAGAATTTTTGAAAAAAATTTTGTTTTATTTTTTTCAGTGAAATACAGTATTTTTATTCGATAAATAATTGTCCAACATCCCTGTACGTGTTATACTATGAAAAATATACAATTGGGAAGACATAGGTGATTTCTTTAATTTTTTTTTACTGTTTGATTGTATTTCTTCTTTTAAATTAATTAATTTTTTCAAAGATTATTTATTTATGATAGAGAGTGAGAGAGGCAGAGACACAGGAGGAGGGAAAAGCAGGCTCCATGCCGGGAGCCCGACATGGGACTCGATCCCGGGACCCCAGGATCACGCCCTGGGCCGACGGCAGGCGCTAAACTGCTGAGCCACCCGGGGATCCCCTTTATTTTTAATTTAAATTCAATTAACATGTAGTGCCCGGTTAGCTTCAGGGGCAGAGGTCCGCGATCCATCAGTCCTCTACAACACCCAGAGCTCATCCCATCACGTGCCCTCCTCTGTGCCCATCACCCGGTTACCCCGTCCCTCACTGCCCTCCCCCGTCCCATGACCCTCAGTTCGTTTCCTGTGATTAAGAGTCTCTTATGGGTTGTTTTGTTTTATTTCCCCTCCCTTCCCCTCTCATCCTCTGTTTTGTTTCTTAAATTCCACATACGAGTGACGTCGTATGACAATCGCCTTTCTCGGATTGATTTATTTTGCTTAGCATAACCCCCTCTAGTCCATCCCCCTCTAGTCCATCCACGTCATTGCAAATGGGAAGATGTCATTCTTTTGGACGGCTGGGTATGTATAGACCGCAGCTTCTTATCCATCATCCGCCTGGGGCCCCGAGGCTCCTCCCACAGCCTGGGTGTTGGGGACGCTGCTGCTGTGAACACTGGGGTGCAGCTGCCCCTCCAGATCGCTGCCTCCATCCCTTTGGGGTAAATCCGCAGCAGCGCGCCTGCTGGCCGCAGGGCAGCTCTGCCTGGAACTTCCCGAGGAACCTGCCCGCCGCCCCGTCCCGGAGCCGCTGCACCAGCCAACCAGCCACGTCCCCCCACAGCGCAGCAGGTTCTTCCCCTTCCCCTGCCTCCTCCCAACCTCTCATGTTTCCTGAGGTTTTTTTTTTTTTTTTTAGCTTTGTCTTTTTTTTTTTAATAATAAATTTATTTTTTATTGGTGTTCAATTTGCCGACATACAGATTAACACCCAGTGCTCATCCCGTCAAGTGCCTCCGTCAGTGCCTGTCACCCAGTCACCCCAACCCCCCGCCCTCCTCCCCTTCCACCACCCCTAGTTCGTTTCCCAGAGTTAGGAGTCTTCGTGTTCTGTCTCCCTTTCTGATATTTCTTCTTCTCCCTTCCCTTCTATTCCCTTTCACTATTATTTATATTCCCCAGATGAATGAGGACATATAATGTTTTTAACTGTAGCCACTCTGCCAGGTGTGAGGTGGCACCTCGTTGTGGTTTTGATGTGCATTTCCCGGAGGAGGAGTGATGTGGAGCATCCTGCGGTGCATCTGTTGGCCACCTGGATGTCTTCTTTGGAGAAATACCCGGTCGTGTCTTCTGCTCAGTTCTTAATCGGATGATTTGTTCTCTGGGTGTTGAGTCTGATGAGTTCTTTATAGATGTTGGTTATCTGATGAGACATTTGCAGATATCCTCCCCCGTCCTGCTGGTTGTCTTCTGGTTCTGTGGATTGTTTCCCTCGCTGCGCAGCAGCTTTTTACCTCGCTGCGTCCCCGTAGTTCGTTTTTGCCTTCGTTTCCCTTGCCTTTGGAGATGTGTCCAGCAAGAAGTTGCTGCGGCCAAGGTCACAGGGGTCGCTGCCTGTGTTCTCCTCTAGGATTTTGATGGAATCTTGTCTCACATTTAGATCTTTCATACATTTTGAGTGTATCTTTGCATTTGGCGTAAGAGAAGGGTCTAGTTTCGTTCTTCTGCACGTGGCTGCCCAGTTTTCCCAGCACCATTTGGTGAAGAGACGGTCTTTTTTTTTTTTTTTTTTCCATTAGATATTCTTTCCTGCTTTGTCAGAGATTAGTTGCCCATAGAGTTGAGTTGAACCCATTTCTGGATTCTCTATTCTGTTCCTTGATCTGTGTCTGTTTTTGTGCCAGGACCACACTGCCTGGGTGATCACGGCTTTGTAAGTACAGCTTGACGTCCAGAATCATGATGCCTCCAGCGTTGGTTTTCTTTTTCAATGCTGCTTTGGCTATTCGGGGTCTTTTCTGGTTCCGTACAAATTTTGGGATTATTTGTTCCAGCTCTGTGAAAAAAGTTGATGGTATTTTGATAGAGATTGCATTGGATGCATAGATTGCTCTGGGTAGCATAGACATTTTAACAAAATTTGTTCTTCCAATCCATGAGCGTGGAACATTTTTGCATTTCTTTGTGTCTTCCTCGATTTCTTTCATGAGTGTTTCATAGTTTTCTGAGTACAGATCCCTTGCCTCTTTGGTGAGGTTTATTCCCAGGTATCTTATGGTTTTTGGTGAGAGGAAAACTTCTAATATGGTGATAACCTGTGTGATTCTTACTAGGTAGGTATTTTTTTTTAAGAGGAGAATATCCCATAAAAGCTAATGGCCAGTAACTGGAATAAATAAATGACCACAGCTATGAACATCATTGTCATGACCCAATGGAAACACTGAGAAATAGCATCCTCTCTGCCTTTCCTGCAGAAAACTTACAAAGCCTCTTTTGGAGCTGAATGTTGTCATCAACCAACAGATGTGGTTGCCGCCTATTTCCGTAGAGACCTTGTAAGATGTAATAAATAGGAGGGCCGGGTGACAAGTGGCGTCTGATTCATCGTGTTATGAGAGTTGGCAAAATGTGATAACACAGAGTGATAAAGCAGCTAGTTCAGTGCCAAATTGTGCCAGTGCCAGTCTAGTCCCTTGTTTGAGTTAACAGGAAGTCGTATCTATGTATCACACCTGGCCCGGTGCCTGGCACAAAGGTAAGTGCTGTTTTATGCCCATTTTACAGATGAGAAAGCTGGAATACAGTTAGCTGATTTGCCTGGTGTCATGTAGCTAATAAGTGGCAGGGCTGGAATTTGTACCTGGGAGGTCCTGTTTCAGAGCTGGAGCTTCAGCTGGTGACTGATGTAAAAGCAAAACTCCTAAAAATCATGGTCCGGATTAACTCTCTAACCAACCCCTCCGCTCCCCCTCCTCTTTCCTGTAATAGCCGTTTATTGAGCACTTTCTTTGTGCGTGGTGCCATCAGTTGCTAGGAGACCACTCTCTCTGTGCTAGTCACTTCCAGGGTTCTTACTGCTTTTGTCAGTGTTCTGGTTATGGAATTGAATGGGGCTTGAGCCTTCTGCCTGAAACCTATATTTTCCATAAGCCCTGTTATTTTTTTTTTTTAGGTTGTGCTTTTGCAAAACACAAGGTTGTTGGTTATTTGTCTTCCTTTGGGACAGTGTCCCTTCATTTTCAGGGGCATGTGTATTCTTTTAGAGTAGACATGCTTGGATCTCCGTGTTTTGTGCAGACTTTACCGTCTTTCACTCACGGGCTCAGACATACAGCTGTAATCAGGTAATCTGGGGTCTTGGGTTATAAAGCGACTTTTTAAGGAACTTCACATTTCCTATCTACTGTCAGAAGACCTCGCGGGGTTACATTCCACCGTGAAAGATGGACCCTGAACACAGAGCTCCATGCACAATCTGTGTTCAGAAAGGGGAGAGCAGGGTGTGTGGACGGTGGAGAGGCTGGGACCACCCTTGGTCTATGGGGCCTGGGTCAGGCCTCCAAGGAAGTGCTGTTTAAGCAGAGACCCAAAGGGTGAGCAGGGACTGGCCAGGCAAAAAGGAGCAGGATGTGGGAACCCTATGAAGGAGTCCAGTAAAGCAGGAGTGTTGGGAGTCAGAGGTGCAGGTGCAGGATGTAGCTGCCATAGGTGGAGGGGGAACTGCTCAACCCTCAGGTAGAATATAGGGGTCCTCAGTGCTGCTGGCCTGGGCCAGGGGGCCTTGCATAGCTGTCAAGGAGGTGGGGTCTTCTCCCAAACTCCCTCAAATTACCATAGCCTATGACAATAGTTTCTGAGGGCTGGTAACCCCGTCGGCCCCGTTCTAAGCACTTCACTTCTCACCCACCCTGTGAGGCAGGCTCGAACTCTCTTTATTTCCACTTTAAGGAGAAATAAGTAAAGCCACATAGTCATTAGATGGCGAAGCGGACCTTCAAACCCAGGCAGCCCGTCTGCTTCACCTGTGCTGGTCACCCCCGTGCTATGGGGTGTGATATGGGCTCCTCACCAGGGGCACCCTAGAGGAAGAGTGGCGAGGGGCAGCATAGCGAGGAGTGCAGGTGGGGCTGGGGCTGCCTAAGGATACAGGAGGCCATTGTTAGCCCTAGACATGCTTTCAGTATTTTCAAAGAAACCCCCCAAAATGAATGTCTTCACTCAATACCCTGCTGGATAGTTGCCACCCGGGAAGGAGAGGAATCTTATCTAAACGAGGCTCTGGGCACGTCCCCAACCCCACATTTTAATGCATAAGGGAACCCTGGGCTCCAGGTGGCCCGATGAACCCTGGTGGTGTTCTGATATGGTGGGTCACTGACTTTTAACTACCACCAAGGGTCGTGGATTGTATGATGCCAAATTTTTTTTTTCTGTTCATTTGGTTTTATATGAGCATGTGTTGCATAGTTTTTCATTCACGTTTTTTGGGTACATGTTTCAGTTAGTAACCTGATGGTTGCAACCAAGAGAAATCCAACCCAAACTGGCTTGGATAGGAGGGTGGTTTACTGGCTCGTTGGCAGTCTGGCGGTAGATCCCTATTTCAGAGGAAGCTGACTCAGCAGCAGAATGTTATCAGTGAGGACAAGGGTTTTCTCCACCATTCCCGAGCTGTGCATCGCGGGACTGTATGCTTAGGAATTACGCAGCACATCCGCATCTGTCCTGCGAGCCCTAGAAAGTCTAGGCTCCTCTAGCTGAAGGCTGACGGGGCAAGAACGGTTCCAGTCCCCGCGTTCTCCTTATGCCTTCTAGGCAGGAAGGGGACACATCCCCCTCTTGGTCACCAGGAGAATGGACAAGTTGACTAGCTTAAGCCAAACTGGCTCCACCCTGGTGTATCTCTAACGAAGATCGAAGATCGTGGCTGCTACCCTGTAACGAAGCGCTGGGCTCCCGAGAGCAAAATCTGGGAAGTAGACCCAAGGAGGCCACCAACAAAGTTACCAATGTTTTAATTAAAATGTGACAGTATGAGACACTCTTAATCATAGGAAACACACTGAGGGTCATCAGAGGGGCAGGGGCGGAGGGGACGGGGTAACTGGGCGATGGGCATGAAGGAGGACACGGGATAGGATGAGCACTGGGGGTTGTATAAGACTGATGGATCACTGACCTTTGCCTCTGATACTAATAATACATTATATGTTAATTAATTGAATTTAAATAAAATTAAAAAAGAATAATAAAGATAGCATATAGGAATTCACACACATGGGTGGCAAGACTCGAGAAAAGCAAGGAAATAATTAAAATAAAAAACTCAGAACAGTGGCTATGTCTTGGAAGTGAGTTTGAGGGATTGACTAAAAAAAAGGCATTCATCAATTGTTTTATTCTGATTTTTAAAAAGATTTATTTATTTACTTATGATAGACATAGAGAGAGGGAGAGAGAGAGAGAGGCAGAGACACAGGAGGAGGGAGAAGCAGGCTCCATGCAGGGAGCCCGAAGTGGGACTCGATCCCGGGTCTCCAGGATCGCGCCCTGGGCCAAAGGCAGACGCCAAACTGCTGAGCCACCCAGGGGTCCCTTATTCCGATTTTAATAATACTAGAAGAGGGTCAGTTTTAAAGATGTCATTAAATGCAAAGTGCTCAACCCAGCACCTAATTGGTTCTATTAGGTATAAAAATGCGATTGAATGATTCAGAAGTGTTGATTAACAGGTAATACAGCCCACACGAGTCAATAGCAAAAATCCCAAATAATCCAGTTTAAAAATAGGGAAAGGAATCGAATAGAGATTTTTTCAAAAAGGACCTGCCGATGGCCCACAGGTGCCTGAAGAGGTGCTCCATCAACATCACTCATCCGCAGGGAAATGCAACTCAGAACCGCAGTGAGACATCACGTCACACCCGTTGGGATGGCGATGGCACCGCCCTGGAGAGCGGAAGCAACGTTGGTGAGGAGGTAGAGGGACGAGGGCCCTGGTGCCCTGGGGATGCAAATTGGTGCGGCCACTGTGAGAACAGTATGGAGGCGTCTCAAAAATTAAAAGCAGAATTATCAGGGGCACGTAGGTGGCTTAGTTCTTTAAGCCTCCAGCTCTCGATCTCAGCTCAGATCTCGATCGCAGGGCGAGAGCTCAAGCCCCACGTTAATTAATTAATTAATTGCGAGAATTACGATATGACCCAGCAGCTCCACTCCTGGGTGCAATACATCCAAAGGAAATGAGAACAAGATACCAGGGGCGCCTGGGGGGCCCCGGGGGTGGACCGTCTGCCTTCTGCTCGGGTCATGATCCCGGGGTCCTGGGATCCAGTCCCACGTGGGGCTCCCCACTCAGCGGGGGGCCTGCTTCTCCCTCTGCCCCTCCCCCACTCCGTCTTCTTGCAAATAAGTAAATAAGTAAGTAAGTAAATAAATAAATAAATAAAATCTTAAGAAACAACCAAAACCCCAGATACCAAAGAGGCATGTGCACTCTCACGTCTCGTGCAGCACTGTCCACGCTGGAGGAGATACGGGAACAATCCAGCTGCCCCCCATCAATGGATAAAGAGGTGAGGCGTGGTGGGTCCCACACAGATGCACACGGCGTGGACATGTCCGTAGTGTCCACACCCGCACGTATTGCACGGTGGGGTGCCGCCAGAGAAAGAGGGAATCCTGCCATTTGTGGCAACATGGGTGGCCGTGAGGGCACGACTGGGTGAGGCGCCCACCCCGGGGCGGGGGGACACGGGGGAAGCTGGTGAAAGGGCCCAGGCCTTCACGGGGAGAGGAACAGGGGCTGGGGCTCTGACTGTGTTGCAGCAGCGAGCTCTGCTGCGAGCAGAACTGAAACGTCCTCAGGTGTCCTCGAGCATCTTCTCACGTCTATAAGTGTCCGCGTACTTGTGTGACACGAGAGGTGGCGCGTCTTAGTGGCTGGGTGAGCGGGAGCCTTTCCCAAGGTCACATGTCAGATTACCACCTGTGCAGCTTTGAGTGCCTTACAAGTTTTGTCAGTTTGCCTCCGTAAAGTGAGGGAGAGAGTCGAGGAAGGTGCACCTGGGCCTCAGTTTCCCTTTCTGCTCATGAACGGACCTTTGCGCCGCGTCTTCAAACAGCAGCTTGGGAAAAACATTCGACTTGAAAATCCTCGGCACTGGGATCTGCTTGATGTCCCCACCGAGTTCCTATTCCTCACCTGAGGGTGTCCTTTGGGGGGACCTGTGGGCTGCGGGGAGGACCCCGTGGGCTGGGGGGAGGACCCCACGGGCTGGAGGGAGGATCCCGCGGGCTGGGGAGAGGACCCCACAGGCTGGAGGACCCCGTGGCCTGGAGGGAGGATCTCGCAGGATGGAGGACTCTGCGGGCTGGAGGGAGGATCTGCGGGCTGGGGGGAGGACCCCGCGGGCTGGAGGGAGGACCCGCAGGCTGGAGGACCCTGTGGGCTGGAGGGAGGACCTCGCAGGAGGACCCCGCAGGCTGGAGGGAGGACCCCGTGGGCTGGAGGGAGGACCCCATGGGCTGGGGGGAGGACCTCGCAGGCTGGAGGGAGGACCCGCGGGCTGGGGGGAGGACCTTGCAGGATGGAGGACCCCGCGGGCTGGAGGGAGGACCCCTCAGGCTTGGGGGAGGATCCTGCGGGCTGGGGGGAGGATCTCGCAGGATGGAGGACCCCACGGGCTGGAGGGAGGATCTGCGGGCTGGAGGGGGGATCCCGCGGGCTGGGGGGAGGACCCCACAGGCTGGAGGACCCCGTGGGCTGGAGGGAGGACTCCGCAGGCTAGAGGACCCCATGGGCTGGAGGGAGGACCTCGCAGGATGGAGGACCCCACGGGCTGGAGGGAGAACCTCGTGGGCTGGAGGGAGGACCCCATGGGCTGGAGGGAGGACCTGCGGGCTGGGGGGAGGACCTTGCAGGATGGACGACCCCATGGGCTAGAGGGAGGACCCGCGGGCTGGGGGGAGGATCTTGCAGGATGGAGGACCCCGTGTGCTGGAGGGAGGACCCCGTGGGCTGGAGGGAGGACCTGCGGGCTGGAGGGAGGATCCCGCGGGCTGGGGGGAGGACCCCACAGGCTGGAGGACCCTGCGGGCTGGAGGGAGGACCTCGCAGGATGGACGACCCCATGGGCTGGAGGGAGGACCCACGGGCTAGGGGAAGGATCTTGCAGGATGGAGGACCCCGCCGGCTGGAGGGAGGATCCTGCAGGCTGGAGGCAGGAGCCCGTGGGCTGAGGGGAGGACCCCGCAGGCTGGAGGATCCCACAAGCTGCAGGATCCCGCGGGCTGGGGGCCACTGGCTGTGCCCGGCGGCGGTCGTCCCCATCCTCTGGCCCAGGGCCCCGGATCGGCCGGGTGCAGCAGGTCTCCTGCGAAGCTAGTGCATGAAGGAGGAGGGTAAAAATAAAAACCAGTAGGCAGCCTGCCTGGGGTCAGGACCCCTGAAGCTCAGAGGCTGCTGGTCCTTGGTGGGATTTTCCGTTCCCTGCGGTTGTTGACGGGGTCGTGGTGGTTCCGGTGATGGTTTGCAGGTTACTGGGATCCAGCTCAGCAGTTGCCCGGCCGGCGGGGCACCTGCCTCACTGGAGAGGGTGCTTGGAGTTTACGACCCTTGCTCTTGACATGAGTTTCTTATTTGCCTCATTACTTACCATACAGCCTTCAATCAACTGTTTTTCCAAAGGCACCTCTTCTACAGAGTTACTCCTCGACCGAAGACGCTCCCCTCCCCGCTGCTCCTTTTTTTTTTTTTTTTTTGGTTAATACAATGAAATGAGCGTGCCATTATAGAATCTTTAAAAAATATGGTTTTCTTTGTAATATGGAAAAAAAAAAAAGAGTAACGGTGTTTCAGTATCGTATCAATGATCCAAGCAGAGCAGTTTTTCAATCCTGCCGTTCTTTGGGGTTTTGACCTTTGTGTTTTTTTATTCATTTTTTTAATTTTTATTTTTTTGACCTTTGTGTTTTTTTTATTCATTTTTTTAATTTTTATTTTTTTGATCTTTGTGTTTTTAAAGTGTGCATTTGCTGGTTTTTAAAGCTCTGGTCCCTATTATTAGAAATACTGAGATTTTATTTTTGGCATTTGACTAAGTTTTTTTTTTATCTTTTGGTGCTAATGCAGATTCTGTATCATGTTTTCCTCAGTTTACAGGTAGCTTTGAGCTATGTGGGATTTTTTTTCTTCCCTCCTCCTATAGGCTTTGTGGCTCTTAAGGTAGGCATCTCTCTGTGATCTGTAGACCGAGGTCAAATCCCCCAATGGCATTTGCTTGGCAGTGGCAATTGTAAAGAATATGAAACATTTATATTTAAAATATATGAGAAAAAAATAAAATATATGAGAAATATAGGTATAAGTTATTTAAAAGAAGTAAAATGACTTTGAAATACCTAACAGAAACGTTTCTGATTTTTTTTTTTTTCTGCAATGTTTATATCATCCTGCTAGTGTGGAATAAGAGTTCTTCTAAAACTTTCTTACATATTCATTCATTAAGTCATGCATTTACAGACATCTTCGAAGAGACTGCTAATGGCCCCGGGTTTCCTTCTGGGGCGGTGGAAGTATTCTTGAATTAAGGAGTGGTCATGGTTGCCCACTCATCTATAGTATTTAGTGAAAATACTAAAAAATTCTGATATATGCACTTTGAAAGGCTGAGCTTCTGTTATAGGAGTTGTATCTCAACAGTGTTAGGGTTCTTACTGTTCTAACCACTATGCTTAGCCTTCAAGACATGGAAATAAGGCTTTCGGGTACGGGGAATTCAATTCTAGGTACGATGGTGCAACGATCCACCCCCAACGCCCGGTGGGAGACGGTGATGGTTTGCTCTTTTCTGGCTCACAGATCAAGGACGGTCCTGCCTCCGGCTCTGGGTTGGCCGCAGTCTGCTCGAGGCCGTGTCGGGTTCAGGTCGGCTCCGTGTCTGCGTCCTTTTCAACCAGAAGCAAGTGGAGGGGACGTTGTCTTAACAGCAAATGAACAGCAGGTGCAGCAGAGCCCGTCAAGCCGTAAATGGGCTCCCAGTCTCCACTTGCTTTACGTTGGTTCGTGTTGCAGTGTCAGAGCACAAAATGTGGCCGCGTCCAGAGTCCGGGGTGGGCGGGGGTAGGGGGAGGACAGTCTAAGTCACGGTGGGAGGGGAGTGCATGCATGTTTTTCGAATCCTATTCCGACCGCCGCACCGCCGCACCGCAGCAGTGTTGGGAAACAGGTCTGTGCCGGTTTCCTTGGGGCCACACGGGGGGAAGTGAACATTTCTTCCCTGGTAGGGGTTGGCACACTCGAGGAGACGGGTGCTGGCTGGAGGCCTGAGCGGTGAGCAAATATCGGCGTCTGGATGCGGAAGGTGGGGGCGAGAAGGGGGAAGAATGGGCTGGAGATGAGCCTTCTAGACTTGGGCAGAGGCGTGGGGGTATGTGGGGCCGGGCGTGTGTGGACAGCTGCGGGGCTGGGGCGGGGCATGGTGCGAGAGGGCATTGGGTTACGTCGGGGAGGGCCCGGTGCTCCTCGCATTTGGGCTTGGTGCTGAACCTGACTGGTGGCTCCAGCGTTGGCGGCCTCGCTTAGGACCTTTGTGAGAAGCTTGCTTGGCCTCTGTGGGGATTGGTTCATCGTCTGTGAAACGGCGAGGGTACTCCCAGTGTCTGCTGCGGGGATTGTGCCTCAATGGAAGCGTTTGACACGCGGTCAGGGGCTCAGTAGGCGTTACCTGCTGTTAATACCTTAACATGGTGTGGGGGTTGTACCCGTAGGCAGTGGGGGGTAACTGCACGGTACGGACGGGATAATTGTAGGATCTTCCGGGAGGGTGACCTCAGGATGATGGTAGTGGCCAGTCCTGAAGCAGAGCGGCTGCAGGGTTGCTGCAGTGAGAGAGGTCAGAGGTGGTGACGTAAGAGCAGTGGACGTGAATGTTCAAGGTGCGAACTCGATGAGACCTAGTGACTGAATGAACGTGGGAGACGCATGGCGAAATGGAGAAATCGAGGAAGCGTCCCAAATGTACTGCTTGGTCGCCGGGTGGGGGGGCGGCTTGGATCATTTCCTGAGACGGGGAACCTCGGGGAGGAGTGGGGTGAGGTGATGGGGTGGGTCAGGCCTGTACGTCGAGGATCCCGTGAGATGTTTTAAGGAGTAGGCCTGTGGCTGCGAGAGGTCGGGGTATAGGGCGAGCTGCCTTGTGACTGTGGGGGTGGCTGGAGGCCCCGGGGAGGCGTGGAAACGGGTCCATCATGGTCCTTGCCAGCGGAGGAGGAGAGCAGTGAAAAGCGGCAAGAGAGGAGCTGATCGCAGCTGGGGTCGCTTGCTTCTGTGTTTGAGGGGGACAGACGAGGACACAGTGGGGGCCTGCCGAGAGGGGAGGGGGACACACGCTACAGGACAGAGAAGGCAGGACGGGCACAGCCAGATCCCGGAGACACGCGGGGAGGGCGTCGAGATCATGTGGTAGCAGAAGGGACGCTGCGGGGTGTTTGCCAAGGGAGCATAACATTTTGTGTTGGTGCGTTACCGACGTTTGCTGCGTAACGAGTTAGCCCGACGCACGGCATCGTAAACCAACAAATATTGATCATGTTGTGGTTTCTGCGGGTCAGAGACTTGGGATCAGTGGGCAGTTCTGGCCCAGGGCCTTTTCTGAGGTTGCAGCCAAGGTGCTGGATGGGGTTGCAGTGGCCTGAGGGCCGGGCGACGGGGCTGCAGACCCGGGGCTAAGACGGTGAGCGGGAGCTTCGGGCCTTTGGTGGCAGTTGACCAGAGGTCTTAGGACCTCACCACCCAGGCCTCTCCATGGGGCCGTGTGTGTGTCCTTGTGACACACGCTGACCTTCCCCGTCACTCCGACTGAGTCAGAGGTCAATGAGGACACAAGCCCTCTGACGGATCGGCCGTAGACCTCACAGGCTTCCCTCCCGGCTGCACCCTGTTCCTGGAAATGGGTCCCTAACACAGTCCCCATCAAGCAGGACGGGGCTCAGGCTTCAGGGAGAGGGAGGAACCTCGAGGAACTTGTGGCCCTACTTGAAAACCACCACGGGGGCTATGGCACCAGCATGTGATGTGTTTTATGTACAAGGGAGTCGACATTAGAGATGCTGACGCAGAGTCGTTAGGCTGACGCTCGTCTGTCTGGGTAAACGGTAAGTTTAGGAAGTTCTCTCTAGGTATCTCTCCCAAAGTGAATCTAGTCGTTTGCATTGTGGGGTCATAGGCGCCTGGGCGGCTTGGTTGGTGAAGCGTCGTGATCCCAGGGTCCTGGGATCCGAGCCCTGCCTCGGGCTCCCTGCCTGGGTTGGGGGTGGGGAGCCCTCATCCCCCTCTCCCTCTGCCCCCACACGCATGTGTGCTCTCTCTCTCTCTCAAATAAATAAACATCTATTAAAAAAATCAATAAATTAAATTTTTATTTAATAAATTGATTTTTTATTTAATAAGTTAATCTATTAATAAACATCTCAATAAAAAAATTAACTGTAAGATTATTAGCAACCGCAAACGATAGAGGAGTCAAAGAGCTTCCAAGCCCGAGTCTCACCCGGTACAGGCCATCGCTGCTAATATGCGCCATTTGCACCTAAATCCATGTCGCTCGGGATTTTGCTTTGCTCTGGAGCCTTTCGTTCAAATACAGTCGTATAGAAATCCGAGGTTTTCTCAAATTCTAGGTTTTAGGCTAAGCATTCGGTGATGATCGCTGCTGCCCCGTGTGTGCAGCACCCGAGCGCAGCGGTTCTGGGCTCCGGCGGCACAGTTCGGTCCCTGGTCCCTGGGGAGCTTTTGGTTGCAAACGATCTGGAGCAGGGCCTGGGCCTTGTTGGGTGTCGCTGTTTCCCTGCGATTCCAGGTGCAGTGGGGCAGAGACCCTAGATCGCAGGACCAGCAGGTGCCGTAGGGCGGTGTCCGCGGTGGTGGAATTTAAGGCGGATTCTAATGGTCATTTCTGTGGGGGCGTCGGAAGGAATGTGCACCGGGGCCCAGGGTCGTTTCTGCCAACATCGTCCCTGGCTCTTGTGATGGAGGAAATGGTGTGTCGTGGCGGCCTGCAGAGAACGGCACGGAATCCCGAATATCTAAGCTAATCTGACCACGGTTCCTTTAGGGGAAGCTCCGTGTTCTCTGCATCGTGTCCCGGGTGTCCCGGGTGTCCTGGGGTGTGTGCCCACGTCCCCGTCGCTGTCCCTGGCCTGGATGCCCTCATTTACCTGGTGGGCAGTCCTTGGGCCGCTGTCGTGTGTTGGGGGCCGTGCAGGCAAAGTGGAACGTGGATTGCTGCCCCCTGACGGGCAGCTCCGCAGCCAGCGCAGGCGAGGGGCAGGAAGGGGCCAGGGCACCCGCACCCTAAGGACCATTTTGTGAGACTTTTTAGCATTTAAATTCAATTTGCTAACCCAGAGTATGGCCCGCGGTGCTCCCCCCACCACGTGCCCCCGTTCCCTCATTAAGCACCTACTCTGTGTCTGTGCTTTCTGGAAGCTTCTGTTCTAGTGGGGATTGATAAACAGGCAATCACAGTACATGTTGTGATGAGGGAAGTAAAAGAGGGTTTTGGGGGGGATCCCCAGGGGGCTCAACGGTTTAGCACCACCTTCAGCCCAGGGTGTGACCCTGGAGTCCCGGGATTGAGTCCCGCATCGGGCTCCCTGCATGGGGCCTGCTTCTCCCTCTCTCTCTGTCTCTGTTTCTCATGAATAAATAAATAAAATCTAAAATAAATAAACAAATAAATAAATAAAATCTTAAATAAATAAATAGATAAATAAATATATAAAATTAAAAAATTTAAAAATAAATGAATAAAATCTTAAAAAAAAAAAAAAGAGGGTGTGGGGTCATATTGGAGAGACAGTCTGGGGCAGAGGGTCCCAGTGAAGGCTCCCTGGAGGAATGAAATGGCAAAGAGGGTATGTTGTAGGAGGAACTAAGGCCGGGCAACTGTGGGTTTTCTGACCATGGATCGAAGGAAAACATTCATATTTGGGGAACAAACTTGAGCATAGCTTGAGATGACACGAACAGATACGTCTCTGAAGAAGGCCCACTCACGGCCAACAGGTGCATGAATAAATGCTCCACCTTGCTCAGCACCAGGGAACTACAGATCAACACCACGGTGGGATCCCACCCCACATCGGCTGGAATGGCTCAAATGAACAACAGATGTGGGCGAGGATGCGGAGAAAGGGGAAGAGCCCTGGTACACTGCCGGTGGGGACGCAGGCTGGTGTAGCCGCTGTGGAGAGCAGCGTGGAGGGTCCTCAAGCTGGAAATCGAGCTGCCCTGTGACCCAGCAGGTGCGTCACTAGGTATTTATCCAGAAGCTGCAAACACAGTGACCCCAAGGGGCACCTGCACCCCCAGCGTCCACAGCAGCAGTGTCCACAAGAGCCAAAGTTTGTTTATTTTTTTTTAAGATTTTATTTATTTACTCATGAGAGATACAGAGCGAGAGGCAGAGGCACAGGCAGAGGGAGAAGCAGGCTCCATGCAGGGAGCCCGATGTGGGACTCGATCCCAGGACTCTGGGGTCACGCCCTGGGCTGAAGGCAGCGCTCAACCGCCGAGCCCCCCGGGGATCCCAAGAGCCAAAGTTTGGAAAGAGTCCAGATATCCACGGACAGATGAATGGATACAGAAGACGCGGTGCATGTGTGTGCGCGTGTCGCTGGAGGGAGGTGCACGTATGTATGACTGGAATAGTACTTGGCCATCAAGGGGAATGGGATCCTCCCATTTGCGACAACATGGCTGGAACTAGAGGGTATTTTTTTTTTTTTTAATCTTTATTTTTTGGAACTAGAGGGTATTATGCAGAGTGGAGTAAGTCAATCAGGGAAAGACAAATACCGTATGATCTCACTCGTATGTGGAATTTAAGAAACAAAAGAGATGGACGTAGGGGGAGGGAAGGAAAATAAAATGAAAATTGAGACAGAGGCAGATCATAAGAGAGACTTAATCATAGGAAGCAAACTGAGGGTCGCTGGAGCAGAGGGGGTGAGGGACAGGGTAACCGGGTCATGGGCATGAAGGAGGACGCGTGATGTAGCGAGCGCGGTGTGTTATATGCAACTTATGAATCGCTAAATTCTACCTCTGAAACCAATTAAAAAAAAGAAATCAAGCGTAGTTTGACCATGAAGGGCCCTCATGGGTTGGGAAAAATCACTTTGATTGATTTTCAATTTTGGCTGCACGTCATAACCACCTTATGGAGCTCTTAATAACAGATATCTGAATCCCACTCCAAACCTATGGAACCACCGTTAGCGGAGCGTGTGGCCTGTCTACGTAGGTGCACGTCCCTGTCCACACACGTGCGTGCGTCTGGGTGTGTATTTTAAAGCGGGTGGTTCTGGTGAGTGGCCAGGGTTAAGACCCCGGGGCCTGTGGCACAGAGGAAGGAGTGGAGGGAAGGGGCCAGCTCCGAGTCGGGGAGACTAGGGGGGCGGAGAGTTATCTGGGCTGCTGAGGACGGTGGCCCAAACCGGAGTCTTCGAGGGGATTGGGGCAAATGTGCACACTTAGAGACTTAGGGGTTAAAATCAATGGAGCGTGAGGTTGATTGCCTGCAGGGAGACGGAGGGGTGTGGTTCGCAGGTGACACCCAACGTGACCACAGAGCGGGAGGTAGTACTTCTCACTCGTCTAGGACGTGTCAGAGGAGGAGCAAGTGTCGTGAGGAAGGGAAGGCTTTGGGTTTTAGCTCAGTCAGTGGAAGCTTCTCGTAGGATTGTCCACCAGGTAATTGTAATAGTCGTGAGAAGCTGGAGCTTGGAGGTAAAGGAGTGTAGGTCGTCGCTGTGCACCTGGCACTTGAGCCCATGATGATGGGTGGGACCCGCCAGGGATCAGGCAAGCAGTAAGCAGCGCCAAGGGCCACGTCATTTGGAGGGTGAGTGGGAGGCGGACCTGCCGAGGAGCCGGGGTACAGACGTGGGACATCTTGATGGATGGCCGGGAGGGTGGAGTCTCAGAAGCTCCTGGAAGACAAGTTCTCAAGGGGGAAGGGGTGCACACGATTGTCACATGCTGCCACGGAGACAAAGAAGGAGCTGGAAGCGGCCAGTGGACTCGGGTCCTGAAGGTGGTTGGAGATCTTGGCTGTAGGGTGTCATGGTGGGGACGATGCTCGGCCGCGGGTGGGAGAAGAGAAAAGGCCGCCGGCCGCAGGTGCTCCCCACCAGGATCTGCCTTGTGGTCACCGAGAGTCCTTGGCGCTCACTGTACAAGTCAGGGCAGGTGTGGGTGGCGGGAGAGGAAGGGGGCAAAGGGGACGAGCAGTTCGGCCTGATGTCTGGGCCCGGGGCCGTGGCATCCTCTGCGATTTGCAGCGAAGCGGGAGGAGGAGTTGGGGTGTGGTGTTGAGGCAGGCAGGGGCGCTTCTGTGTGTTGGGGCCGACACCCTCCTCCTGGCCGGCCGTGCCCTGCGCGCTGTCCTCCAGGCCCGTTCTAAGTACAGCTGGGGGGGTTGCTTGCGGTTGACCAGAACTGCCTGAGCCTCAACTTCACAAGCTTGGGAACAGGATGGAACTCGCATGAAGAACCGGCGAGAAATTTAAGAAAAAAAGGGAACGAAGCAGCTAACTTCTGGGTGTAAATTGACTAGAGCTGATGGAAGGGGCAGTCTCCTTCGGATGAGCCAGTTGGGCTGGCTCGTCCATTCTCAGACCGTGTATTTGGCTTTTTCAGTGCATTTAACTTTCGTCCTTTTGAAATCGGGAAAATTCTGTTAAAGTCGGGGCCAGCAGGTACCTGGGACCTGGCCGTGTTCCAGCCGGGCGAGCTCCGCTTCCTTAATGAACGGACTTCCTCATCTGTCAGCGATAAGCAGGCAAGTGAAGAATTCTTATCTGTGTGCACGGATTGCACATCTGTTTCTGTTCTACCGCGTTCCAGTTCAGACGTCCCTGCTAAGAAACTAATGCAGATAAGTGAGTCCCTCGTATGTGAAGCCATTTGGGATTGTGAGTATTTATTACCCGAGCACCTTATAGGGATGAAATTGATAATTCAGAGATTTTTCTCCCCCCCACCCCTTGATGTTTTGAGATGTGCAGAAGTCACTGTCATGCTTCTCCCTGTCTGCTGTGACAAATTTTTTGAAAATGTAATTTTTGTGGATGGTAACTGCCAAGTGTCTCCTGTGGGATAATTCGGAGTCGTTGGGAGTGCTGTCAGATATTTTATTCTGTGTATAAAAAATGTTCCAGAAAGGAGAGCAAAAAAAAAAAAAAAAAACACCATGGAAACTTGATAGAATGCTCATATTTGTTCCTCTGGAAGTGGAATTCTGAAACGAGGTGATGACGAGTGCAAGAGCAATGGAGAGCCTGCGGCTGGCTTCCTGGAAGTAAGCTCAAGAAAGAATGGATTTGGTGCCCTGTGGGGGGCAATGCCATTTAGTGAAGAAAGGTCACGAAAAATGTCCAGCAAATAGCCTGATGAATTTTTCTTTGCAATACAACCTTTTATTTATTTTAAAGATTTTATTTATTTATCCACAAGAGACCCAGAGAGAGAGGCAGAGACACAGGCAGAGGGAGAAGCAGGCTCCATGCAGGGAGCCCGACGCGGGACTCGATTCCGGGACCCCGGGGTCACGGCCTGGGCCCAAGGCAGACGCTCCACCCCTGAGCCCCCCGGGCGTCCCTGCAATGCAGCCTTTTAGAAGTCACCTGCAAGTATCAGGGCCAAGGGAGGGGCAAGAGCTGCTGGGGTTGGTGGGAGAAGTTCCTCAAGATGCCAGAATGACCCAACCTGTGTACTTACCAGAATCAAATCAGAAATTAAAAAAAAAAAAAAAAAAAAAAAAAAGAGTCCTGGGCCCAAAGCCCGTCCTTGACGTCCTTGCTTTCAGTGTTCTTCTGGGCGGTTGTCGTGGCCAGTTGGGTCAGAAAGCTGTCGCGTGGCTCTGGAGCACGAGCTCTCTAAATACAAGGACGTGGGTGGTTGTGATGTTGGATGTCCCCCTTTTTTAAAATTTTTATATTATTTTATTTTATTTTTGTTTTTTGGATGCCCCCTTTCCTTCCGGTTCGCGTGAGTAGGTGCCTGGCTTCCCTTAGAGCCCCGCGTCCGGCCCTGCCGTCTTGCTTCTTGTACTCAAAGCTACACGTGGTTTCTTTGCATTGCCCTGGAGAACTGACCCACCCAGGAGCATCAGCACCACGGATTTTTTTCTTTTTTTTCTTTTCTTTCTTTCTTTTTTTTTTTGGCTTAAAGACAGAAAAGTAGCATCAGCCACGGAGCAAACAGTGTCCGTGTTCGCCCTCGGCCTGTGACCTCTGCACCCTGCCGCCGCGGGCTTCTCTCCCCGCTGCGTCCTGGAGCTAGATGACCCCACGCCTTTTCGCCGCCCCGCTTCCCTCCCCGGACAGTTCTCGGTCTGGGCCGCCCCCGACTCCCTGGAATCCTGGGGAATAGAGTGTCCCTCAGTCTGTTACCCGGCTGCTGCGTGTGCCTGTCGCCGTGGCTGAGTCCTGCCTGGTCCCTCCAGCCACACGCGCTGTGTGCGGGGATGCGCTTCGTCCGGGTGACTGGCCGGCGGTGAGGTACCTGTGCTCTGCGGTTAGACTTGGGCTGCCCGGCTCAGCAAATAAAAACACAAGGTGTCTGTTGGATCCGAGTTTCAAGTAAATAACAAGATTTTTAGTATCAGTCCGTTCTTTTATCTGAAATTCAAACCTAACTTTATTTCTGGCATTTTATTAGGCGACCCTACACTTTGTTTTTTTTAAAGATTTTATTTATTTATTCATGAGAGACCCAGAGAGAGAGGCAGAGACCCAGGCAGAGGGAGAAGCAGGCTCCATGCGGGGAACCTGACGCAAGACTCAATCCTGGGACCCCGGGGTTACGACCTGGGCGAAAGGCGGCGCTAAACCGCTGAGCCACCTGGGCTGCCCGACCCTACACTTTCCATCAGACGTGGCTTTACCCTTGGCTTCTCCACTTGGCTACTTAGAAATTCTGTAGGTTCTTTATTATTATTATTATTATTATTTTTTATTATTATTATTTTTTAAAAGATTTTTTTTAAAGATTTTTTATTTATTTACTAGAGATACAGAGAGAGAGAGAGAGAGAGAGAGAGAGAGAGAGAGAGAGAGAAGCAGGCTCCATGCTGGGAGCCTGGCATGAGACTCGATCCCAGGTCTCCAGGATCACACCCTGGGCTGAAGGCGGTACTAAACCGCTGAGCCACTGGGTCTGCCCTATTATTATTTTTTAAAGGCTTTATTTATTCTCTGTAGGTTCTTTAACATCCCTGAACTGTGGGTTCTTTATCTGAAGTTTAGGGTCCGTGTGGCTTGCAGGTGCGGGCTCCCGTCCTCAGTGGACTTGGGCCTACGGGGCAGTACTAGCCCTAGCGCTGAGGCAGAACTCCTGCTCACATATGGTGTCCGGGGTTCAGGCACAGTGCATGGAGCTCTGAGGGCGCTTGCACTGGGTCATTATTCTGAGCCATTGGTCTACGTCGAGGATTCCGTTATAAAGGAAAAACTTGGGGACAATTAACAGCCTTGGCCACACGTTTTTGTTTCCTTTCTAAAGCCCGTTAAATAAATGCCACTGAGGAAACACAATTGATGGAACAAAGGGTATCGCCCAGTTGCAACAATCAAGAAATTGGGTCGTTGCCAAAGACACAGAATAGGGGATTATTCTTGGGTTCGATTCACTTGCTGTTTTATTCTGCTCTGTTGGGGAAATATTTTAATCTTCCGGCCTCTACTTTTTCCGTTTCTGTGACCACGCTAGGCCTACTCCCCTCCCCGTCCCCCGCCCCCCCCCCCCCCCCCCCCCCCCGGTCCACAGAAATAATCCTAATACGTGGCTGATGGCTGATTGTGTTTCTGGGACAAGCCGCCTGCACTTCGTAGGCCTCACCTTGCCTTGGCAAACAGTTGAAAGCCGAGCTGCGTTTTTGTAGGAATTAGATTTCGAGAGTCAGCATGCGATGCAAACGTGGGTAAAAGCGCCCCGGGCGTGGGCTGCTAGTGACTCATGCAGGACACGTGGGACGTGGATGGGGAGAGACGGCGCCCCGGCCTCACCTACCACTCCAGCCCGCGGAAAGCCAGGGACGCCTGAAGGGCCGTCCGTGATGGGGGGGGGAGTACGCAGGCGGGTGACCGAACGGACGGTAGGAGTAAACTGCTTGAGTTCATGGTCTCGTACTGACGGTCACTTCTTACTGTTGGTAAAGACGCCGTCACTAGATAAGACGTTAATATTAGAGAAAGCTGGGTGGAGGGCGTGTAAGAACTCTCTTCGCAGCTCTTATAAAATCTGAAGTTTTTTATTTTTTTTTATTTTTTATTTTTTTTAAATCTGAAGTTTTTTAAAAAAAGATTTCATTCATTCATTCGTTCATTCATTCATTCATTCATGAGAGACCCAGAGAGAGGCAGAGACCCAGGCAGAGGGAGAAGCAGGCTCCATGCAGGGAGCCCGACGCAGGACTCGATCCCGGGACCCTGGGGTCACGCCCTGGGCTGAAGGTGAGCCACCCAGGTGCCCCCAGGTCCGCTTTTCTTCCAGCATCAGAGCAGGTCACTGCCTTACCAGTGGATGTTTACACGTGAATTTCCCCGACCCTGGGGATACAGCAGTGGACACCAGGGTCAAGGAAGAAAGCCTCTGCCTTCACAGAGCTTGTATTCTTGTAGCAGAAGATGACAAGATAAAAAAGCAACCTGTGTAGTGCACATAGTTTTCAGTGACGTGGGGAACTGTAAAGCAGGACAGAGAAATAAAATGTGGGAGGACTGATGGAGCCCAGCTTGGAGGCTCCGAGAGGACCTGACGGAGAAGACCTGAAGACCGAGGGACGCGGCGCCTGGAGACCGTGGACATGTTTTGGCTAAAAGCCTCTTGGATGGAGGAGATTGCATGTGCAAAGGCCCCGAGGCATCACCCACTGTGGGTTTTCCCCACAGAGGACAGAACCATGGCTGCGTTCGGAGCCTTAGTACCTTGCAATGAAGCCGCTGAGGGCTTCGGCCGACGTCTCCGCCTGTAAACCAGCGGCCCCTGCCTTGAGCCTCCGGATGGACATGTATGAACGTAAACCGTAACATGGGAAAGACTTGAAGATACTTGTACCGGAATACGTGAACCTCCTTGTCCTCGGAAGGCTTGGCTTGGGCCAGCCAGACGGCCTCGCTTTCGGGAGACGGATAAAACGCGACCCTTTCAACTGCATTATCTCTGGAACGATTTTTTACTGTGTCGTCAGGAAAAATAACGATGGTTTGGGAATAACATAAAACGTCCCTGAGCCCGAAATCTATGGGCTTAAGTAGGAAGTTGACACGGGAGGGCGGCTTTTTGTCCTGGCTTTCGGGGCGGAATTCTTTGTCTACGTAAACCTAGTCCCTGCAAGTCCAAAGTAACTGCTTGAGGTTTTCCCTCTGATTCCAAAGTGTTCTAGGGCCAAGATTGGTCCTGTTTTAGGTCGTATTGGCAGTCTGCGATTGGACCCACCAGCGTTGCCGGGTTGGGCACGTCGCTGGGCCCCATGCTGTGCGTGCGAGGGAACGAACGCTTCCAAGAGACCCTGGTTGTGGCGTCCCGATGGAATCAGACGTCGGACTCTTAGGTTTCACTCAAACCTCCCAATGAAAAGGACTTTTTTATTATACTATGAAACGAGAATGAAATATTTGTTTGCATGGAGCCTGTTAAATTCTTAAATTTCATATAGGAGCTGCAGAATAAAGACCTATTGTGGGCTGACCCTAATCTGAAAATCTCTGTCATGCTTCTCTGCAGGCTGGAGAAGCCGTGCACTTGTGCCCTGGGTCCCGGGATTTAAAACCTTAGGATTTCCTGAGATTGGTAGCGGAAGGGAGCATGGAGGTGAGAATGCCAGCAAAGCGCCTGCCCGTCTTGATCTGGGATTGCGCGGGCCCCTGTGGCCTCTGGTCCAAGATGCCTTCGGGTTCCCTGGCATCCGAGTGTCAGTAGCCAGGTAGGGCCAGGCGGCCGATGCACGGGCCTTGGTGGCTGCAGGAACCCGAGCACCTGGAGACCCCGCAGCAGGTCACGGCCTTTCCGTGCTGTGCTCAGGGCGAGGGCGCTGCCTGGATCCAGGGTGGAAAAGAAACTACGGAGTCGGCCCGAGTCGCTCCTCTGAGAATCCGCGTAGACGGAATCATTAAACCTAACTTTACGGCTTCATTTCTTTCTCTGGACAAAAGCAGAAGCATGCTGCTGGCTGTCAGGGAAACCGAGCTGCAGATGCATTTAGAGATGTTACTAATGCGCTGTCAGCGTAAGGCAGGAGGTACCAGGACTGCGATCCCTATAGGCCCAGCACCTCTGCCGTCCTAAACTAGTTTCTTATTAAAAAAAAAAAAAAAAAAAAGGGAGACGAGGGAAGAGAAAAAGTTTGCCTGCATTTTGTGATTGTCGGGCATCGAGTATGAATTTTAACAAAATACTTTTGATTGAACACCAATAAAAAACAAATTTATTATTTAAAAATAATAATTTTATGGGATTCCTCTTGCGCTTACCTTGTACAAATAACTTGATACACTATTTTATGTTTTTAAAATGGATTTTCTTTATTAGCTGGATCAGTGGAAATGAATATGCCCAGTGGCGGTGTGATTATTTTCACATTTGACTTTAAGAAAGAAAGGAAACGGGATCCCTGGGTGGCTCAGTGGTTGAGCGTCTGCCTTCGGCCCAGGGCGTGACCCCGGGGTCCCGGGATCAAGTCCCACGTCGGGCTCCCTACAGAGAGCCTGCTTCTCCCTCTGCCTGGGTCTCTGCCTCTCTCTCTCTCTCTCTCTCTCTCAGGAATAAATAAAATCTAAAAAAAAAGGAAAGCCTACTGCTTGATGAAACTACTTCCTTGTGGTTAAGTCTTGATCTCCTTCTCTTAGGCTGTGGTGTCCTTTCGGGGAATACCTAACGGCTTGGGTGTATTTTTTTCCTGCTATGGTTCCCTGTTCTCTCCACTCTTCCACGCAGCGAATATTTATTGAGCACCTATTACGTGTCAGATGCTTTTCTAGCTCTTGGGGATCCCTGTCTTCAGGGAACTTATGCTCTAGGGGGTGGAGTCTTGAAAAAAGAAAAAGAGAAATACCTGTGTTGGATAGCTGCAGAGAAACAGGAAGCAGGGCCGTTGAGATAGGGGACGTTCGGGGTGGGGATACGCTCTGCATTAGATGGTCTCACTGAGAGGGTGACATCTGGGCAGAGACATGACGGGGATGGAGTGGAGGGCAGGGGAGGCACTGAGAGGTCACGGGACCAGATCTGGAGGGTCTCACCGGCCAAGGAAAGACTTGGGGTTTGGTGCCGTGTGCGGGCATCCTCAGGGACCGCGGTGTCCCTTCTGCTCGCCCTCCACTGTGCTCCTCTGCTGTCCCCGGTCGTCTCACCAGGCAGGCGTGTTCACGTTTAGCAAAAACGAAACATAACGACAAACAAGCAAAAACACAACCCAAAGAACAAAGTGCTGAATGCAAACGGTTGAAGCCCGGTGTCTGTTTCTACGACAGCCCCCGTCTGGCTGTGGGCGCTGCACTGGGGAGAGCAGCACTGGCCACGGGCCTGTTCATCTGCGCCGCGCTCAGGGCCCTCCCCAGTCAGATGCACTGGGCCCCCGGCCGCGACAGGAGCTTGGTGCGTAGTTTCGGGTCTGGCTTTGATGTTCACCTGCAGCAGGGCGTTTGCAGAAAGCAAGCCCGGGAAGGCAGGTGTGTTCTCCGTATGCTGCTTGGCGTGGTCGACTCGGTGACACGCGGGCTGCCCTGCGCCACCCTGCTCATCTGGGGGCTCCCTGAGGCGCGTCTTTCCTATGCAGCCAGCCGTGGCGGCATTCCTTTGTTCCTTGCCAAGGATTGTCGCAGCACGGACGCGGCCAAAGTCGGGGAGACTTCCCGGAAGTGTTTCTTTGCTTCTAAGAAAGACACAGGAGGTTGTCTCTCGGCCTCTGGTCTGTCTGTCTGTCTGCGATCCTGGAGCAGCTGCAGGCTTCTTGCTGCGCCCGCCCCCTGCCCCCGACCATGACGTCAGGACCTGCTGAGCTATGGGGCCATCCGACGCTGGAGCCCACCCGCTTTGGGCTTTTCATGGCATGAGGTGACACAGATTCATACTGACTGAGGCAGGTTGGCGGGTTTGTTTAGTTTACAGCCGAAAGCGTCCCAACAGACCAAGGTCTGTGAATTCTCTTTCCGCCGCCCTTTTCACAGATGTCCTATGGATTCACACTTAGTGTTTTCCAGAGGCACTTGGCTTCCTGGACCCTCAAGTTACTGAAATAATTTAGAAGATTAAAATGGAAGCACGGATACACTAAATTGCCTTTGTATAATATCTGGAGTTTTGTATATGTGCATTTATGTCATTTTCAGGGGGAAATATGATAACTTTGGGTATTTATTTACTTTTTATTTTTTTTAAATTTTAATTTATTTATGGTAGTCACAGAGAGAGAGAGAGAGAAAGAGGCAGAGACATAGGCAGAGGGAGAAGCAGGCTCTATGCACCGAGAGCCCCATGTGGGATTCGATCCCAGGTCACCAGGATCACGCCCTGGGCCAAAGGCAGGCGCTAAACCGCTGCGCCACCCAGGGATCCCTTCTTTGGGTATTTAAAAAGCTGAAAGGACTCTTTAGACAATGTTGGTTTATTCCAATGATGATTGCTCTTTAAATTGAACCCTTTAAAATAAATATTCTTTTTTTAAAGATTTATTTATTTATGGTAGACATAGAGAGAGAGAGAGAGAGAGAGAGAGAGAGAGAGAGAGGCAGAGACACAGGAGGAGGGAGAAGCAGGTTCCATGCAGGGAGCCCGACACAGGACTTGATTCCGGGACTCCAGGGTCACGTCCTGGGCCAAAGGCAGGCACCAAACCGCTGAGCCACCCAGGGATCCCCCTAAAATAAATAAATAAATAAATTGAACCCTTTAAACATCTGAACTGACAATGGAACAAGCATAAAGGTAACTTTTAAGACACAAACGTAGCCCATATGCCAGATTCTTTGGGAGCTATTCTCACATAAACCCAGATATTTTAAGAACCTAAAAAGATACCATCCGAGAGCTTTGGATTCCTGCCTTTATCCCATTCATCAACTAAGGCTGTTTGTGAGTACAAGTGATACTGGCAGCTTGGGACTCGAGTAAGGAAGGGTTTTAAGGCGGCCAGGACGGAAGTCCCACCAGTTCCTGTACTTTTCCATTATCTGACTGAGTTCGGCGGGTTAGGAACATCATTGCTTTATTTATCTTGAAACCATATTTTTGGTATTTTGTCCGAGCTCCTCATGTATCTCTTTAGTAGTTATAAAGGCTCAGGGAGGAACCTCGCTTCTCCAACGGGCCGTGAGCAGGTAGAAGGAAAAGTTTGGCCGTGACCCTGGGAAAATGCTAACAGTGAGTGTCTTTTCTGTATCTGAACTGAAATCTGAGAGGTTCCGAGTTTCTGCACAAGGTAGCTTTGTGCATATTTCTCTGATTGCCGAGTCTGGAGTGGGCTGCCTGGCAGGCTTCTGATAGTCAATTCCAAAAGATCGGACCGAATTCTCTTTCTCTTTCGAAATCTTGCAGGAAAAGGTGAACAAAAAAAGCGTGCGTAAGAACTCCCTGCCCACGTGTCCCCATCCCGAGCACAGCACGGCTGTGGGATACCGAAAAGACCTAAGAATACTCCTTGCTCCCACCTTCCTCACCCCTGGATGCACCAGCAAGCCAACAGCCCCAAACGCCTCACAGGGAGACAGCTCCTTTTTGATCCTGGCGGAATCCAGGAGCTCCTTGTGCATCGGGGTCCACAGACATAAAAGGAGGGTCCTGCGAAACGATTTCAGCCCGTTAACATCTCCGGGGGACCCGTCACCCTGCCGCCGTGTGATGCGTTATTTAAGCTTCACAGAGATACGTTAAAATTTGCCTTTTGTCTCCTTGCCTGCTCAGGGGGGAAGCGGGCATGGGAGGTGCCGTCACAGAATCAGGTCAGTTTGCGTGTGAGGCTTAACGCACGGCGCCTAATTGCTTTGTCTCATTGTTTCTGCTGACAAACACGGTGTTTTTATACGACACAGACTCCGTTATTTATTTGCTTGGACACTGAGACGGCTCAGTGGCATAAATACACACACACAAATAGGCTGAAGGGGTGCGGGTGCAGGGGGCATGTAGAAAGAGCAGAAAGAGCGTGATCCGTGTCAGCGTGGCCGGGGGTGGGGGCGTGGAGTAAGCGGAGGTGCATTAGCTAAAACAAAAGAGGGCAGGTGTCGGAGCCCGCGGGCGGCCCTGGTCCTAGCAGAGGGACGTCGAGGAGGTCTTTCGAGGTCAGCTTACAGGACAGAAGGCTGAGGCCCGGGCGGTGTCCCAGGAACCCTCCCAGCCCCGCGCTTCTGCTCTCCCGAGGGCGCGGTGTGCCCAGCCCCCTGGTTTCTGCAGCGCCTCCCTGGAGTGTAGGGCACAGGCTGGCTTTACCTGGGACCCTGCAGGGGCAATGGCTGGAGATGCCGTGAGCTACGGGACGGAAGCTGGGGTGCCGTGTCCCCGCCCCCTCGTGCCCTCCGCCCAGCAGGGGTGCAGCGCCAACAGCGACCAGCATCGTTACTGGGCTGTGAGCTGCCCCGGGCTCTGGGGTACAGTTTGGGTCTCGTTGGTGTTTTCTAGGTAGACCTCAAACGGGCATGAGGAGGAAACCAACGGGGAGGTATGGAGCACCGGGCCTGGAGCGTCAACTTTAGGACACGTTTTGGTGACAACGTGAGCGATTAGCCATGGATCACACTTTGCACCTTGAAATTTGCAACAGGAATTTCAAAGCTAAATACATTCAAGTGTCCTTGGAGCCCACTTTTTTGTTTTATTAAAAAAAAAAAAAAGATCTATCCAAATGCTCAGAGTGAAACGAGCAGGTGTTAGGTAAGGACGAAATACTTCATGGTGATGTTTTGTGTCCTTATCGTGCCCCGTTTCCCAAATCCAAAAACTAAAGGACCCTTGTGAATCAAATCTAGGATAATAATAGACTGAATGCTGCAAAAATGCCTCAACTGTCTATCAGACGTTTTGTGACTAAATTTTCTCGTGGACAAAGAGTGGCAGATGTAATTTCCTCCTTGATTTATAACATGAAATTCAAGATGTAAAGAACCGCAGTGTTGCCCCGTGTTAAGGGACCCACCGTTTCCCTATAGCAACCCTGCAATCCGCTAACTCCTGCGTCGATCCTGTGTATTTTCCAGCCGGTCTGTTTCGGTTGGCCTGCTTGTGTGTGGGATTCCCGTGGCAGGATTCGCTAATCTCCTTAATTCCATGGCCTTGTCCGCGGCTGGGACGAAGAATTGGAACGGCAGCGGATTCCGTTGGATGAAAGGATGGGATGGTGGGAGCCCCCTTTCTTTCCTGCCTTCCCTCCCTCCTTCTCTTCTCTGCCTCCCTTTTTCGTCCACATTTGTTTTATTTTTTTATTTTTATTTTTTAAAGATTTATTTATTTATGAGAGACACAGAGAGAGAGAGAGAGAGAGAGAGGCAGAGACACAGGCAGAGGGAGAAGCAGGCTCTCCATAGGGAGCCTGATGTGGGACTCGATCCCGGGACTTCAGGATCACGCCCTGGGCCAAAGGCAGGTGCCAAACCGCTGAGCCACCCAGGGATCCCCCACATTTGTTTTAAAGGAGGATCATCAAAACACTCACTTGGATCTTTGGAGATTTCCTGTATTGGGCCACGCTCAGGAGTGTTCCTGCCTCCCCTCGGGAAGCTGCAGGCTCCGTCCAGGGCGGCGCCGGCCCCCCGGGCCCCGGGCTGCCCCCCTGACAGCGTCTTCTTTTTTAAAGATTTGGAGCATTTCGACAAACGGACGTTGCAGGTGGAGGCGGTGGCCACATAAGTGATCCCAGGGCGTGTTTGTCCGTTCATTCTTTTCTTCATTCCTTCATTCCTTTATCCCTTTGGTAAATATTTGTTGAGCTATCGTATATCAAGAACATAATGGAAGCCTTGATTTATTTGTTTTCTTGATTTTATTTTACTTGTGGACTCTTTACTGTTTGTTTCTTTAACTCATTTTTACGGCCTTATCAATTTCTCGCATGTGTGTTTCTTTTGAGTCCGTTATTCTTTAGCTTCCTTGGGGCATGAACCGGACCCGTTTTCTTTACCACGCTGTCCTCCTGCGGTTCTTACTACGTATTTGATGACCAAGCAGTGAGCAAACTGTATCCTTGGTGGTATGTTTTTCTCAGTATTTCCATGAGGCAGTTTCAATTAAAATGCAAAGTGAAATGATGATTTATTAAACATTTCAATTAACATCTTAAAGTTTTATCGGTAACGTGGTTTTCCCCTTGCTGGTTTACCTGTAGGGTCACATGACTATTACGCGTCATTCGGGTCACCAGAGAAAACCTCTGAATAATAAGTAAAGTTATTCTAGAGGAGTGGTCCCGTGGGGGGGCACAGAGGGGTGGGGAGGGCGGGGGGCGCGGGCTCAGGTTTGGGGCTCCACGGCCTGCTGGGGGGTCCCCGGGCTCGAGAGCACGTCTCCCCACTGAGCTGTACGAAAGGAACGGTTGTGAAATTAAAACCCCCGCCCCCCACCTCCCCACTCCCTGACCACCACCCTCCCACTCCCCAACCACCACCCCACTACCATCCTCCCACCCCCACCCCACCCCCATCACCACCCCCACCCCTACCCCCTCACCTCCCCACCCCCACCCCATCCCACCACCATCACCACCCCCACCCCCACCGCCCCCACTACCATCCCCCCGCCCCACCCCATCCCACCACCATCACCACCCCCACCCTCCACCGCCCCCACTACCATCCCCCCACCCCACCCCCACCCCAACCCCCATCCCACCACCATCACCACCCCTACTCCCCCACTTCCCCACTCCCATCCCATCCCACCACCATCACCACCCCCCACTGCCCCCACTACCATCCCCCCACCCCCACCCCACCCCATCTCCACCCCCCACCCCAAACCCCATCCTACCACCATCACTATCCCCACCCCCACTACCATCCCCCCACCCCTATCCCCCCACGTCCCCACCTCCACCCCATCCCACCACCATCACCATCCCCACCCCTATCCCCCCACCTCCCCACCCTACCCCATCCCACTACCATCACCATCACCACCCCCACCCCACCCCCCACTGTCCCCATTACCATCCACACCCCCACCCCCACCCCACCTCCCCAACATCCCCCCACCCCCATCCCCATCCCACCTCAACCCCCACCCCACCACCTCCCCACCCTTTTTTCTGATGTAACAAAGTCTCCCTCAATCACTTCAACGTTCTTTTTACTGACTTCATTCTCCTGAAGTAAGTCCTTCTGGGACCAGGTCCAGTGTCTCTGCCTTGGAGAAACCTCGTTATGGGGCGCGCTAAACCCCCTCGTAGGCCTGCTCTGACCGCAGGCGAAGAGCACTACCTGGTTTATGGTTTATGGAAAGTCTGCTTTCGGACTGACTGGGTTTTACGGTCGCTCTTTTAGTTGATTACTTGGACTTTTATTTGGAAATTATCCACGCGGCCGTGTGATGCCGTCGGGAACTTGACTGTGACTCGACTGCTCCGGAGGCCACGGCCAGGAGGGCGTCCGTGTGTGGCGGGTCGCTGGCGAAGTCGCTGTCATTTCTTCGTGGAAGCTAAGGGTTTGGACGGTATTGAAGAGAGTATTGAAACGCCGAGGATTTCGTTTTGTGACTTGGAGTCTCTGAAGACTCTGCAAGAGGCTGGATTGCAGGGTCACGTTCTGAGGATGCTGGCAAGGTGTTTGGCATTAACGTTTTTAAAAATTGCAACAAAAATTTTGCTTTTCTTGATCAAAAATGATCAAATGATCAAAGCTTCCTTTGGTGTGTGCGGTAGTGATTTCATTGCTCTGAGCTTGGGCAGGGTAGATTCTCTGCTAGGAAAGATCCTGGCGAGGATACAACGTTAGGTTCGACAAGAAGATTCCCAGAGTCACTGTGCTTCTGGAAGCGTGGTGAAGAGTTGGTGACATTAGCTCCCGGCGTCGTTGGTGGCTTGGGAGCGGGGGCACGTGTGCTGTCTCTGCTTGCAGGCGTGTGCGACTGTGGCTCCGGGTGTTCCGGGATGTTCTTGGGGTCCCCTGTATCAGCTCCAGTTGCTGTGCCTTGTGGCTTTGGGATCCTTTCATGGAGCCCAGCACTTTCATGGTGATGGGTCCCTCCGCTTTCTCATAAAGGTCTTCTGTTGGTCCTTGTGTCGGTTCTTGGGATTTTGGTAAAAGAGAGAAACTCCCTCGTGAGCCCAGACTCCCCACTGGGTGCTGTGCGGTCTCCATCTTCCACATGCGGAGCCCGGAGGCGGGGGGCAGTCCGTGTCCACGGGTGGGTGATGTCACGGTTGCCATTTGGCCTACCCATGCCCTCTGGGAAGGTGCCAGGCTAAGAAAAGCAAAACAAGACGAAACCAAAAGGCCCAGGTCTAGACTTGAATATTTGAGTATTGAAGCCTTTATAGCCAACTGCCACTCCTCTTCCAGATTCTTAAACTCTAGGTGGCCGATGTTGTGATTATTTCACTTGGTCATTCAGCAGAGCTGCTACGTGCATATGCTGGCCTTTCGGGGGAGCGTTATATATATATAAAAAAAATGTTCCTGGAAAAAATACAAACAAAAAGTATTTGTAAAGTTATTTTTTTTAAAGATTTTATTTATTTATTCATGAAAGACATACAGAGAGAGAGAGAGGCAGAGACACAGGCAGAGGGAGACGCAGGCTCCATGCAGGGAGCCCGACGGGGGACCCAATCCCTTGACCCTGGGATTAGGCCCTGAGCCACCCAGGCGTCCCTATTTGTAAACTTATTGCCTGGCCTCATTTCATACCTCCTCTTGCTCAGAGTCTTGTCCATAACCGGCGCTCAAAATATCGGGTTGAGTGGATGAGGGACGTGTACTCGGCAGATTTAGCGATAGAGGAAGTGAAGCATCCACGGGGCAAGCGTGCACGGGTGGGGAGTCCAGCCTGGGCATGCTTTAAGGAGTCAGAAAATCAGTCAATCAATCAATCAATCAATCTCTGGGTTGATGAAGTCCGAGAAGGTTGAACAGAGGTGGCTGGACAGGGGAAAAATGATTTTCTTGAAGCTATTATTCTGTGACATGTTCTCCGAAAGGCTCATGGGAAGGATGGGGTTTGGAATGAGACACAACTGGGCTCACACTTAGGGGCTGCGTGACCTTGACAGCCTGCGTGGGGTCTTGAGAGTGAACAATCCACACAGAAGCGGCCGCCAGCAGTCCGTGTGCGTGTGTTTAGGTGTGTCTATCACGTTTCCTTTCATGACTTGCCAGGTGCGCTCGGGGCCCCTTTCCAAGTACCTACTCATTTAATCCTCCCAGCAGGACATTTGGTTGCTCTCATTTTCCTGGTATTTTTTGCAGATGAGGATGTTTGGGCATTGGCCAGTCACATAACATGCTCACAGGTGCGCGGCTAGTGTGTGGCGGAGCTGGACTGTGACCCCAGGCGGGCCCTCCAGAGGGCCCGTCCCTTGGGTGCTTATGCCTACAGCGACGCCTTTAATTTGAGCTCCTCCCATGGATGTCGGCGCTGGGTAGACACTACATGGAAAATCACTTAGGCTGTCACGGTTGCTTTCACTCTGCTTAAGTTGCCATGTTCCGCTCCCCCAGCCCTTTAAAAAAAAAAAAAAAAAAGGAAAAGGAAAAATCTTGAGGCTTGTAGTTTTAGCATCTACTGGTTGTATCGCTCTGTTAGTCACCTAGCACCCCAATCAAGCACCCCTTGATTTCCTCGTGGGTGCAGTGGGAGCATTTTACGTACCTAAGCCGACCGCCGGAACAGGTACCTGAGAAAATGTGTTTGGGAACAGAAAAGTGTAAGGCCACGAAAGCTGGAGGGCACCGTCCCGGGACTCGTGCTCTAGCCTCCACCCATCCGGCGTGTCTTTAGCTTCCTAGTGACAGCGTGCAAAGAGTGGCATCGGCTACTCTGAGGCCTCCGTGGCGTCCTTAAGCATCTATGTTTTAAATTCACTTCCAAGTCTCATCTTGCACAGGGAGTAGGATTTAAACTTAAAAGGCAGGTCCCGAGGGTGAAAAGTGAATGCAGTCACGGTTGTCCCTAAAATACCTCAACGTCCACCCTTCTCGGCTGACTTAGTGTTACCTCCACGGCCTCTGCTGCCCTTGTTCACCGCAGCATCACCAAGGGCCTAGGGGAGCAATTGGCACATATTTGTTGAATGAATTAATAGCTGACTCGCAGCAAGGAGCCAATTTCGTGAAAAAGTGAGACCTTTTCATGCCAGCATCCCGTTTAGTGCAGTAAAGGGTCCATCTTAAGAAGTCCGCATGGGGACCCCCTCCGTGGCACCCATGTAGTTGGCATTTCTGTCACCGAATGCAAACATAACATGACTCCGCGGTGTGTGTTTCTGTGATTACAACAAGCTGCACAACGTTTGTTATTATCTCACTTCAGAAATGAGGAAATCGAGACTCCGTAGAGGCAAGAAACACAGCCAGAGCCTCCCTGCTGGCCCTCGAAACACATTCTCATGTTAAAAATATTGGGTTTTCCAATCTTCCTCCTGCCGCCATAGAGTGTCTGTGTGCCGCGGGTTGAAGTAGGGAGGGGGTGAGAAATAGGACTAAGGAGGGTTGTTTCTTGTGTGACACTGAGACCAGAGGGCAGCAGGTGCTGTTTCCACCTGAAATAAAATCTTCATTTTGTTTAGCTCTTTCTTTCTTTTTTTAATTTATTTTTATTTATTTATGATAGAGAGAGAGGCAGAGACATAGGCAGAGGGAGAGGGAGAAGCAGGCTTCAGGCAGGGAGCCCGATGCGGGACTCGATCCCGGGACTCCAGGATCGCGCCCTGGGCCAAAGGCAGGCACCAAACCGCTGCGCCACCCGGGCATCCCCTATTTAGCTCTTTCTTAAGTGTCTGTGATGGTTTAAGGTTTTGGAGTTACTTTGATTGTACTGAAGGGTAAACTTCCCAGATTGGGGCAATTATTGGCTCCAAGAACTATTGTCATGGAATCTTCTAGCACTTAGATCAGTCTTGCTGTTTCTTTCTTTTTTTTTCTATTTTTTTTTCTTTTTTTTAAGTCTTGCTGTTTCTCATAAATGCCAAGGTGCTCAGCAGTTTGGCCTTGGAATCAAGGCTTTTCACTTTGGCTGCGGGAACCGATGGCCTCCGACACTTTGCCTGCATCGGCGTCTTGATTGGAGGTGGTTTGTGAGGGGCACCTGGGCGGCTCAGTCGGTTAAGTGGCTCTTGATTGGGGTGACCTGGGGTCCTGGGGAGTCTGTGTCGGGTTCTGCACCCAGTGGGGAGTCCGTTTGAGGATTTTCTCTACTCCCTCTGCTGCTCACCCCGCTCACAGGTGCTCGCTCTCTCTCTCTCTCCCTCTCAAATAAATAAATCTTAAAAATTTTTTTTTTCAAAAATTTAAGTGTTTTATGAAATTTACCTCCCATGACTCGGCCAGCACGTGGATTGTGTGTGGATCCCTGTGCGAGAGGTGCTTGCTTCATTTCAGGGACTTTCTCTTCCATGACTTACATAAGGACTTTCTTACTTGACTTGAATTCCATGGTATGACTTCTTGTTCCTGAATTGACGCCAGGACTTGGCTTATTCCTCGTGCCAAATTAAAAAAAAAAAAATTACTTGTAAGGAATCACATTTGACTCATTATTAGTCATGAGCACCTGAAGTCAACGGCTTGAATTTTAAAGTTGGTTCATCAGGAAATATTCAGCAGACGTTTTCCGGGGGCCTCGCGGGGCCTAGAGTGTCAAGGGGGTCAGCGTAGCTAGTAGGCTGTTTCCGTGATGACATTTCAGATTTGAAGGATTCTCCTCCACAGAGGTGAGTCGGGAAATGTTGTCCAGTGATAACTGGTCAGAGCTTGATATTGGGCAAATATTGACTGATTTGATTAGTCTTTACAGTTTTGGATGTTCTCCCTGTGGTCCAGGAAGCCGTCATGCGCACCCGAGTGGGGAAGGGTGGTGCTTGGCCCCGCTGAAAGCTGGCGGAGCCTTTTTTTCAGAAATTGTATTGAAATGAACGTGCGGGCGTGTGGGCGGTTCCTATAAATGATGTCATGATACAGTAACACTGTATTAATCTTTTAGAAGTCTGTTCTTGGCTCATTTACCCAAATAATGTTGCCAGATATTACAGCTGCAGTGTAATTTGAAACAATGTGAAAATTGCCCTGTTTACTCATTGCGAGCGAGAAGGCCAATGCTAAATTAGTTTTCATGTTAAAAGTTGATTGAATTGAGTAATAACCAGCTTTATTCACTCTTCTCTGGTCCTTTTAATGGAAGTCTTTTCCCCCAGTGCAGTCCTTTTTGATTTAAACTCTTCGAAAACAAAAGAGAAAAAAAATCCTAAAAAAGTTACTCCTTTCTCTCTTTTCTGCAAAGAAAAAGCTTCTTCAGAAGAGCTAAGGATGGGCACTGGGTTAGGAGTTGCCCCAGATGAAGTCCTAAAGGGCTTTGTAGCTCATGCTACCAGAATCCTTGTACGTAAACTGGAAAAACAAGCAAAAACTAACGTGTCAGAATCTGAATGAAAGCACCGGGGAGCGGGGGGTGGGGGGAGGACCATGTGTAGAGGACGCAGCACCCTGAACCTGGAGGCGAGGCCCTGGCTGGCCGGTACCGTGCACCTTCCTAGGAAGCAGCCTGAGGTTCTGGGGCCTCCGGATCACCACATCCCGCCCGGCGCCGCATCTCGGGCTCGTGTCGGGCTCGTGTGGGGCTTGTGTGGGGCTCGGCCTCCAGCGGAGCTCTGCCCCCGCCTCCGCCCCAGGAATGATTGCCTCCTGTCCCATCCCTGGCGTCCTAGCAGCCGTCCTTCTTTGCTTTCCCGGAGGAACCTGCCCTCCAGGTGCTTACACCTATACCTGGATGTTTGGGGTCAAATCCTCCGCTTGGGGTCAGATATGGAGCTTCGTGCATCCCCTGCCAGACCGTCCCCTTCCCCGAGGTGTCCGTCACTGCCAGCAGTGCCCAACCTGAGCCGTGCATTCAGCGACAAGTCCTTGGGCCCCATACATTTTGGGGTTGTTCGGTGCTTCTGTTTCTGCTGCGTAATTGGCCCGTTTGCCATCTTAGGGTGTCAGCTCATCCTTGAGTTAGTGAAATGCTCCTCCGGTTTTTCTCTATACTTGTTGCAAAACCCCAAAGAGTTACTTTCACCCTTTTGTTGGATCACAGGCACTTGTCTATGACTGCAGGTGGCTTGTCTCTGCCCTTCAGGGACCCTCTTAGGGCCAAGGGCCCTTAACGTCTTTCATGCCCTGGACAGCTTTGTTTGCTGGAGCCTATGGACCTCTCGCAGAATAATTTTTAAATGTATCAAATAATATACCTGCGGCCGCAAAGGAAGCCAGTTATGCTGAAATAAATCATGAAAATGTTAAATTTACATGGAGCTATACGTGTGTGCTTTTTTTTTCCTTACAGATTTTATGTATTTATTTATTTTAGAGAGAGAGAGAGAGAAAACACGAGCAGGGGGAGGGGTGGAGGGAGAGGGAGAGAGAATCCCAAGCAGACGGCCCTGAGCACGGAGCCTGACACGGGGCTCGATCCCTGGATCCTGACCTGAGCTGAAATCAAGAGTCAGATGCTTCACTGACTGAGCCCCCAGGCCGCCCTCTACAGATGTGCTTTTTATTTGTTTCTTAAAAAAGATTTTATTTATTTATTCATAGAGACAGAGACAAAGGGAGAGGCAGAAACACAGGCAGAGGGAGAAGCAGGCTCCCTGCAGGGAGCCCGACGCAGGACTCGATCACGGGACCCCGGGGTCACACCCTGAGCTGAAGGCAGACGCTCAACTGCTGAGCTCCCCCGGTGCCCCTCCATATGTGCTTTTTAAAAAGCTAATTCAATAACAAGATTTAGTGGTGGATCAAAAACCTACCATAATTCCAAGGTAACCGTGACAGTAAAATATGTTTCCGGGATCTAAAATTGTAATGTCGTGAACAAAAAAAATCTTTGCTCAGAGTTTCTTTTTTGGTGACCAAGTCCCAGATTCTGCTAAGTGGTCCTACGAGTCTACTATGGTTTATTAGTGGAAGGGAAGGGTAAATTGCAGTTAGACTTAGTGAAATTAAGATGTAATTTTTCTTCTTCCAAATTCACGGACACATTCAGCATGATCCGTAGACACCTGCCTATCTATGGGTGATGCCCACTTTGCCTGCTGTGGGTGACTTTCCTGGGCCGCAGCCCCTATCTGCTCGGGACGAGATACCACCTGCTGTTTCCATTTCACCTGCTGGTCCTTGCTCTTCTTTGGCCTGACTCTGCGCTGACCTGACCCTGGGGGCAGGCCAGCTAACCCCATTCTGCAGTCTTGCCCGTTGTGTTTCTAGATGTTTACAAAGTCCAAGAAATGATGCACCTTCATCAGGTTACTTTCCCCCCTTCTGTTAGCCTCCACTGAAGACTCTCAGTCTTCTCAAATTCAACGCGTAATAGTTTGCATTTGTAAAGCATTTTTACGGTGTGTGTTTTCACCTTGACATCTTACTCGATCTTACGAGGGAAGAGAGGTAGACATTATTATCCCTTCCCTCCATCGCTGCATCCCTCCAGTACTTGCTGAGCGTCTATACACCAGGTTTCTGTATGTGAGATCTAGGCACCGGGGACGTCGTGGAGAAATGCTATGTGACTGCATGGCATGGAGACCTAGTCTGACCTCGGACGGGGGAGGGCCGGAGGTTGAAAGACTTCAACTGAGATCTACAAGATCTGGTGGAGAGAGTTGGGGAGCATGTGGCAGCCGGGGGCGGGGAGAGGTAGGACACGGAGGGAGTGTCGCAGAGAGAAGAAGCAGCAGGCAGTCTCCTACAGATGAGAAAGGAAGCTGTTCCTCAAGGTTAAATGACTTGTCAAAGCCACGCATCATGGACCTGGGAGTCCTTATGGCTTGTCTTTGTGCTGTCCCAGGGTTAGAAGTGACATCCTCCTCTGTCGTTCATGGCTCCGCGTGGAAGTAACCATTCTGACGTGTCTCTTTCCCTTCCAACTCAGCTTGCAAAGAAAGAAAACCTAGCCCTGACACAGGTTGAAAATTCTTGTTTAAAACAGATTGCAAAAAAACCCCCAAAACCCCCCAAAAACCAGATTGCAGTTGGGCAGCCCCAGTGGCTCAGCGGTTTAGCGCCGCCTTCAGCCCAGGGCATGATCCTGGAGTCCTGGGATTGAGTCCCGCGTCGGGCTCCCTGCATGGAGCCTGCTTCTCCCTTTGCCTGTGTCTCTGCCTCTCTCTGTGTCTCTCAGCAATAAATAAAATTCATTGAGAAAATCTGTGTGTGTGTGTATGTGTGTAAACTCTAATGGAAGTTAAAATTCTGTGAACTTGATCGGCACCCAGAGAAGATCTAGTGTCACCCAATGATGATGATGATGATGATGGGAGGTGCTAATAGGTCACGTTACCAGGGTACCAGGCACGCTTCCATATACGTGACACGTGCTCATTCACCTGCTAGTCCTCAGAACATCCTCTGAGATGGTGTCACTGGAGGACACAGGCGTGGAGTGGCTGAGCTTACAGACGTGTCAGGAACACAGGCTGGGATTGAAGGCAGGTAGTCTGGCTCCAGAGCCTAAGTTGTTAAGTCACTAAGCTTCACAGTTGGGATGATAGAGAGAGAAGAACCTGCACAAGGGATGCCCGGGAGGCTCAGGCATTTGAAGTGTCTGCTTTTAGCTCAGGTCATGATCTTGGGGGTCATGGGGTCGAGCCCCACATCGGGCTCCCTGCCCAGTGGAGAGTCTGCTTCTCCCTCCCCCAGCTCCCTGCTCTCTCTCTTACTTTCTCAAATAAATAAATAAATAAATAAATAAATAAATAAATAAATAAACTTAAAAAAAAACTTACACAAAACCTGTATTATATTATTATATATTATATATAACCTGTTCCTTTGTTTGAGGTGCTCTAACTCATCATGGCCACAGTCATCATTAGTAGCCATCAGCCGAAAGTTACTATGTCGTTGTTTTGCATTTTCTCAGTGAGCTCCCTTGAAGATTTTTTTTAAAAACTTTTTTTTTTTAAAGATTTTATTTATTCATGAGAGACACAGAGAGAGGAGAGAGAGGCAGAGACACAGGCAGAGGGAGAAGCAGGCTCCATGCAGGGATGGAGATGTGATCACGCCCCCGGGGTCACGCCCTGGGCTGAAGGCAAAGGCTCAACCCATGAGCTGAGCGACCCAGTTGTCCCCCCTTGAAGGTTTTTAAGGAGACCTTCAAACCTTGCCTTTTCCTCTCTCTCTCTCTGGTTTGGCCACAGTCCGGTTCATGGCCTGGTTGACACTTTCACCACCCATTCCTGTGCCCTGCGCCTGCCCATGAACTCAGCTTGCAAAGAAAGAAAACCTAGCCCTGACACAGGTTGAAAATTCTTGTTTAAAACAGATTGCAAAAAAAAACCCCAAAACCCCCCAAAAACCAGATTGCAGTTGGGCAGCCCCGGTGGCTCAGTGGTTTAGCGCCGCCTTCAGCCCAGGGCATGATCCTGGAGTCCTGGGATTGAGTCCCGCGTTGGGCTCCCTGCATGGAGCCTGCTTCTCCCTCTGCCTGTGTCTCTGCCTCTCTCTGTGTCTCTCAGGAATAAATAAAATCTTTAAAAAAAAAAAACAAAAACCAGATTGCAGGGAAGGTATAGTTTTAAAAGCTAACTCCATTGGCAGAGGTTATTAGCTAGATCCAACTTAAATGAAGTTCTTTTTAAAAAATGTTTCCTCCCTCTCTTTTGAGCCTGAGACCCACAGCTCCCATCCTCAGAGTTACACACGGGAGTTGGTGCCGCTGAGCAGCGATTTTTTTTGGTCCTTATTGAAGATTTCACGTGGAGCTTGGTTTTCCTCTTGTGTCATGGAGCCAAATATTTTCAAATGTGTCGGAGAAGGGGTTCAGTTGAGAATGAGAGGTTGTGAATAAATGAAATTACGTACTGAAGATATCTGACAGCTGTTGTTCTAAGCACCGAACTGCTTATCTCCACCCGTATGTTTTCTTCACTCTTCCGGTTTGAAGACTTGTAGGTAATTCCATCGTCGGTAGAGGTTAGTCAAGGATACTAAGTGACTTGAGGTTTTGCAGTCGTAGGGGGAAATAGAGGTCAGATGGGAAACTCTACAATACTAATATTTAGGGCAGTATTTAAAAAAAGTATGGTAATTGGGTCAGCTGATATATGTGTGCGTGTGTTTTAGAAAGATGCATGAATGGGAGAAGGGAAAAGGGAAGAATTCTTTTTTTGCATTACATTTGAACACTGTCACGTATTAGAATGGCGCCTTACCGTGGAGAGATCAGCCTTTGAGGGCTCAGAGGAGTTGACCAAGAGGCTGTGGGGTAGTTAGGACAGAGCCAGGATCGAAACATATCCTCTGCTTTCAAATATGCTTGACTTGTGCCTTCTGGGTAAACAGATGGCAAGAAGAATCCACCATGTCAAGGGGAGGAAATGAAGAGCGCCGGTGTTCATCTTGCGGGTCAGTGTGGTAGGACTGACTCTGGATTCTTTTTTTTTTTTTTTTTTTTTTTAATACAATTCAGTACAGCTCCGGATTTCCAGCTTTGCAACCTGTGTAAGCAACAGGTCCTAGGCCAGGAGGATGGAGACCCTCATGCCTGACCTAAAGGCTCAGGGGGCCGGGATGAGCTTACTTACTTTCATCTCTGAGGTCAATTGAAATCATAAATGTGAAGTATCTGGTACCTGATAAATGTGAAATTTCTTTCTCCTTTACATATGGATCTGTAGATTTTTCAGACTTTTCCAGTGACATTACTTATTTTCCACCAAGTCCCCTTTGTCTTATAAAACCATAAAAAGAACCATCTTACTATATAGAGCATGTAGGATGAGTAAGCTAAACAAACAAACAAACAAACAAACAACAAAAAAAGCAGAGCTCTCGTATGCCATAAGGTAACTTCCAAGAGGTTATCATCCAGCCAAAGGGTTCAAAGTCTCATGGAGCCACTGAAGATTCCAGCTACGGTTTAACTTTTTAAGAAAACAGCAGAGATGGAACGTAAACACCAAGAGAGAGGACAAGATGCTAACCTCTATACCATTTACACTCGTGGCTGCTGTGGTTTGCTTGTGGGGTGGTTAATGTCCAGATCAGTTCCACATAATGGAAAACTGACCTCAAACAGAAGGAGGATAAATTGGATAAAAGGAGGAAAAAAAGAAAGAAAAAGACTAACAGAGGTTGCTGTGGTTTCTAAGAAGGAAGTGGCTAGAGGGGCTATTGACGGCAGAGGATGACAAGTCGGACGCTGGTGTGGGGCTCTGAGGTTGACCTTGGGGTGAGGGGGCGGGGGCCGTGCCTCCCTCCTTCCTGGCAGAATGGGAAATATCATCGGAGGGTAATAAATATATTCAGTTTAAACTTCAGTTCTGTATGTTTATATGAGAAGAGATTAGATTACAGATTTATTATAACTCATTCCCCAGAATATCTGGGAAGGAGTAAAGAACCAAATAATCTGCAGTTACTCATCTTAACAGGACAGGGGAGGCAGGAAGCGGGCGTGTGTGTGGACGACACAGAACAATGAATAATAGGAAAACCACCGAGGGCCGAGGGACTCCCACGGAATCTTCTCCTCCGTCCTCTGCCTCATGTCCTTGGCTGGACGACACCGGCCACAGCCGCATCCTCCGCGAGAGGAAGGGGAAGTGTTGGAAGACACAATGTCACCTGCCAGTGACAGCAGATGACCTTAAACTTTCGGAAGGAGTTACCCCGGCATCGCCCCTCGGAGTCCGTGTTCCTCCCAACCGCTGCCCTCACAGCCGCACTCACAGGCCTCTGGTGCCCGCCTTGACCCTCGTGTCGTGATGAGAGTCAGATGTTTAGACACACGTGGCTAACGTGCCTCGACTTGGCCGCAGCTGGGACCAGGACTCCATATGACAGATCCTGGGCAATTGCCATTTTTGTCGTGAATGTGAATTATGCCGGGCCTGGAGCCTGACGAGAAGTGATGCATTGTGTTGCTGCGTCAACTGACCGTTGCAGAAGCCTTTGTCTGATGTTGGTCCTGGTCGTCTGATTTCGGGAGCATGGAGCGCAGTCAGGGTGCCAGTTTCGAATTCAGATGTCAGCCAGCTGTGATGATTAGGTTCTATGAATTTGTGCTTTAAAGGAACTTACATCTTGCAGGTGGTTCTCAATATATAAAGAGTAAAATTGTTCAGGGTGCCTGGGTGGCTTGGCCTTTGGCTCACATCGTGATCCTAGGGTCCACGGGGAGCCTGTTCTCCTGCTCCCTCTGTCCCTCCCCCTGCGTGTGCTCTCACTCTCTCTCTCAAATAAATAGAATAAATAAATCTTTTTAAAAAAGAGGAAAATTGTTCAGTGTTTTAATTTTTTTAAAATTTTTATTTATTTGACAGAGAGCGAGCGAGGATTTGCAGGGGGACAGACAGAAGGAGAGGGAGAAGCAGGCTCCCCACTGAGTGGAGAGCCGGACACGGGGCTCGATCCCAGGACTCTGAGGTCATGACCTGAGCCGTAGGCAGAGGCTTCACTGACTGAGCCCCCCAGGCTCCCCTGTTTATGTTTTTAAAGTGTATTGTGCACGTATTACATTCACAATATTTAAAACGTTTGTTATGGATAAAAGGAAAGTACACATAACACAATGGTCAGGAACGTGAGATTTGGAATTGAATCTTAGTTTAGGACTTAATCTTCCCGTTTAGTAGTTAATGCCCCTCAAGCTCGTTTCCCCCATACATACAATAGGGAGAGAGCATCCCGGTTTCGTGGAAATATTGTGATGATTTATTGAGATGATGCTATAAAAAATTTTTTTTTTTAAAGATTTTATTTATTTATCGTATGAGAGACACAGAGAGAGAGGGAGAGACACAGGCAGAGGGAGAAGCAGGCTCCATGCAGGGAGCCCGACGTGGGACTCGATCCCGGGACCCCAGGGTCACGCCCTGAGCCGAAGGCAGATGCTCAACTGCTGAGCCACCCACGTGTCCCATGATTTTTTTTCCTTAAACATCCAGTTAAAGTGAAATGTTCCTTAAGCTTTTCATCCCCTCTGTTATTCCCTCCTCAGAGAGAAATTTGGTGGCAGTAGCGTGGCTATGGTATCTTTGCAGGCCTCTGTGACCTAGGTTCTCTGAGTTTATGAGATAACGTGGTGCGGGAGAAGAAGACCAGGGCCAGAAGCAGGGGGGCAGGGGAGGGGGGAGGCCCACCCTTGCGCGTGCATCTGTGCTCAGTGCTGGAAGACAGCTTCTGGAAACCTCCCCGGCTCTTGGAGGCCTCTGTGCTTCCACCGTGCGTCGCCTCCTTTGTCTGCATGTCTGGGGCTGCTCCTCATGCATGTGCCTCCCGTCGTGCTTGGAACACCATACAGTTACTAAAAAACAAAAGTAGCTGCCTACCCGCCAGCCTGGAGGTCCTCTGAGGGCCTTGTCCGCATCTTCATATTCCCGGTGCCCAGCACGGGGCCTGGCAGTGAGCACTGACGTCGTAAAGGCGGTTGCACGAGTACGTGGCCAGGGCGGAGGCAAGACTTGCTGGGTGGTCTTGAGCAATTTACTCTGTGTTTTGAACCCTGAACGTCCTTGCCTCTCTGTTGAGCCTCGCATCTTGATTTGTCTCCTGTAAAGCATTGATGTCAACCCAAGTGGACAGATGTGAATATTTTTTTTTTCTGTAAATTTTCGAATGCTGGGCAATAGAAGGTAATACGAAAGAAGTCGTCATATTGAAATGTAAGCTACGATCTTTATCGCGGAGCTGTTTGTAACAGTGAGAGCTGGAAACGACTGCGACTTCTAACACAAGGGTGTTCGCTGGAGGGCCGACGCCACATACACACCGTGTAATACTGTGCAGCCGATGGTCATAGAGTCACTGAATCTTGCATGATGCGCCAAGTCCTGTTCTGCCGTCTAACAAATATCTCCTTTAATCCTTGCGACACCCCCCCCCCCCACCCTCCGTCAGGCTGCCAGCATTCTCGATTTACAGGTGGAGGAGAACTAAGTATGCGTGTAGCTTAGGAAGAGGTACAGACTGATTTGGATGTGGATAAAGGGCAAGTGGAAGGTAAGCGTGGACAGTGCCGTCAGCATGTCGTGAGCGGAGAAGAGTGAGCCCTGGGTAGGTCATCCGCCAAAGAATCATCAGTGGTTGCCTCTAGGGACTGAATCTGTGGGGGAGCTTGCTCTCCATAGGGCACTTTTCGATTTGATTGGAAACATCTTTTTTTTTTTTTTTTTTTACAATGAACATATTTTATAGTTAACGAAATGAAGCAGCGGATGATGGCTGTCACTAAAAGAAACTTCTGGTTTCTTATGCAAAACAAGAAATACCCAAGATTCCTTCTTTATTTCTCTCCCTCCTCACTATTTTCGTGTTTCCTGGGTCTCGGGAATCCACTAGACTTCAAATTCGCAGTACCGGTGAGGGGCGCGCTGGTTTGGCCAGTTTGGCCAGTACGCAGGGAGCGTGACACCTCGGTGACTCTGGGACTAGAGCTTGCAAGCCAGCGAGTGCCTCTTTCCATCAGCGAACAAAGCCTCTACTTTTCACAAATCTAATGAACCCAGTGACTATCCTACATTCTATGGAAGCTGTAAAACTTAAACCTGCCCGGGCCGCTCACCAGTGTGCCAGAAGGTTCTGTGCGGGGTGAGCTGCTGTTCAGCAGATGGCACGGGAATCCGCGGCCACCCGCGCACGGGGGGAGACTACGCAGCCGTGCAGCTTTGCCTCGGCGCCCGTCACCCGGTGCGGCGGTGCCACGAAGCTGCCAGGCTCCCGGGAACCACCCCAGGCAGTGAGGCCTGGTTGCTGGGCCTCCTGGTGGCACCGGCACCTTGTTGCCCCTGGGCTTGCAGCCCTCACTGTTGCTTCAGAAACTTTTGTTACCGCAGAACTTTCTCACACTCCCTGGCCCAGATGTTTGCTGGATTCCGGGGCTGGTGCGTGTGGTCAGGCTGCCAAATTCCAATTTTAGACGCTGCTTGTGACCGTGCAACTCTGTTAACTCAGGCTTTACAGAGCTGACAGGGTGTGTGCTGTGTGGTGTGCTGCTGGGGAAGGGAGAGCAGTGAAGAGCAATCAATAAGCAATTACCAACCGGGGAATAAACCTATATTTCAAGAGGTTTTGAATGTTAGCAGTGATAAAGGTCTCTGAAAGGTACAATGGCCCTGGGATTGAAAATCATCCACATTTCACAAAGGATTAGGCTAACATTTTTTTTTTCCAAGAAGATAGGGCACTCATTTTACTTCTGAATTTCCAATTATTTCACAACTTTCTTTCGTTTTTTAAAATATTTTATTTTAGGGCAGCCCCAGTGGTGCAGTGGTTTAGTGCCGCCTGCGGCCCAGGGGTGTGATCCTGGGGACCCTGGATCGAGTCCCATGTCGGGCTCTCTGCATGGTGCCTGCTTCTCCCTCTGCCTGTGTCTGCGCCTCTCTCTCTCTCTCTCTCTGTCTTTATGAATAAATAAATAAAGTCTTTAAAAAGTATTTTATTTTATTTTGTTTTATTTATTCATGAGAGACACAGAGAGAGGCAGAGACACAGGCAGAGGGAGAAGCAGGCTCCATGTAGGGAGCCCGACATGGGACTCGATCCAGGGTCTCCAGGATCAAGCCTGGGCTGAAGGCAGGTGCTAAACCGCTGAGCCACCCGGGCTGCCCACAACTTTCTTTCGTTTATGTGCCTCAGAATTTGACATCATTTCTAAGTCACAAAGTTCCTTCTAATGCATAAAATAAACCTTTCTCCTAATGGAGAAATTTATAGAAGCATCTGCATTTCCTCCCTCCCCCTCTCCCTCCCTCCGTCCCCCCTCCATCCCTCCCCCTTTCCTTCCTTCCTCTCATACTTAAGTGCCTATTCTTTGCCAGCTCTTGTGACCGCCATTGAGTTCATTGTCACTGAACTTTGAACCAGGCAGACAAGTTCCTTTGCTCTCAGAAACTGACATTCTGCTGGAGACAGACACTAAATAAATACAGGATTTCAGATAAGATCAGGTGCTGTGGATAAAACTCAACAAGATGACGTGATGGGGGTCTGAGAAGTGAGAAGGAGGGGACTTGTTGCCTTCCGCTGGCCGGCTGGCCTTTCAGCTGAGACCTGAGTGATGAGAAATTAGGGGGACACTGTTGGCCAGACGTGGGGGCCTCAGCTTTCCCGTGTGTAAAGGTGGGGCAGGATGAGGATACCTGCCTCACAGGTGGTTGGGATTAACTGGGCTAACATGCGAGAATGGCCAGGATAGCGTTTTGATGGATAATAGCCATTATAAATTATATTATATATTATATATATTATTATTATATAATATAATTATATATTATTAATATATATTATATATTTATATATTATAATTATATATTATATTATATATTATTATATATTACATATATTATAGTATTATATATTATAAATTATAATAATAGTAGGGCTTTAAAAAATTTTTCTCTCCACCACAGTTTTGCAAGCCTGTTAGTTGAAGTCGTCACCATATCATCTGTATAAAAGTCCATTGGCAGTAGAGGCCAGAGTAAAAGACCTACTGGAGCCATAGTTTGGATTTAGGGTGTAGGACCAAACAAGATGATTCCAGAATCTAGCCTGGGGCCTCTTGAGATTACCAGAGGGCTAATTGCATTCCATTATATGCCAACTTTATTTCAAGAGTTGGCTAGAACTTAGTTATTTGATAGATGAGTTGGACAAAAGACTTCAGAATATGAACCACGCCTTGGGTTTACTTAACTCAGTTCCTCCTCCCCAAGGAGGTGAGTTTCTGGAAGCCCTGAAGGCAGGGCCAACACGCTAGCCTCAGGAGGCTCCTGAGATGTGTTCACATCTTGGCAGGTCGTCCGCTGAAATTCCCTGACTCCGTAGTGCAGAGCGTGGAAGAGATGGCTTTGGCTTCGGAAGGTTTGACAGCAGGTGTTACCCTGTGGCTGCCAAGAGCTGGATGATAGAGATTCCTCATTGCAAAGAATGCTGGAGAAAGCACATTTTATTGTATGTGGGCCAATTTGAATTTATTCTTACCAGTCGTGGTTGTTGTAGACCTTATTCCGAATGCCATATGCCACGTTTCCTGAAGGGACAGCACGATGACTAACACTCACATGGTATAGCACATACACCTTGGCCTGGATCTTCGGGCCTTACAACCACCGCAGTGGTTCTCACCATTTGACGGTGTCCATGAGGACTGTCGGTGCCATGATGCCAAATGTCTGAGCGTTGAATCTAGTCCTACCACGACCTGTGAGACCCCGACCCATGGGATCCGTAGTGACTTATTTAACTGCTCTGTGGTTTGGTTCCTCGTCGTGAAGTGGGGCTCCCAGGAGTCACCTCAGAGGACTGCTGTGCAGAGGAGGCCCACGTGGGTAAGTCCCTTGGAGTAGCACTTGGGTCGGAACCAAGACTTTATGTGGGGGTGACCCAGATGCCGGGGGCCACATGGCTGGCTTGCCCGAGCAGATTCGCAGAGCTGCATCGCACATGAGTCTCCTGATTCTAAGTCTGGAGAGCTTTCTGCTCTGCCTTGTGTTGAACGGTTGTTTATGATCTTAAAACAGGACTCCAGAAAGGAGCATATTAAGACATTTACGCTTATAACAATAAGCTGGCACATTATTGGCAGCTGTTAGCCCTGTTTTACATATGGGGAAACTGAGGTTCAGAGTAGTTTTTCTGTTTGTTTTTTTTTTTTTTTAAAGATTTTATTTATTTATCCATGATAGACACAGAGAGAGAGGCAGAGACACAGGCAGAGGGAAAAGCAGGCTCCATGCTGGGAGCCCGATGCGGAACTCGATCCCGGGTCTCCAGGATCACACCCTGGGCCAAAGGCAGGCGCTAAACCGCTGAGCCACCCAGGGATCCCCTTCTGTTTGCTTTTTAAGTGAACTCTGCATCTGATGTGGGGCTTGAGCTCCTGACCCTGAGGTCAAGACGTGCACAGCCTACGGACTGAGCCATCTGGGCACCCCTCATAGTAGCTATTTTGAAATGACTTCTGATGTTACTTTTGTTGACGGTTTTAGAATTGCCCCTGGTCCTTTTCTGTCTGCTTGCTGATGTCATAATGAGCGTGGAAAGCATAAGACAGGAGATGGCATTTCTAATAAAACGGTCAAATGAACTTTCCTTGAAGGCAGAACTATACAAAGGATGCGATTCTCAAAATGAACAGAGATGCGTGGATCACAGGCGGGTGCTTTGTCTTCTGCAGTGAGCTCTGGCGGTCACTCCTCAGATAGTCTCCCTCTTTGGAAATTACCTGAACGATCAGCATTACCTTATGTTATTTTATTTTTTTTAAGATTTTATTTATTTATTCATGAGAGACACACAGAGAGAGGCAGAGACCCAGGCAGAGGGAGAAGCAGGCTTCATGCAGGCAGCCTGATGTGGGACTTGATCCCGGGTCTCCAGGGTCATGCCCGGGGCCAAAGGCAGGTGCCAAACCGCTGAGCCACCCGGGGATCCCCTAGCATTACCTTATTTCAAATAAAATTTTTAAGGTGAATATTTAAATCTGAAAGAGTATACGAGGACACAGGAGAAACAAGAAAGAAGAAAGAGAATCCCTAGTTTCTTCAGACACAGAAAGTGACCCCTGCAGTAGACCAGGGAAACAGTGGGGGGCTTGTTGGCTGGGTTGCGGAGCCACCGGCCCGGCCAGGTTGTGACTTCACATGGCTCGGGTGATAGAAGGCGGCTGTGTCTGCGCCCGTGGCGGCCAGCGTGGGAGCCAGTAGCGCCTGCTGCGTGGGTGCCTGCACCCCGGGCCTTGGTGGGCAGGACGGCTGGAGGGTTGCCCCTTAGGTGCCGGCTCCGAGTGGAGCCAGGACTTTCCTCTCCGAGGCGATGGCCGAAGGGACAGCCCTCGGCCCTGGCCCACCACGCTGGGTGCTTGGGGGTGATGTGGGCAGGGCCGTGGGGTGTGAGGGGGCCCAAGCCCCGAGGGGAGCACCAGGTGGGGTGTCCCGGGCTTCCCCAGCTCCCGAGGCCACAGCAAGCAGCGGGCCGGGGGTCCCGCGAGTGTCCCCGACTTGGGGTGACCTTGTGGCCGTGTGTCGGAGGATGGGGCCTGGGCGCTGCCGCGGCCTCTTGGCGTCTGCGGGGCCACGGATCAGCCTCCATCCAGGCTCGAGTGCTGAGGCAGGATGGGGCCCTGGGGGCTGTTCCTGGGCGGGACCTGGCCGTTCTCCGACGACGCACACCCGGACGTCCCGGGCCCACCGGGCATCTCGTGGCCCAGCGCGTGTGGGATTTGCATGCATGGCCAGGGCACCCGTGGGGCTGAGCTTCCACAGCACGCTCGTGTTTCAGATCGAGTCGGAGGCAGTCATGGTCGCGAACACGCGTGACCGTGTTTGGAGATGCAGCGGGAGGTGATTTCAGTGGCGCCGGAGTGGAGAGCAGCTGGCGTCCTCCAGGCGGCGGGCGGGTGGCCCCGGTGATGCCGACCCCCATGACCGAGAGCCTGCCTGGGACCTGTCCCGTGGGGAGAGACAATCCCTGACCAGGGAAGGAAACGAACGTCCCGTTGTCTCCAGACGGCAGCCCTGGCTGTGTGGGCGGAGGAGGGATGGCTCCGTGGCCTCGGTCAGTGCCGCGTCTGCCGGTTTCTCCTCGCGGGATCACCCACAGCTTCCGTGTCTCTGGGTTTCTGCAAGACTTAAGCAACGTGGCCCCAGGGGCCCCGGCAGGCGGAAGGGCAGGCGCGGGCCTGGCGTCAGCGGTAGTCCCCAGCCCCTATTTGCGTTGGGATGCGGCCAGAGTCCCGTGCTCACAGCCACGCGTGTGTGGCACCATGGACGTGAAGTGCCCCCCTCTGGCCGCGGAAGTCCACGCTGCTCCCACAGCACGTGGCCCTGCCTGACCACAGCTTATACGCGGCGGCCCGGCCTCGCTGTGGGACAGGAGCGCTGCGCTCACGAGGGGCCGCCCGTCACCGCTTATCCGCCGGCCCAGGGGGTGTCTCAGACTCCCCGGCAGCGTGGAGTAGCCGCACCGGGCACGGACCCACGGCCACCCCTGGAGCTCCGGGGGCGAGGGCGTCTCGCGTTCCAGGGATTTCCACGTCATCTCCAGGCCACAGACCATGCTGCGTGTGGCATCCCGAGTAGCGGCCCCTGCTGCGCAAACACGTGGACTCTTTGTCCTTGTAATGGCGGGAATGGTCACGTTGCATAAATGCAGAGAATACACAGCTTCGGGCAGATTCAGGTCAGATTTTGTCACAAACTGAGCCTTTGGCAAACCTATGCACTCGGTGTCTCAGGGCCTTTGGGCCTCGGGGATTGTGCGCTGGGAGCTGGGGGCCATGGCTCGCAGTTCTTCTCGCATACGTGGCTGCCACCGGCCGCGGCCTTCGGACGTGGATTCCTCGGGGTCGGAGTGGCCGTTGGTACCATTTGTCTTGTTTCCCGGAGGAAATCTGTGTTCCTTTTCTTTTCTTTTTTTTTTTTTCTTGGAGACGTGTCTGCGTCTCCAGAAGACAGGGGGTCTCCCGTTGTGGTTGTCCGTCCGGGCGCCCGTGTCGCATCCCCAGTGGCTGTGACCTTGGCTGTCGAAGTGTTTGCCCGCGGCCACAAGCTTCCCGCTCGCCCTCGTGATCCCTCCCGCCCTTTACCGCGGCCCTGAGCAGCCTGGCTTTGGCCCTGGAGCTGAGGGGCCTGTAAATCCAGAGGAGCCCAGTCCGCTCTTGTGCGGACCCCTAGGAAGGTTTGGGACACGAGGCAGGTGGACTTCAGAGGCCACGGCTTCGGGTCTGCACGGGCCCGAGCACCTGGGAGCGGTTCTGGCCTCGGCTCTTGCTCTTACCTCTCTTCCCACGGACGCACGCTCCCCCCGGGGCCCTTCCCGGCGTTCAGCGTCTCTTTCCTGCCACTGTCGCTAGTCCTGTCGCCCGCTGCCCCTGTTTCCTGCAACTTGCTGGACTCGCCGTCCTCTTCCCCAACACAGTGGGTGTCAGTGGGGGCCACTCCCGAGCCCCCACCCCAGCCCGTCCCATCCCCCCGGGGCTGCCCTGTGCTCCCGCTCACGCGCGGGCCCTCGGACTCGTGGCTTTGTGGCTGTTGGAGGAAGCAGAGCCTCCGGGCAGCCGGGCGCTGGGTGCGAGACGTGCCGCAGCCCCTCGGGCCCTTCGTGTGCACGCCGCCACTTCTGGTCTGAAAGTGGGGCTGATGGCGGAACCGAGGGCGCCCGCGGGGCCCACAGAAGTGCAGGCGGCTCTTAGGCCTCGTCACATCCGCGCGCGGGGGCGTGGGCAGCGGATGTCTGCGTTCCTGCTCGTGACCGTGGGAGGCTGGCTCCATATGCGGGTCCCGTAGGCGACTAACGTGAGATCTGTGGGTCACCACCAGATCGCGGTGACCCTAGAGACGTCACTGGGCCCCAGCAGCGCCGGTCCGAGCCTTCTTCCTGAAGGTTGTCTCCGCGCCCCCTTCCGTGCCTGGGACGAGATTTGGAAAAGCTTATTCCCCGGGTGTAAAGAATCCGACCTGTGCCCCGGCTGTTTGCACACAGCAGCGCCGTGTCCTACCAGGGACCCCCCCCACCCCGTTAGGCTTGGGGTTGGCGAGGAACCCCTGGGGCTCAGATGAGCCGCCCACCCCGCGCGCAGCTTGACGGCCTGGGGCGGCCCTCGTGGGCCTCCCTGGGACGACGCACCCGCCTGGGCTCGTGTGCTTAGCACCCACGGCCTTCAAGCAGCGGTCGGTTTCACTCTCAGGTGAAGTGATCATTACGGGAGGGACAGTGGGTAAAACACCTTCACTTCTCTTGCCATGTAAAAGCACACCTGCCTGATGCTTTCGTTGAAATCCTAGGGAGCCCGCCCACCTCCGAGGCCACCGATGGTCTACACCGGCGGGTCTCACGGCTCCTGGGCCCGGACGCACCCCCATGCTTCAGGCCGATCAATGATCGATCGACCTTTGGCCCCTCCCAGTTCCAGCAGCTGATGATCAGGGAATGGATGGATCAGGGATTTTTTTTTTTAATTTATTTTTTATTTTTTATTTTTTTGGATCAGGGATGTTAAACTGCGTTTTAAAAAAATTTGTTATTATTTATTTATTTATTTATTTAATTTATTAGACTGTGTTTAAACAGTTCTTGGGAAGTTTGTGGAGGGAAACATTTTGAGGCTGAAATCTGAAGTTTTGGAGAACGTCCACTGCTCTTACTGCCCCTTCCCTCTTTCTGCCGTGGGGTGCCTGGGGTCTGTTTCTTCCGACTCAGAGGACGGCCTCGTCACATATACCCCAAGTACCCCATAAAGATTGCCTTCCAGGTGAAGCTGCTCTTGCCACGCTTGCAGAAAGTGGATTTTATTTTCTGTCTGCCTGAGGGTCAAGAGAGTGGGCAGTTTTGTATTTATCAGTCTGCATGGCCATTTCCTCCTTCCTACCCTACTGCCCTCTCCGCGTCTTATGCAAGAACATGGTGTGGTCCAGTGTAGTGACCTCCACTGGGTCAAACACAATTCTGGAAGCCTTTGTGTGCTCATTTCCTTAAATAAATGGAAGGTAAAATATTTGAGTGCAGGGCAGCTCTGGGATGTTCCAAAACATCGCTGTTGATTGTTTGTTTTTCTGGATCTTAACAAAGGAGCTTTAGCCAGGAGAACTTTGCACTCCTGCTCATACCCCCAAACTACAAAAATACATAACAAAAATAAAACAGAAGCCAGACTTAAGGTTATCTTACCAAAACAGGGCTCCTTCCTTCTTCAGATTGAACAAACACACGAGTTCCCCAGTTAAGTTCCAATCAATCATCCCCGATGAATTCAGCACAAGTTTAGCTTTATCTTTAACTCCTACCACATTGTGTAGTCCTCGGGGCTTAGTTCGGTTTCCTCACCTTGTTTACACACCAAATGGTCAGTCCGTGTGGGAAAAAAAAGAATAGTTTACTGATTTCTTTTCCCCTCCATGTGTTCCGCAGTTAGAACAAAAAGGCCCCAGAATGTGTGCGAGGGAAAAATAAGCAGTTTTCCTTGGGTGGTCTTAACAGCCCAATGGCTAGATTACTCCAAAAGTCGTATTTTTCAAAGGTGACCTCTCGATGAGGCAGGGGGAGCGTTGACTTTCTGATCTTCGGGAAGGAAGGGGGTGCAGCAACGGAGAGAGAGAGCAGCGGATGGTGCTAAAAATCCCAACTCCGAGCCCAGTCTACGTGGTCTTCTGACGCTGGCAGTGGACTGAGCGCAAGTCACTTAATTGCTCTGCGTCTCATCTGCATAATGAGGATAATAATAGTACCCCCCCCCCCCGTATCATGGTGATGAAATAAATTAATACTTCTTTAAAAAACTTTTTTTTTAAAGATTTATTTATTTATGATAGGGAGAGAGAGAGAGAGGCAGAGACACAGGCAGAGGAATAAGCAGGCTTCATGCAGGGAGCCTGATGTGGGATTCGATCCCGGGACTCCAGGATCGCGCCCTGGGCCAAAGGCAGGTGCTAAACTGCTGAGCCACCCAGGGATCCCCCTAAAAAACTTTTTCAAAAAAGATTTTGTTACCAAGTAATCTCTGTACCCAACATGCTTGAGCTCACAGCCACAAGATCGAGAATTGTATCCTTTACCAGCTGAGCCAGCTGGGTGCCCCTAAATAAGTTAATATTTCTAAGGCGCTTAGAACAATGCCTGGCGTGTAGTAACTGCTCTATAAGCTTGTGTTAACATGAACTAAAAAGAGGTAGAGATGGGGAAATGCCAGGAGAGGTTGATTGATGTCAAGATCCCTTAGGGTTGATTGAAAGTGAAAAGAGCTACTTAATGGGGATAAAATAAAAGTGGTAGAGAGAGCAAGTAGGTCGACCGTCTGAAGGTAAACAAGGAGTCGGTCCTTGTTGATGGTTTGCAGAGCCCGAGCGGCTTCCAGCTATTCAGGTGTGTGACCTTAAGCGAGTCATTCAACCTTCCCATCTGTACAAGGTGCCAGTCAGCTGGCTAGATGTTCCTGTAGGTTCGTCCCAACTCTGGAAGTCAACGGGCCTGGCTTCTGTTTTTAATGAAATGCTTGGAGCAACAGCTAGACCGCGGTTTCAGGTAGAATGGAGGAGAGATTACAGAGTCCACACCTGGGATCTGTCATTATCTGGGTGTGAATGGAAAAGGAGGGCAACAAAGATACAGATGCAATGAAACGCAGGGACACCTGCACCCCGATGTTCATAGCAGCAATGTCCACAATAGCCACACTGTGGAAGGAGCCTTGGTGTCCATCGACAGATGATGGATAAAGAAGATGTGGTCTATGTATACAATGGGATATTCCTCAGCCATTAGAAACGACAAATACCCACCATTTGCTTTGACATGGATGAACCTGGAGGGTATGATGCTGAGTGAAATGAGTCAATCGGAGAAAGACAAACATTATATGGTCTCATTCATTTGGGGAATATAAAAAATAGTGAAAGGGAATAAAAAAAAAAAAGAAAGGGAATAAAGGGGAAAGGAGAAAAAATGAGTGGGAAATGTCAGAAAGGGAGACAGAACATGAGAGACTCCTAACTGGGAAACGAACTAGGGGTGGTGGAAGGGGAGGAGGGCGGGGGGTGGGGGTGACTGAGTGACAGGCACTGAGGGGGGCACTTGATGGGATGAGCACTGGGTGTTATGCTATATGTTGGCAAATTGAACTCCAATAAAAAATAGATTTATAAAAAAAAAAGAAAGAAAATGGAGGACAAGGCTGAGGCTGGGAGGCAGGAGTTGAGTTGCTTCATGAAGGTGGTTATTCACTGCTGCCTTAGGGACCTTCATGGGTTTCCTACATGTGTTCCCTCTCAAACGTTTGGCTGTGTTTCTTTCTTGATTTCCTTCCATCCATCCATCCATCCATCCATCCATCCATCCATCCATCCTTTCCCTTTCTAAGTTGCACATGAAGGGGCCTCATCCTTCGAGACCCACTGGGGAAGGGAGGCAGTGTTGTGCCTGGGATGTTAGCAGCAGCGTAAGGAGCAGGTGCGAGTGCTCCAGGTGTGTCCCAGCAAAGGTCGGGCTCATGTGGCTGCGGAATTCTTTCTGCCTAACTGCACAGCACATTTTTGGTATTATGGCCTGTCTGTGCACTGTTTTCTTCCATGTATGGTGTGTGTGCGCATGGGGGTGGGTGTTGCTTTATCCTTCTCATTTTCCCCTTGGGCTCCTTAAATACTCTTGTTCTATAAAGCAGCATTTGGTTTCTGCTTCCAGTGCTCTGACCTCTTCGTCAGATATTATTATTAAATATACTATTTAATAATAATTTATTTAAATATAATTTAAATTAAAAATTTATATATTTATTAAATTTATTTATTAAATTAAAAATTTAATAATTTAAATAATAATTCATTTATTTATTTATTTTTTTAAATATTTTTTATTTATTTATTTATGATAGTCACACAGAGAGAGAGAGAGAGAGAGAGAGAGAGGCAGAGGGAGAAGCAGGCTCCATGCACCGGGAGCCTGACGTGGGATTCGATCCCGGGTCTCCAGGATCGCGCCCTGGGCCAAAGGCAGGCGCCAAACCGCTGCGCCACCCAGGGATCCCAATAATAATTCATTTAAATATAATATTTAATATGTTATTAAATATATTGTTAAATATAAATTTATGGTGTTCAGTCATTGAGTAAAGGGTACTCGTTTCTGAGGAACAAACCTGTTATTCTGGCGTAAGAGATGGGAACAGGCTGTTCTCTACAGACCTTAGTGTCCTAGGGAGGTGGTGCTGACGGCAGGGGCATTCGGCAGCGGGATGCTGACTCCATTTAAACCAGTACTCAGCTTGGTTGTAGTAGTGCTCATGTTGGGCTGGGGTAAGTGCACTATTCTCAGGTTTGCAGTTGTAGGGGATTATGAAAAAAGAACCACGGTTTCAATGGCAGTGGTCATTCCACCTATCATCTTCAGGTTTTCCTTTCTTGAGTTTTCTTCATTGAAAAGTTTCACTTAGAATTTTTTTTTTAAATCACGTGGAGTGTGCTAGGTCATGCTGCAGTAACACACGACGCTCCTATCTCAGTTGTTAAGAGAATAAGGTTTTCGGGACGCCTGGGTGGCTCAGTGGTTGAGCGTCTGCCTTTGGCTCAGGTCATGATCCATGAATTTATTTATTTATTTTTAATTTTATTTATTTATTCATAGAGACACACAGAGAGAGGCAGAGACACAGGCAGAGGGAGAAGCGGGCTCCATGCGGGGAGCCCGACGTGGAACTCAATCCGGGGTCTCCAGGGTCACGCCCCGGGCTGCAGGCAGCGCTAAACTGCTGCATCACTGGGGCTGCCCATAAAAATGAATTTAAAAATAGAATCAAGTTTTCATTATTGTTTATGGTACGTGTCTGTGGAGGGCTGGCGTAGGGTGAAGCTCAGTCCTGGATGGCTGTTGGGGGGGCCCTCCCCATCTGGACTGCTGTCAGTCACCATGTAAAGGGAAGGACATGAAACATGGTGACTCACGTACGGCATCTTAAGGGATTTGTCCTAGAAGTGATATTACTTGCACTCACGTTTCATTGGCCAGTTGATAAAAGGCGAGCCAAGGCGTGTCAGCGGCCATGCCTACGTCCAGCAGGCAGGAAGGCATGATCTTCTCATGTACTTGGAGGGAGAGAAATCAGAAATATTTGGTGAACAGCACTAAATGCTTACCACGGACTTTCCCTATGGCAGATACCATAATGCACGCTTGGAACACAGAAATGAATAGAGTGGACCCTAGTCCTAGAGAAATTAAGTTTAGTGGAAACAGCTTTATGTAGGAATTTCAAAGATATAACAATGAGGCAAAAATGGTTAAAAAATGATCTCTGTATTAAAAGAGATCGGGAAGGTCTCCTTTGTCATTCCATTTTTCTAGTTTTCGTAATTATTTTCCAAAAGTCACCAGATAGCTACAGCATGATCCTCAGGACATAAATCTGTTTAAGGAAAATTGGCTTTCCCTGATTTACACCAGTTTTGGGTCCTCCTTAGAATCTTTCTGAAACACAGAGTTTCTGTGTTTTTGCCATGCGTTAGCAGTCTAAAAATTGAATGCGCCCAAGGAGAATAACTTCTTTATTACATGCTGGCTGAAAACTCAGCCAAAATTCCATTGAAAGCCAACTGGTTCTCTCTTTTTTTTCCTCTATGTGACCTTCAGTGCTGAAACTGGAAATAAACCAGCAGTGTGGGTCCCCGGTTGAGAGTGTGGCAGTTCAGCACAATACACAAGCAAATTTGTCCTTTAAAGTCCCGGACATCTGTCCGAAGTTGGTGCTGACCTTCTAAACCATGACTGAATGTCCAGATTGTTGCTTCTCCATCCTCCTCGGAGGCATTTTCAGGGCCGGGTTCACAGCCCCATGCTTCTTGTCTGCTTCCTAGTGGGTTATGGGTTGTTTCCTAGAGTCTAGACATGAAATGAAAAATGCTTGTGTAATTCATTTCCTGTTCGTCTCTGCAGAATTTGGAGGAAGGTCTCCAAGCTCTGGGACACACCACGTCCTCTACTTGGTAGGAGTGGCAGGCCTTCTGGCCATCCAGACGCGCGCGTGGAAGCCTGGGCCGGCCTCTTGCTACCTGTAGAACCTCGGGCAAGTTGCATAATCCCTTTAGGTCTCAGTTTCTTCACGGTGAAACCAGGAACTTAAGAACCATTTCAAAGGGTTGAGTATATGGTTTCTAGAAAATGCCAACCCCGTCTGACATGTAACAAGCACCCAATAAATATTCTCTACTAGCACCGTGCTTACTGGTTTTCAGAGGATTTCATTGCATTTTATCTCCTGGGAATGCATCAAGGAGATGGAAGGCATATAGTTGGATTGGTTTTCCATTTACTTGCAAAAAAAAAAAAAAAAAAAAAAAAAGATTTTGAATTCTCTTGGAGTAACAACCATAGTTGACTTAGCAAAGATCTTATTTAATCACGTGTATCTCTTCTCTCCTCTGTTTACATTCTCCCTCACTCATCATCTTGTTAGATTCTGTGTAGATCGAGTCCCGTTAACTCCCTTTCTGAGCTTATAACTCTCTTTTCATGTTCTTTCAAATTTTGAGCGATTATTTTAGTGAGCAGTGAGGGCTAGTGGTAAGAAGAGCATAAAGTTGGAAACTAGAAAAACCAACAGGCCCTGCCTTCCTGTCTGAACCACTCTCATTTTTTCCCCACCCCTGACCACTTTCCTGCTAAGTAAATCTAGGGGGTCCTCTGTCCTTGTTTGGACCTGGTGGCACTTGACCATGGCCTTGTATTCCTAAGGGAAGTGTTACGGGCTGGGTGACAGCTAATGGATCCGGATTTCTGCTATGAATTCTGAGGCTTACTAGGCTGGACACCGTCTTAAATGGTAGTGATCTTTCATGATTTCAAACCTGGGGGCAGCCCGGGGGGCTCAGTGGTTTAGCGCCTGCCTTCAGCCCAGGGCGTGATCCTGGGGTCCTGGGATCGAGTCCCACATAGAGCTCCCTGCATGGAGCCTGCTTCTCCCTCTGCCTGTGTCTCTGCCTCTCTCATGAATAAATAAAATGTTTTTTTTTTTAAAATAAATAAAACCTGGTTGCTCAAATACAGGACATTTTGGAGACCCTAAAAGGAGCACGTACCTATAGAGGTTTTTTAAGCAGGCAGTGGAAGCGGGTGCATGATTTTCTGATCTAGTTTCATGGTTCTTTTGATCAGCCACAAATAAAACTGAATAAGACAGCATCGCCCAAAGGGTTAATACCCTGGAATTTCACACTTAACAATTGGCATTATGTCCTCTGCATTCTTGAGGAATTTTCTCACTGATGTCAAAAGACTTTTGGTTTGTTATGCAAGACAGTGGTCCAGTGACTTTGCATATCAGATTCTCTTATAGGGGGGCAGGGAGCCCTTGCACGCTGATTGGGGAGGAACACAGTAGTGTCAGTCGTTCTTTGCCACAGCCGAGTTAAAGGAGCGAGTGCGTTTAGTGAGAAAATAAAGCGCAACCGACCCAGATGCGCGGGCGTTCTGTGGAGATGCGCGCTTGCCACATCTTGGTCGTTTTGTGTCTTTTTGCTGTGTCACTACGATGTATTTATATAGTTTGTTTTTCTATTTGTTTCTTTTTCCTCCTGACTGCTTTAGTTCTCTATTCCTGGGCAGGAAACCAAACTTAGTGGCTTAAAATAACAACAATGTATTATTTCTCAAAATTCCCTGGGTCGAGCAGCTCAGCAGGGCAGTTCTGTGCCACGTGGTGTTAGCGGGTCGTCCTCCGCGGCTGTCAGGGCCGGGCTGGAAGGTCCAGAAAGCCTTCCCCGACGTGCCTGGTGCCCCAGGACCTCGCCTCATGCACGGGAGGGGGGGGGCAGGGGCGGGGGCGGGGGAGCTTGCCTTGTGTGTTCCCGCCAACAGAGACCATTCACGTTGTAGTTTGAGCTGTCTCATGGCACCGTGGTCTCGAGGTTCTCGTACCCCCGCAGCTAGCAGGCTTTTTTGAGACAGAAGGCGGAGGCTCCAGTCCAGGTAAGGCTCGGCATGCAAGTTCCAGAACATTCCTTGCGCCATATCTTCTCGGTCAAGGGAGTTTATGGGGTCAGGCCCGGACTCAAGGGCAGGGAGTTGGGAGGAGTAGATCCCACCTCCTAAAGGATGGAAAGACATGTGCCCAGAAGGAGGAGAGGAACCCATGACCCAAATCAGACGGGTCGAGGGGAGTCTGAGAGCAGAGGGCCTCATGCCTAAGGCGGAGGTGAGTTTTGTGCCACTTCCTTTCTAGGGTTCTGGGCAGAGGCTGGTGCATGGAGCGGCTCCATGCAAGCTGAAGAGTGCAGAGCGAGATGACAACCAATGAGGTCAGATGGGGGAGGTCTCACAGGCACTCGCGGTTCTCTCTCAGCTCCTCGGTGGTGGCAGAAGAAGCGAGAAGTTCCTGAATTTAGGAGAAAGGCTCCGAGGATGGCTGAGTTAAGAGGTGATGGGCTTAGGCCGGGAGCTGGGGTGTCCATGAAGTCACAAGCCGGCTGTAGCATCCGAAGGGGCCTTCCCAGGCCTTGACCACCAGTGTGGATGTCAGCAGCCGAGGCCCAGGGTTGAGGGTTTAGCCAGTCTCACGACCACAATCCCCAGGCCAGGCCGCAGCGCCGACCAGCCCTTTGCAGGAGGAGCCAGCCGGGATCCAGAGGACTCCGTTCCATTTGCCATCACCACCTCCCGGGCCAGCGCCCCTGTCCTCGTCTAGTTACTGTTTTGGAGCTAAGCAGGAGGAGGGCGCTCATGATGGCTAAAGCGACTGGGTCTGGAGTAGCTGTTCAGTCCATCGCCTTGGTCCACCTTCACCTAGTCGCCTTCCCTCTGGTAGTCTCAATAATGCCCCCCCCCCCCCCCCAGGTACATTCATGCTTGTGTCCTCGGGTCCTCTCAATATGTTGTCTTACGTGGTGAAAGAGACTTTGTGGATGGGATTGAGCTCAGGATCTTGAGTTGGGGAGGTTTTCCTAGGTCATTGGAGTTGGCCCCATGGAATCACAAGGTCTCCTTGTAAGAGGAATCCAGGACATCAGAGGCAGGAGAAAGAGATAGGATGATGGAACCAGACGTGGTTGGAGGGATACGTGTTGAGGGCAGAGGAAGGAGCCGTGAGCTCAGGGATGTGGGCGGGCGCGTCAGCTGGAAAACACAAGGCAGGCTCCCAGGAAGCCTGGAGCGGGAATGTAGCCCTAGCGACACCTTGATATCAGACTTCTGACACTGTTAGGAGAATATTTGTATTGTTGTAGACCACCAAGCTTCATGTGGCTCCTCCTAGGAGACGACTCCGTCCCTCCCACGTCCAGCCAAAGTCACTTACACTAAAATTCCTTTCTTCGTGTGAGAGCAGCATAGAGCTCCCCCACCCTTCCTTCTCCTCATGAGATACTAGTTCTGTTTGATAAATAAAATGTTGAGGGGCGGGGAGTGAACTTGAGTAACTTTGTCCAGATTGAATGGTCAGGATTGTCCAGATTTAAAGGTCAGTCCCTTTAGAGCCACAGATGGAGCTCTCTGGGGACATCCCACAAGAGCATGGTCTTGTGTCCAATTATATCAAGTAGAAATCTATATAATGGGCAAGCTTTCAGGGTCTCAAAAATCCGATCTTAAAAGTCTTATGCGTAGAACTCACGGATGTGATACTTCATAGAAATAATACCAAGGCAGGTGGCTCTGCACGACCCCGTGGCCCCCTCATCTTTAGGGATTAGCCGGGATACCATATGCTCTACCTTTAGTGCTGCAGCCAGTCTCCAGTGCGTGCGCTTACGGATTTTTACGAAGTTCAGTTGTTCCAACTTCTCTGGGTGGGAGAGTTCAGGGAGCTGCAGAAAAATCTCTCAGATTTTATTTTTCTATTTAAAAAAAAAAAAGAAAAGAAAAAGCAAAGCAATGACCACAGCTACATTCTGACGTTTGAATGAGGATGCCAGGAAGCCCTGTTTCATCTTTGGGGATGACGTGGATGGTGGTGACTTGAGCCTCTTGTTTCCTCGCCCGGATCCAGGGACGCAGACACGGGGACCACCCGCTGTGTACCCTCTCCACCTGCACGCGGGTGGGCACACCTCCAGGCCCCTTCTCCTTGGGCTCTTCCGGCGGAAGGAAGGTGGGCCGTCGTCCCCGCAGGTGCATCGGGGTGGCGGGCTCGCTCTGGGCCTGCTCGTGGGTCTGGGTCACTCAGAAGTGATATCCGTACATCGGGGACAGCTTGCGTTGAGCATACTCTTTGTGACCCAGTTAATACTAGGAGAGATTTTTTCCTGACATTGTCACCGTGCTATTTGCAGCACAAGTTGCAACAAAACAGCTTTTGCGTGCTGTCGCCGGGACTGTAGGGGCGGCGTGGGAAGCAGCTGAATAATAGCTGGTGTGTGTGAAGCTGCCGGCAGGACGGGGAGGGGGACTCTGCGCGCGGCTGCGCCACCCGCAGGGAGCTGTGCTGTGCGTTCAGAGTAGGGAAACAGATTTGGTCAGTGTGCGGCCATGATCGGGAGGGCGGCCCAAAGACAACAAATCCACTAAGGGCATGCATCACGAAGTGGAAAATTCGGGTGAAAATACCTGGTTTGGCTTCAGCCCAGGTGTGATCGTGGAGACCCGGGTTCGAGTCCCGCATCAGGCTCCCTGCATGGAGCCTGCTTCTCCCTCTGCCTGTGTCTGTGCCTCTCTCTCTCTCTCTCTCTGTCTCTCAATAATAAATAAATAAAATCTTAAAAAAAAAAATACCTGGTTTGGGCTGGTCTTCCATGCTTCCTATCTATAAAGTGAATTCCTTTAATGTGGAAATGAAGGCTACCCCAGAGCACCCCGGGCAACATGTCCAATACCCCCATGGTGCTCAGATCCCTTTCGATCCCTTTCGTTATGCTCTTTGTTCTGTCGGAACCTGAACCTGACACAGAAGTCTTCTCTAAGGAGGATTTCCAGAACGGCCAGTGTAGCTGCGTGCCTGCTTTAGGATAAAAGTAAATCTGTGTGTGTCTCACTGTTAAAAAAAAAAAAAAAAAAAAAAAAAAAACTCCTCCCAAAACAAAACAAAAAAACCCCCACAAAACCTAGTTTGTGTCAATGAAAAATAGCTTTGCATGTCTAGACGGTCGTGCTGAGCGTAAGGAAGGGGTACAGAAAAGCCATTATTCTCTGCAGAAACCTTGTAAGGTCCCGCGTGACCTGAGCGACCTCTCGCTCGGCTAGTGTAACGGGAGCCAGAAGTGTGCGAGGGGCCTGAGCTCGGGGACCGAGGCCGTAAACCAGTCCTGGCTTTAGGGGCTTTCCTGCCTCGCGCTGTGTGCCCTCGAGGACGCCTGGGGACTCCGCCCCAGACTGAGCATGGGGGACGGATTCCCGAGCGGCGCGTGCGCCTCGTCCTGCAGGGTCCCCACAGCGGCGGACAGCGCAGAGGAAGCTCCGACACAATGTCGTTAACTGGCACGAGGGAAGGAAGGATCCAAGCACGCTTTTCCCGGCACAAATCACGTTCAAGGCCAGAAAGGGGATGCTCCTTTGCCAGATGCTGCGCGGGGGGTGCAGCAGGTGCCTTTACAGTACTGGGCAGCGGGATTCCGGGGTAGGTTTTCATTCACGGAGAGGCCAGAACGATGTCAGCGTGCTCGTGCGAACGGGCCTGCGTGTTGCCCCCCTGTTCCACATAGATTGCACTTCCTCCTCTGGCTCCCCTCCACGGTTCCCATGTTTATGACCTTGAGTCGTGTGCTGCCCCGGGAGCTGTGGGTCGGTCTCCAGCTGCTGTTGGACGCGGTGGAGAGGCCCAATCGTCCCATGTGGTGGGGCCCGAACCCACGGCCACCACGGGGTCATCGTGGCCACATCCAGTCCCTCGTGGGTGGGATTTGCTGCCCAAACCCTTCCCACCTGGGGAAGGTGCTGGGCGCCCACATGTGACCTCGGGGTGCGGACACACCGCCGCTCTTGCCCGTCTTGCCTGGCGCCGAGGAAGCAGCTGGCAGGGTGCAGAGGCTTGGAGGGCTGCTCGGGCCACAAGTCAGGGGGGGCCCGGCGGGATCGGCCTGCCCACGCTTTGTGTCGCAGGCCCCTTCGAGCTTTTGTGGCCCAGGTACCCCTTCGGTTCCCTGCATTTGGGCTGCGCTGTGCTGCGGCCCGTGGTGTGGCCCCAGGGTGGCACCGAGTGCACACGGCCTGCTGCGTGCCCCATGCCCCACGTCCCGTGCCCCGTGCACCGTGCCCTGTGCCCCGTGCCCGCCACTAGGCTGCCACTAGGCACTCACCCCTGTCGGTGCGCTGGGGCCTGGGCGATGTCAGGTGGCTGTGGGTGCGTCTGGAGGTTTGTCTCCGGCGCTGACAGTTGTGACGTCATAGGCCGGCAGTGCTGGGGTGGCAGTCCAGCCCAGGCAGGGGGCAGAGGGGCATGGGGCAGCCGGGTGCTGAGCAACGAGGAGGGGGCCTTGGGCATCAGGTGGCGGGCTTGGTGCTCGGGCCACTGTGGGGGCCCCGTCATGCTCCTGTCACAGGCAGGGCACCGCTGCGCCGTCCTCTGCACCCAGTCATCTCCAGAACCCATGACAAGCCCTGCGGGGGGTGGGGGAGCATGCGGGAGGACAGATTTGAAAGGACGAGGGCAGAGAGCGAGCGTCCCTGCAGGTGATCCCTCCACATCCATCTCACTTGGCAGCCGCTGGGCTCCTGCGCCGGCCCGACCCGTCCTTGGTGGGGGGCCCTGTCCCATCCTTGGTGGGGGGGCCTGTCCCGTCCTAAGCACGTGGGGCCCATCCCGTCATCAGTGGGGGCCCCATCCCGTCCTTCGGGGAGGGCCCGTCCCATCCTCGGCACGCGGGGCCCCGTCCCGTCCTAAGCACGCGGGCCGGCGCCAAGGAGGGTGCCTGTGCCTCGTGGCTCATTTGCTGCCGGAGGAGGAAGGAAGGAAACCTGAAAAATACCACTGAATAAACATCAGCGTCAATTTTGTTATTAGTTGCTCTTCTCTAAGTGGCGATTTTAAGGACATGTTTAAGGCTGGATTACAGCCCCTCCAGGTGCTTAGACCTGGCAGTGGGAGCCGTGTATGTTTGAGGGTATGCGCCGGGGAAGTAGCATCTAATTAGAACAGTGTTTCTATGGCAAAGTCACTTCTTGCTGGAATATTTTTGACTTTAACGCTTTCCTCGGGAATAAAACCTGTCGCACGGAAGTGGAAAACTGCCTGCACTTAGCAGGGTAACTTGTCCCAGGAGCCAGTCCCGGGTAAGCGGCGCAGTACGGTACCATTTGGGCTTCTGGGGTCTACAAGATAAAGGAACGACGCCCCGTCCATCTCGGGCAGTTTGGGCGGACCCGATTCGATGCAATGGAGCATAAAAAACATGAGGGACATCCCGACATTAGTGACATCGCGGAGAGGCCGGCCACGAAGGCGCCGACGGTACACCTGGTCCCGAGTCTCTGACTCTGTTCACTGATCCTTTTCCAGCAGATGCGCTTTTGCGCCACAGTTTGGATGCCTGTCCCTTGGGGCGCTGCCCATGGAGGGGCACCGGCCTCGATTCCCCTCCCCCCCCAACCCCTTTGACCTGGAAGGTCAAGGACGACGCGGATTGCTGCGGGTTGACTGTTTAGCTGATCTTCTGAATTCAAATGAATTCACGGGGAGAAAATATAGAAATGCGTTTCTAAATCATTAGGGGATCAATGAATAATGAAATTTGCCTCCGCTTTAAATGAAAATGGAGACTTGAGCGGCTTTTTTTTGCAAATAAAATCTATCCATAACATCTTAAGTAAAGATCTAATTTTTTTTTTTCAAAATACGTATGTCTGTTTTAGATTCCTTGGCTCAGCCCTCTTTCTGGCTTTCTCTGTTGGTGAGTTTCTGTAGAGAAAGACTTGAAAACCTAAGGTGTGCAGTCTCTCAAATCCGCGATTTTCTCCCCCTCTTTGGTAAAGAATTATTGCGCCTCGGTTTTAATATGAAAGAAAATGAAGACGGGGTGGAATTTGTGTGAAATATTTGGAGTTTTTCTTCCTCCCCACCCTCAGCATCTAAAATATGCATGGGATTTGGAAAACAAATTAGGAACAAGATCTTTCACAGATACTCAAAAAATGCATTTCTAAATGGTGACAAGTTTGGATTTCTGAACAGTGCTATTTTGTTTAGGAATTTTGATTGCTAAATTGTATGTAGGTCCTTAGTTTTCTTTTCCTTGGGTTTTTTTTTTTTTTTTTGATTTCCTAAAGAATGAAAGACCTCATAAAAAAAATTAATACCAAGTAACCACTTTGCTAATAGCCTAAACTCATTTGCTAGAATAAACTAATAATAGTAAAAGCTAAAAATATATTAATTTTACAGGTTTTTTTGGTGGAACTTGTGGTGAGGAAATATAATTAGAATCCCAAATAGTTTTGCTCCTTTGTCTCTCTGTGTCCCTAAACTCTTAGGTTAAGTGGGAACATGGAGACCGTGAGTGAAACAAGAGATATGATTCCTTCTCTAGGCATTTAGTTTATTTATTTATTTTTGATTTTTTAAGAAATACTGATTTATTTATTTGGAGAGAGGAGAAGGGCAGAGGAAGAGGGAGAGAAGTTCTTTTTTTTTTTTTAATTTTATTTTTATTTATTTATGATAGTCACACAGAGAGCGAGAGAGAGAGAGAGGCAGAGACACAGGCAGAGGGAGAAGCAGGCTCCATGCACCGGGAGCCCGACATGGGATTCGATCCCGGGTCTCCAGGATCGCGCCCTGGGCCAAAGGCAGGCGCCAAACCGCTGCGCCACCCAGGGATCCCGGGAGAGAAGTTCTTAAGTAGAATCCGTACTGAGTGTGGAGCCCTCAGTGGGATTCTCATGACCTTGAGATCACCATTGAAGCCGATAAAAGAATATTAAAATAAAAAAAGACCACCATTTAGGGTCAGTATTTTTTCTGAGTATCATGTGCATGCTTGGCATGTTCCCTGGCACCTCCGAAGCTCCCCACATCTATCTGTGGAGTGAAAGTGTGAAGGAAGAAATTGGGTATATGATGAACCAATGGATTGAGTGATTTCGGTGGTAGTTTACAACTTCACTTGTGTGGGTCACCATTATGGGTGCAATTACCTGTGTTTTCCAGACAAACTTTCTCTGTATTCATTTTCTCTGTACCCTCTGTTGATGAGGAAAGAGACTCTCCACCACCCAGAAGCCTATATATAGCTTCTCACAAAAGCACTCATGTTACCGTGATGCAAATGGAAAATAATAACAGATTGAGTTTTTTTTTTTTTTTTAACAGACTGAGTTTTAATCACGTAAGGGGTGCAGGTCTGCTTTCCCTCCTCACTCCATTTAATCACAGATCATTATGGTATTAGGCATCCGTGGTTTAACCAAGATAGGTAATAGTTGCTGGAAAACTGAAAAAACTTTTTTTTTTTTTTAAATTTGAAGACAGGAATGGCTAAGTAAACTCAAGGGAGACATGCCTACGTGCCGTGTTCGGTGACCCTTTTTGTAGGACTGTTTAGCAATTCAGGAAGTGACTTAAATTTCGCCTGCCAATGTTTGATGCTAGATTTTTATCAGAGGAAGGGTCATCTCATTTTTCTGTGTGTTTAGAGATTTGTTGAAATGGAAACATTAGTAAGTGACAGTCTCACCTTTGGGGGGAACGCGTTCCCTTGTGAAAGCTTTGTGTCCCGGGCTCTGGTGTAAAGAGAAAAACGTCCTATGGAATGTCTTTCTCATTCTGCTCCGGGGAGTGCATCACACACAACAAATACAGTGAGTTCAGACCACCTGGGAGACTCCAAATTGCTCTTCCTGAATCTATGTTGAACTTAAAAAGCAGCATTTGATTATGGTGTTTAAAGCAAATCACGGAATATTCAGACGACTTGGTGGGTAAACACATTTAATAGTATGGACCTTGCTCTTCCTGCAGATAGATTACCATCCGGTGAAACCATTCTTCTTTCATGCTGTAAAGCTTTCCAGATTTCAGGAAGCCAAGGCAGCTGTATTTTTCAAAACCGTCGTATGGGATCCAAAAGGAGCATTTCCTAGGAGAAATGAAGATCTGTTAATGCACGGTTTTTGTTAAGCAATGCCTAAACTTTTTCTGAAGACAACAGAGATACACCTGGTGAAGGAAAGCCCTCATGCCAGATAAAGTGGGATGTTCTCCGTGAACCAAGGGAACAGTTTTGGGCGCGAGGGAGCAACGCTGCAGGTGCTGCTGAGCCTTTCTTGCAGCCTGTGACGGGTGCGAGGAGATTTGCTTGGCCTCAAGGTGATTGATGATCGAGAACCAGCAATACAAGTGACTCAGCAACGTACACCCCCGTTACTTGTTTATCTTGCAGGACGTGCCACATCAGACTCATGGACTCAAGGCCCCGCAGGCTGCCGAGGCCCAGCCGAAACTGTGATTGATAAAAAGAAAAGACTGCCCGAGAAAACTCTGCAATCAGACAGATGTTTCTGTCCGGATTGCAATTGTCAACGGGGTCGGAAGGGAGTTGAAATGTGTGCAGATGACTCAGAGACCCAAGACCTCTTCCAGTTGGTAGGAGTCCCAACACTTCCCCAAATTAGGCACTCATTTAGTTTAAGCTCTAGCAGATTTTCTTTGTGCACAATTTTATTCTCGATCCTCCTAAGGAGCCACTTGGTGGCCGTTCGGTTGTATTTTGTACGTATTTCTCTCTGCTGTTCGGGGCACAGTGCGGGTTTATTTTTGTAGCATCATTAAGAAATGGTAAGGATGATGCACAATGACAGAGTTTTAGGGAAAGTTAATATTAATACATAAGCTTGACCTTAAAGGTAAGTCCACTGGTCCTGGGAATATTTGGTTGGTGTCAGGCCAGCGCAAACTTGGACTCGTGGTGGCTCTTCATTGCCCAACACTATGGTGTCTTTGCCTGGCAAGCTCTACCTCTCATTAAGGAGTCAACATGTCACAGCAGCACTTCCCTCCCCAAATAACCCTGGGAACAGAGGAGCTAACACAACCGTTAACCTTTGCCAAGGACAACAACATGAGGTTCCATCTGCCCTAAGGAGGGGCATCCTTAGGAACTTCGGGGCCTCAGAGGCTGGCCGTCAGAGCCATGGGATTTGATTTTTAGCCTTGCTCAACATTGGGGATTTGAGTATCTCTTTGGATAATCTTCCTTTCCCTAGTGGTTAGGCATATGGTTCTCATAAAAGAAATCTTGTGGACTGTATTTTGCTCAAGTCTGCGCATCCACAGTCTCTGATGTGATAACCAGACCACCAGACTGAGGTTAACATGCTAGACGATTCACTGGCGATGTTGCCAACTTCTTCTGGCTCGGGTGGTCTTGCTCAATAACCACTGCGTGCTTTTGTAGGTGCAGATGAAAGGGCCCTCCACCATGTCCCCGCTCTTTATTAACTTGTAGGAAGCATATTTAGACCTCAAGCCTCTGACTGATGATCAGTTGATTGACCATGAAACGTAGGGCTTCATCCCATCCCGAGTTTGCCGGCACTAGTCTAGGGTGAAGGTGATGGCTCTCTTCTGAGATGGGAGCCCCTGTAAGGCAACCAGAAAGCCGAAAGGATTGAAGACGTTTGTGGAATTTTTGTCCTCAAACGTTTTGGCAATAAAAATTGTAACTGGAAGCACTCTTAATATTTTCAAGAAAAACAGTAGAAGCGAATTGTTATAATTAGTTTCCCCAATTAGATATTCAAGGAAAACATGAAAGTATGTGAAGGTTTCCTTATCTATTTACCTGCCAACTTGTATCTTTCCACAATACTTTTCTTTTCCTTTTATTCTTTTTTTTTCTAAAGATTTATTTATTTATTTATGATAGACAGAGAGAGAGGCAGAGACACAGGAGAGGGGAGAAGCAGGCTCCATGCTGGGAGCCCGACGCGGGACTCGATCCCAGGACTCCAGGATTGCGCCCTGGGCCAAAGGCAGGTGCTAAACCCCTGAGCCACCCAGGGATCCCCTATTCTTTTTTTTTTAGAGAGAGAGACAGAGAGAGAGAGAGACGAGAGCATGTGTGAGTGGTGGAGGGTGGGGGCAGGAGGAGAGAGAGGGGGAATCTTTTTTTTTTTAAATTAAATTAAATTAATTATTTAATTAATTAAATTTATTTTGTAAATTTATTTTTTATTGGTGTTCAATTTGCCGACATACAGAATAACACCCAGTGCTGATCCCATCAAGTGCCCCCCTCAGTGCCCGTCACCCAGTCACCCCCACCCCCCGCCCAGAGACAGGGAATCTTAAGCAGGTTCCACGCTCAGCAAGGAGCTCGATGCGGGGACAATGACGTGAGCCAACACCCAGAGTCAGATGCTTGACCCGCTGAGCCACACAGGTGCCCCATCCACAATACTTTTCAAATGGCACTTATTTAGCCTAAAAATAGAAATTAATTTTGCACCGACGACTTGAGAGGGGAGTTCCTGTGCATTCTGGAGATGGGTAGCTACTGACCTTTACATCTTGGTTTATTGTCTGTTGGTCTTGGCAGTAACCTTTCTCTTCCAGGATGCATTCCCAGAATGGCTCAGTGAAACAAATGCAATCTTTGGAAGACTTTGGCTCTTTGTGGCTGAGATAAATACATAGCAACTTGGAGTGGGTTTTATTTCCCCGTATGAAGAATTCCCAGAGAATTACAATTGTGGGAAGAATGAAAGGTTCAGATATAATAGAAGGAAGTTTCCCTAAAGGATTATGGTTTGAAGCCTCCGTACATTGAGTAATTGTTCTAAAGTAGGTCTTTCTTGTCAGAGGGTTGGAGCGTTTTTGCCAATCCATTTTCCAAACAGGACATGAGTGGAGCGTTCTCAGCCGCAGGTACAACCGGAACGTAGCAGTGTAATAAGCTTGGCTTGTTTGAAGCCCGGACAAGACATAGAAGATGGGGACAGTGTGGGCGGGAGGCTGGGGGTGCGGCTGGGCGCGGGGAATTTAGGCCCGTGTTTCCTAGTCCTGTTGTACTTTTGAAGCCTCTGAGTGTCCTAATACCCTGTACACGTGTGTGTGAAAACGGGTGGAAGACTAGATCCCTAACCAATACGGAAGGGAAGATCATCCCGAGGTTCGCCAACACAGATAATCCATGAAACCATGACCCTTAGAAGTCAGTGTGTGGGGAACCGCGTGGGAGGAGCTGGAGCGAAGTGAGTTTTGAACGTCGGTTGCTTTCTTTCCATACTAGCTAACGAGTTAATGTGCCACATATCCTCTACCCGTTCTGGAATGGTGAACAAATGGAGAGATGTGCTGAGTAAGTACTGGAAGGCAACACGAGCCCTCGGGCAATTAGCTGGAATTTAAAGGACTAGCCCATGCGTTTATGATTAAACCAGGGAAAGCCCGCACGCACTAAATCCAGTCGGTGACACTTTACATAACGACAAACGATAAAATCCCTAATGTTCTTGATCTTTCAAAGTCTCTTTAAAATGGAAAGTGGCTCCAGAAATTGAATCAGCAAGAGGCGAAGAGCAAGCATGCGGGGCGTGAGCGTGCGTTTCTCGGCTAGAGATCGTAGTGCGGATGGATTGGTGTGATGGAAACACCAGACACAGACTCAAGGGTCACACCAACTCCGTGCATTTCGAGAGGCGCAGGTGCTGTGAGAGAAAGTGAGGGGCCCTTGTTTGAGGTGAGCCAGACGCTGGCGTCCGCTTCTTCAGCAGGACCACCACCCGTGCCTGTGTCTGGAGATAGGAGGACTCGTAGGCAGCGAAATGCTGTTTTTATTATCGCGGTGATGTCGATCCAAACTGGATGACTGTGATTCATGGAATCTTCAAGGAAAACCAGATATTCTTTTTTTTAAATAAAGTAATGGAGTTGGGATTTGCACATCTGCTCTTAAGAATCTGTCTTCTATAATACAGAACGTATGTTCATCACTCCATCTTTTATGAAACGGAGGGAGAATTCTTGTCGAGCGGCTTAATTCTGGGTCCTGAAAATGTGGAAAAACGGAGAACAGCCTAGTGAGACGGATGCCTGTCCGTCTCACCTCTTGCCGGTGGAGCAGGGATTTGCACACTGCTGGTTGCGACCTTGCAAAGGTCGTCGCGTCACGGAATGGGTTGCGAATAGCGAGCGTTCCTTCTTTTACTTCTTAAGGATTTATTCGTTTCTTCCAGAGAGAGAGAGAAAGTGAGAGCATGTGTGGGCAGGGGGAGGGGCGGAGGGAGGGAAGCAGACTCCCCAAGAGCACAGAGCCTCACACAGGCCGCGCCCCAGGACGCGGGATCGTGCCCCGAGCCAGAATCAGGAGACGGATGCCTCACCGACTGAGCCACCCGGGCGCCCTGGGTTGTGACCAGCATCCAAAAGAAAGGACATGGCATAAGCATGTCAGAGAGCATTGAATACAGCAGAAGGCGGGTGCTGCTGTGCCAGCTGTGGACCTGCGACCACGACATGTGGCTTGTCCTTCCTGGATTCCCGGGCTTCCTCTTCAGAGGCGGCCTCGGGCTCGGCGGCACTGGGGGTCCCGTCACAGAGCAGTGCACGTCTGACGCGGAGCAGCTACAGCTTTCGAGGCCCGTGTTGTGAACACTGCCCTGTCCCTGCAGCGTCAGCGGCCGCTCACCTGGCTGGCCCCCAGGCCCCGGGCATGGGGGTCCCCTCCTGCGTCGCCGCGCTCCTCAGCCGCCTCTGGACCTGGAGGCGATGTTCCAGACATGGAAGGAGGGACGACTCATTCATTCTTTCTTTTAACTCTTGTTTGATAACAGCTCTGTGGACACGTAATCTACATAATCTACATCCCATACCCTACTGGCCACCCGCTTAAAGTTTGCAAATTCTGGCTCTTAGGATTTTCACAGAGCTGTGCAGAGCTTCACCACCATCAATTTTAGATATTGCCACCGTCTCCGAAGGGAAACGGCGTGGCTGTCAGCCAGCCTTGTCCCCCAGTCCTTCTGGCCTTGGGCTGACAGGGCCCTCGAGGGAAAAGATTAACTTCCACCTCCAGGCTGACTCCGCGGTTTTCTTCAAGTCACTTCCCTCTTTAGAAAAAACTTTTGAGTGGGGACCCCCGGGGGGGTCCGGGGTGGAGCATTGGCCTTGGGTCAGGCCGTGACCCCAAGGTCCTGGGATCGAGTCCTGTGTGGGGCTCCCTGCCGGGAGCCTACTTCTCCCTCCACCTGGGTCTCTGCCCCTTTCTCTGTCTCTGTGTCTCATGATGAAATAAATAACATTATCTTTAGGAGCCAGTCTTCGAGTACGAACTCCCAAGGGGGCTGCACAGACGCGCGGCTACGAGGGGCATAGGTCATGGAGTGGATGTGCGACTGGCCAGTCAAGCGGGTGCTGGGGGTGCCGTCGAGGCAGGAGAGCTGCGGGGCTAGCATATCCTGGCAGCGTGGTCGGGGCTCGGCTGAGCCCTCGGCCCCTCTTCTGTCCTCCAGGACTCCAGCCTCCATTCCGGAAGCCCGGGGAGCCTCGCCAGAGGCCCGGGGTCCTGCTGCCCTCGTCCCCCTGCGGTCCCCTTCCTGAGGAGGCTGACTGCTTTACCTCCACTAGTTCTCTGGGATGGCCAGTGCGGTTAGTGGCCCGGCCTCCCCATTCCCGGACCTCCCGCGCCTGTTCTGGCTCCTTTACTTATTTATTTGAGAGCAGCAGCAGGTGGAGGGGCAGAGGCAGAGGGAGAAGCAGGCTCCCCGCTGAGCAGGGACTCGATCCCAGGGCTCTGGGGTTGTGGTGGGGACGCAAGGCCGATGCTCAGCCAGCGGAGCCTCCCAGCCGCCCCTCCACTTGGCTTCTTAGAATTGATTCCTAAAGCAGTGACGCCGCTTTTTATCATAGTTAAAAATTTTCTCCCGGGATAATAGATTGGGATCCGATCGTGGAGGTGCCTGAATGTCCGACTGAAGCGATCCTGAGCACCCGGCGTGTCTGGGGTGGGTGCCTGCTGGGAATGCACGAGATCAGCGCTGTGCCACGTGTTCCACGTACACGTTCCTTCCCGGCGCACGTCCCGTGAGCACCTGCAGCGGGCGTTTGCCGAAGAACCACAGAGAGTGAAATAGTGAGCAGAAAATCTGATTTTGGGATGTAAAGGTTGTAGGAGGTGTTGCTGGATAATCTGGGGACACTTACATATTTAAATTACTCTAAAATTGTCCTTTATCAGGACAGACCAAGTTTTTAGTCCCCAGCCCACTCTGTGTGCACGGCTCGTCCTAGAGGAGATGTGGGAGCCGAGATGCCGTTATGAGAAGCTTGCGTAAAATACACTCATTACTACGGTCCCCCATTCCTCGTCGGGTAATTGAAAATTATTTATACTTCTTGGGAAAAGTAAGAAATGCCCTCAAAAGGGTAATTATGAGAGACTCCTCACTCTGGGAAACAAACAAGGGGTGGTGGAAAGGGAGGTGGGTGGGGGGATGGGGTGACTGGGTGACGGGCACTGAGGGGGGCACTTGATGGGATGAGCGCTCGGTGTTATGCTATATATTGGCAAATTGAACTCCAATTAAAAAAATATATATAAAAGAGCAATTATTTTAAAGCATTTATTTTTATGGTCAGAAGAAAATTGGAGTCTGCCTCCCACCATCCCCTGACGCATCTCCAGCCCCTGGACTCCTCAGTTCTGCTGAATGGGGCTTGGGAGGGGGTGAGGATGGGCCTCGGGCATCAGCATTCAACACGTCGTCCCTGGTCCTATAGACGAACGTGGAAATATTTTAAGTTCCAAAAGCATGGGGATGTTCTGCAGCTTGCAGGTCGTGGCTCCAGTCACACATGGTGGCTTCGATGTTGGCACCTTTGCTCCTTAGTCACGGGCCTGGTCGGGACCTCCGTCTTTGGGGCAGCACCGCACGTTCCATGTGTGGTTTCCTCTTCTTTCTCCTTTTTGTTCTGCGTGAAAATCCCCATCTCCAGCGAAGCTCCCACCTGCCTGTCCTCTTCCCTTTGAGGCCAACTGTGCTGCCGTGAGCCTCGCTTCCCTTCAAGCCGAGGACGGGCTTTCTGGGTGAACATCGTCCTTCTTGGAATCGAACAGCCCAGCCCCAGTTGGGCCCTTTCTCTCGGCTCCAGCTCTTGTCCGCAGATCCTGACCCCACCGCCTGCCCCCACCCCTGCCGCCCCCACGGAGAAAGAACTGGAAAACGGCATAGCCGGCTTTTGCTGCCAAGGCAACCACTGCCTGCTTACTTATTAGCTCATTTTGAAGTTATTTCCTAGTTGGGAAGGTTAATTTGCATGACATTGTCCAAGAGTGGGACCCGATGCTGCTAACTGTTCCCGATCCTCATTAGGAGGGTCTTGTCCCGCTTCCTTTGTTGTAGCTCTCGGGTGCCTGGGTTTCTCCGCTGCAGATCCTGGAGTGTTTGCCCCGCCGATGGCAGCATTGTCTCTAGAGCTTCCAGGCCCTTGTGTATGGGGGGGGGGCGTCGGCTTGTTATGTACTCTCTGTGAAAACATCTTTGGGCCGGCCTGCGATCCACTGGAAATCCAGAGTAGGGTGATTGTTTCCAAAGCGCGGACTTAAGAACACACGACGTAGCTCACATTGGGCCATTGCGAGGGCAACAACAACCTGTCTGTCGTGGCTCCTGACAACGGTCACCTTACAGACAGGGGCTACTCTAGTTGCTACCATTAGCGAGGATGAAGACGTCCAGAAGACGTGGGAAGACAGACTTGGGTGCAGGCAGTGACAGGGAGCACGTGGAGGGCTTCCAACCATAATGAGGAATTCGAAGTCGCTTCTTTTATTTTTTTAATTTATTTTTATTTTTTTTAAGATTTTATTTATTTATTCATGATAGACACAGAGAGAGAAAGAGAGGCAGAGACACAGGCAGAGGGAGAGGCAGGCTCCATGCCGGGAGCCTGATACGGGACTCGATCCCGGGGCTCCAGGATCACGCCCTGGGCCAAAGGCATGCGCCAAACCACTGAGCCACCCAGGGATCCCCAAGGTCGCTTCTTTTAGATGGTCATTGAAGCAAAAATCCTGAAGTCTGTAAGCTTGTAGGATTCCCGAGTCCCTTTTATGGCTATTGCACCCAGTAGGTTTCTTGCTCCACTGTCGATATGTTCAAGGTCTGGAAAGTCACTCTTTTTAATTTTTTTAATTTTAATTTTTTTAAAAAAATTTTAAGATCCTGTTCCAGCTCTTCCTTAGCACTTTCTTACTGAAGCTGCCTTTCTAAGATCCGTCGTCGTGTCGGCTGATTACAGGGTTTTCCAGCTGTTGAAATTTCCCAGGCAGTGTGCAAGTGTTGGCATGTGTCGTCGAACAGCCAGGAGAGACCGTAGAAAGAAATGATGTGTCCACGCAAAGCCACGGAAGGCAAACGTCCTGTTAATGCTCAGAGGAAGTGTTGATGCGTCAACTCACTCATCGGACTTTGAGGACTAGAACTAGATGTTGGGCATAGTTCTAGACCATGGAGACCTGGGGTCATCAGTTTTGTCGTGGCTTCGAGAGCCTCTGGTCTATCCGTGGAAGAGAGTGAATGTGATGCGTGCTTGAAGCCTACTCATGCCCCCACCCCCAGTTCCATTCTCTTTCCCCATCAGGCCACTCATCTGATTTTGGTTTTTATCATTTCCACGCATGTTTTGATATTTTTTTCACTGATATGCGTGTATCCGTAAACTAGGTATGATATCGTTCTGCGTGTTTATAGAAACAACCACACACCGCTAGTGTCATTCTGTGACTTACCCTCTTTGCCTTTGCCATTTATCCATGTAATTCCTCTTTGTGATGTTTGGCGTTGAGTCTTACTGTGTGAATAAGACGTTACTCCTTCATGCCGTCGGTTGATAAACTCTTAAGGTGTCTCGACTTTCTGCCGTAGCCGGCCCTGGTGGGTTGCACGGCTCTGCGCGTGTCCTGGCGCAGGAGTCGCGCAGGTGTATTTGTGTGATTGTGGAGTCAGATGATCTGTGTGTCCTCAGCCTTTCTAGATTCCGGTCCGTGAGTTGCTCCTGGCAGTGATTATACCAACTTACTCCTCCAACACTAAGACATCTGAGTGTCTGTTCCCTGCATTCTCTCTAACACTGTTTTTTTTTTTTTTTTTTTTTTTTTTTTTTTTTTTTTAGATATTTGCCTTTGTGGTGTCCTTAGGGCTCCTGGCACCTCTGGCCTCTCATCCTACTTGATGAATGTCCTTTCCGACCCGTAGACTCTAATAGGCAGGGACGAACCAGCTCCTTCGTCCTCCTCCTATACCACAAGGCCAATTTCCAGTGCCCTACCTTCCACAAAGCCTTCGTTGATCACTCAAAATCAGACGGCTTTTGCGTATTGAGGGGCAGACAGGAGACACTCTATTTGTACCACTTTCTCACTCACCAGAGCCTGCCCTATCTTTTTTTTTTTAAATTTTTTATTTATTTATGATAGTCACAGAGAGAGAGAGAGAGAGGCAGAGACACAGGCAGAGGGAGAAGCAGGCTTCACGCACCGGGAGCCCGACGTGGGACCCGATCCCGAGTCTCCAGGATCGCGCCCCGGGCCAAAGGCAGGCGCCAAACCACTGCGCCACCTAGGGATCCCTCTTTTTTTTTTTTTTAAGATTTTATTTATTTATTCATGAGAGACACAGAGACAGAGGCAGAGACACAGGCAGAGGGAGAAGCAGGCTCCATGTGGGGAGCCCGATATGGAACCAGATCCCGAGACCCGGATCACGGCCTGAGCCAGAGGCAGATGCTCCACCGCGGAGCCCCCCAGGCGCCCGAGCCTGCCCTGTGTTATATCTAGACGTATACCTTCCTGTTGCCCCTCAGGTGGCTCGTCCTGAAGGCCGGGGAGCGCTTAGCGACCCTTGCAGTGCCCGTACTCTGTGGGCTTCAGGTGCTTGGTAGGTGTGCATGCAAACCCTCCACTGCCAGATATGTTCTAGATGATTCACACCCTTGTTATTTCATGATACGCAGTGGAGTTGCCGACAAAAGACGGGCACTTACTGCAGCTGATGCCCTAGAAGGGCCTGAGGGACAGGAGGCCTTCCCGCCCCACACCCACCCTGTGCGGGCATTGCCAGTCTTCATCTGTCAGTAGGAGAGGGAGGAATGGCATCTCTGTGCTTTGATTGACGTCGAACATTAGCTGGGATGGACGTCCTGTCAGCGTCAGCTAGCTCATAGGTACGTGCACATACATGCAACACACACATGATTTCCTTTACTAAGACTTCCGTGCATATTCTTTGTTCTTTTTCTCTTTTAGGGTGTTCGTCTTGTTGTTCGTATGGCCTTTTCCTACATTAAGAATTTTAATGCTCTCGCGTGTTGCCAGTTTATGAATCCTATAAAGCTTGTTTCCTCGAATGAATTGCCTGCCTGAGTGCCTCTGCTCCTACAGTTTCTCTGGAAAAACCATTCCTTCCTTTTCCACCCTTCTCATTCTCCTCCACCCTCCTCTCCTTGTTGCACTTCCTTGAATGCTCTTAACCCGGTCAACTCCTGCTCATCCTTTGTAGCTTAGTTTCTTTCTTTTTTTTTTTTTAATTTTTATTTATTTATGATAGTCACACACACACACACACACACAGAGGCAGAGACACAGGCAGAGGGAGAAGCAGGCTCCATGCACCGGGAGCCCGACGTGGGATTCGATCCTGGGTCTCCAGGATCGCGCCCTGGGCCAAAGGCAGGCGCCAAACCGCTGCGCCATCCAGGGATCCCCCGTAGCTTAGTTTCAATACTACTGCTTAGGATCGGCCTCGAGTCCTGGCCCCTCTCCCCACGATTCTCTGCCATAACAGCCTTCGTGCTACCCGGTGGGGCCCCGACCATTTGCGATTATGTGCACGTTTAATGTTTTAGTCACCACCACAGAAGAAACCCCTTCAAGGGCTGGGGATAGAATCTGTTTGGTTTAAAATAAGGGAGTGAACGAATGCAACAGCCAGGTGGTTCTCTTGGATCAGTAGTTGATGAAGTCACACCACAGTCTCATTTCTGTTTCGTCAGGTGGTAAAGCCCTGTCTAAAGACTTACACTCAGAAAAACGTACATGTTTGCTGAATGACAGTGGAAATGAGAGTTTTGTCAAATAGGTGGATGAGCAAGAGGGTTAATGTGCATCTGAAGGCACATCTTGGGGAGTAGGTGCGCTGAGCCGTTCCAGGGTGCCGCCCCTGCTGGCTCTGGGGCTCTGTGTGCCATTCACGCAGCCCCTGAGGGGCTCATGGCGCCGCGTCCAGGGGCAGCACATCTTACAGCTCTCTCTAAAAGATGAAGCTGGGGCTGAGCTATGCGAGGCGCGTCAACATTCACAGCAGGCTGATTTCTGCAGGGCACGCGCGACTCTGATCTGATTACCGGGTATTTTCACACGTGGTAGATGCATGTTAAGGGCGGTCACATGCTCCGTGGTGAGAAGTGGGAAACTGAAATCCTGACCTTCTGTGATTCTGCCTCAAGTACTCTCGTAGCACAGAAGGTGTATCTTTGGTGTTTTACATGTGGGTGTAGGCGCACACGAACGTGTGGGTACATGTGTGCTGTCAGATGCGACCCGGGGCTTCTTCGGCTAGTTAGCCAGGCTGTGGGTGCGACCGCTCTGCCCACGGCCGTGGGACCTGCTGTGCTTCTCTCCCGGCTTGACCGCTGTAAATACTTCTGTGTAGTTTCTTTTCTGGAATACGGTTTTCTCAGATCAGGAGGAACACCAAAGCTGAAGAACCGCGGGGCTGCTATCAATTACAGTGTTTGCAACTGTGGCTCCAGATGAAAGGATGACTAGTGGTTTAATGTATCAGACACTATCGTGAGCAAGTTCTGGTGGATCACATCTGGGTGTGTTCCCCTGGCCCCGACGGAGGGTGAGCCAGGAGTGACGGGGCTGGGAGCATCCTCGGGGTGGGGCTGGATCCCACGGTGCGGGGGGGTGTCGGGGAGGACGCTGCTGTAGGCGGGCTGTGCGCAGGGCCCGCGGCACGTGATCTGTAGCTGCTCCAAATCGGCCTCTTGGAATGTGGCTTGAACGCAGCTCTTTTGGGGTGGCTGGCATCTTCAGCTTGGTCCTCTTTTATGTGTATTTCGTACACCGCCTCAAATGATTTTTTTTTTTAAGATTTTACTTATTGGGATCCCTGGGTGGCACAGTGGTTTAGCGCCTGCCTTTGGCCCAGGACGCGATCCTGGATACCTGGGATCGAATCCCACGTCGGGCTCCCGGTGCATGGAGACTGCTTCTCCCTCTGCCTGTGTCTCTGCCTCTCTCTCTCTCTCTCTCTGTATGACCATCATAAATAAATAAAAAAAAATTAAAAAAAAAAAAGATTTTACTTATTTATTCATGAGAGACACAGAGAGTGAGGCAGAGACATAGGCCGAGGGAAAAGCAGGCTCCATGCAGGGAGCCCGATGCAAGACTCGATCCCGGAACCTTGGGGTCACGGCCTGGGCCGAAGGCAGATGCTCAACCACTGAGCCACCCAGGCATCCCCCCACCCCCCCAACCGCAGATGATCTTTAAAAAACGACCAGCCGTACTGCAGACCTGCTGATGAGGCCCTCTGGTTGCTTTGACTCAGCACACGGATAAATTTAATGCTGAGCTCGGGGAATTATTCCGGTCCTGAATCGTTGCTGCCACGGCTGGTCCCTCGCAGCAAGAGTTTGTTGATCATCCCGGCTGTACTCACTACACGGGCGCTGGGGATCGACGGGCTGTGGATGGGAGCCCCGGGGTACTTCCCCCAGACTTGATCCTAAGCATATAGAAATGGCTTATTTCTTTACAATAACTGGAATAATCGCTTCCTTAGCTAGTGAAGATCTCAACATTCCTTTGGTTCTAATTCTGTGTATTTCCTGCATCTGAGACACTTTTTTTTACCTGTGTGGGTTCTTATGGTATCAGTGACCCAGTTAGATCAATACCTTTTATCACAGTAGTGATTTTGTCAATGAGAATAGTTGGTCCATCGACATTTACAAAACTTGAGAGTCAGGAGCAGCGTGAGCATCATCGGCTAGTATTTGGAAGGTGGCTAAGCTTGTCTTCCTCTCACAGCTTGTTACCAGCTGCCATTTGAGGTTTCACATCACGTCCTTTTGTTAACAGAGGAGATGAAGGACCCAGCCGGCTTCTCTGTTCTCACAGTCGTTAGGTATCTGGACCGTCTTCGATACATTTTTTCTAATTTCTCAGGTTATTTGGTCTTTGGGGGTGATGTTTTCTTGCTGAAAAAAGCAACCACAGGTTTCCTGGGTGCAGTCGGTGATCTGCCTGGCATCAAGCAATGCATTAGACACATGGTCTGTAATGATTTGTCATTTTAATGATTTAAGCTAAAATTAGCTTTATTTTATTTTTTTTTAAAGATTTATTTATTTATTTATTTCTGATAGACACACAGAGAGAGGTAGAGACACAGGCAGGGGAGGATCAGGCTCCATGCAGGGAGCCTGACGCGGGACTCGATCCTGGGACCCGGGATCACGCCCTGGGCCGAAGGTGGCTCTAAACCACTGTGCCACCTGGGCCACCCCCCAGGGAATTGGTTTAACAGTCAAGAGGCAAAACGGGAGTGGACGGCAGCGGAGAGCCAGGGACCCCGGGGCTGGGGGGTGGGGGGACCGCCGCCAGAGCCACACACCTGGAGCAGGAGTCAGGAGGGCCTGGAGGCCCTGAGACATAGAGCAGGGTGGGCCGCAGGCGGTGGAGCCGCGAGGGCAGCCGGGACGGTCGGAGTCGTGCTTGGCTCTGCGGTGGCCCTGGCCGCACGCGGCTGTTTAAATTAAATGTGAAATTTGGCTCCTCAGCTGCAGCGGCTGCATTTCGAGTGTTTAGGGGCACGCGGGGTTCCCTCGCCGCCGAGAGTTGCTGGGCCACGCTGCTCCGTCCGCCGGCGTGAGGATGGTGGGGTCACCGCGCGGGGACCAGTAGGCGCAGAGACGTAGGGGGAGCGGACGGCTCTCGGCCGGGGCGGGAGCACGGAGAAGACGGAGGCTTGTCCCCGTGGCCGACCCGCTGGCGCTCCGGGAGCGAGGGGGGCAGCCGGCGGGAGGCCTGTGTTGGAGGTGGGGAGCCCAGGCTTCCGTGGGGCCGTGGGGTCAAGGCTGCAGCAGCTCCGGGCTGGCAGCTGTGCGCCTGTTAGGGGTTGGGCTAGACACAGGCATGCGGGGCTGTCCGCACGGAAGTGACTGTTGGACGTTCGGGAGGAGGGCCGCCCGCTTAGGGCTGGGACCCGGCCGGGCACAGGTGCACGGGGAGCCCACCCGCGGCCTGCACCCTGGCCAGTCGGGATGGCGACTCCCTCCGAAGCCGCCATGCACGCGGCCCAGCTGCCTGGGAAAGTCATCGACGGCGGAACACCAGGGGCGACCACAGGACAGCGGGCCAGTTGGAGGTCCCGACGGAAGCAAAAGGCCAATCGTGTAGGAAGGAGGTGGTGTCAAGAGCCACAGGGACGGCGGGAAGCGGGTGCCGCTGGGAGGAGACCGGGTCTTCCGGGAGATGCTGCATGGGGTGGGCGCAGACGAGGCTTCAGGAGACGCGGACACGGGACGGAAGGGCCAGAGGGGTGACCCCGGGGAGGAGCGCCGGGGGCGGGGGCTCAGTCCATTAAGGGACCCTCGACGTTGGGTCCCAGGGTCCCAGGGTTGCGAGATGGAGCCTGCTCTGGGCTCCACCCCGGGTGTGGGGTCTGCTTGACACTCTCCCCGCCCCCGCTCTCACTCGCACCCCGAGAAGGAAAAGTCCCACTGGAGGTTGACGCGGCTGCGGATCCGTCCGGTACGTCGACACCCATGGGCACTTACGGTGTGTGCGGCCGTAGGTCCTGGGGGTGGCTGCTGTGGACAGCCCGTCCCTTCCAGTGAGGTGCCAGCGGGAGTGGGGATCTGCAGGGGTGAGCCGCGGGGCGTGGGGGATGAGCCACTTGTGGCTGCCCAGCAGAGGCCACGGGCGGGAGGCGAGGGGGCAGCGGGAGCGGGGGGCCGACTGTGGTTCCAAGGGGGCCGTGGCTCACCCAAGGCCAGACCCCGAGGACGGTTATAAAGGAGGTGGGGGGCGGGGGCTGGGCCTAGAGTCACGGAGGGCGGGAGGGGATGCTGAGGAGGCAGGTGTCGCTTTAGGAGAAGCTTGGGGACGAGCCGGTCCCAAAATCTTGTGAACCTGTTTTCTACCTGTAACCTTGGAGCTAGTGCTTCATAGAATCGGACTTGAGGGGTCTTGGTCTTGGCGTTCCAGACATGATGTGGTTGGTACTCCTGACAGCCGGGGGGCCTGCCGTGAGGGGGCAGCTGGGGAGCCCCCCAGGGGACAGCAGGGGAGCCCCCCAGAGGACAGCCGTGGAGTCCCCTGAGGGGACAGCAGGGACCCCCCCCCCCGAGGGGACAGCAGGGGAGCCCTCAGGGGGCAGCGGGGGAGCCTCTCCAGGGGGCAGCGGGGACCTCCCCCAAGGGGACAGCTGGGGAGCCCCCCAGGGGACAGTAGGGGAGTCCCCAGGGGACAGCAGGGCCTCTTCCAAAAGCCAGCACCTCCTGAGCACCGATGAACTCACCGAATCCTTGCATAAACGTGAGGACCGGGACGAGGAGACCCCTCCTGTCCCCTGCTTCGCCGACGAGGAAACTGAGGCAGCACGTGCTGCAGTGGAAAGTTGCCCGCGGCCAGGATGTGGGGAAACCAGTCTCAACCCCGCACTGCTCCGGCGCCCGTGGCCGCGGCCCTCCCATTCGAGGGCTAAAGGCCGCCTGGCTTGTGGGTGTGCGTTTCCTTGCTTATGGTGACCAAGGACATTTTGCCTCCCTTGATGCACAGTTGTATTGGGAGTTGCACAACTTTTACTGTCTTTTGCTGGAAACAAAACAAAACAAACCCCAAAACCACACACACACACACACACAAAACATAAAAGAAAATTACACGTGTTGTTTCTGAGAAGCTGAGGCTCCGTGGTCGCCTTTCACTGTGTGGATCCCTAACCCCCGACTCAAATCATGAGTATAGTCTTTGCTTATTGTGACCCCCCCATCCCCCCCCTCCCGCCCACTGGGATGTGTGTTGTGACCTTAGCACAAAAATAACAGAAAAGGCCTTATTACTGAGGTTGCCTTTGGGGCCGGTGCCTGATTTCTGTTAGGTTTGTGAAAGCTTGGCAATGTCTTACGGGCTGGGGGGCCTTCCACATAATCTGGATTTTTTTTTTTGTGGGGTGGGGTTAGCAAAGCATCAGCCTGAGTGGCATTTCCCCTTCACATCCTGTCCCTTTCCTTTGCATGGAAATGATTACTTTAGTTGAAAAGCATAAAGGAGAAAAGCCCCGAGACCTAAGTAAGATCCTGATGAAGCGAACATGTGCAGTGCACGGCCGCTCGTCGGCCTGGGCCGTGATTGATGGTTCCGTGGGCCGGTCTAAATCAGTAGCATGTTTTTGGGGCAGCTCGCGGAAAACCCACCTATTTAGCATCCTGGCCGGCGTCAGCAAGGGCGCTGCTGCTCCGGGTCTGTGCGGTGCTTTGTGTGATAAATAGTAAATAATAATAAATAATAATAAATAATACATAATAATAAATAAAGGGAACCGTCGAGTTGAGCATCTGGCTGATGGAAAGACTGACTTGAAAGCACGCTGAACTCTGGGGTGGATCCAGCCCCAACATCTGGTGCAGGGACTTGATGGATTGGGGAGGGGGGCAGGATGCTTGGCATGTGCGCATTCGGCCCTAGAATGTTCCTTTCAAGTTGTTTGTTCTGGTCCCAGTGGACTTGTATTCTTTAGGAAATAAAAAGACAACTGCAAAAAGGATTAATTAGATTCCATTTCCCTGCAGAGGGGGCAGAAAAAAAGATCTTTATGGGTAGCTCGCCGTTTAGGAGGAGAGTTTTCATTGGAAATGTGACGTCCCACGGGGTTGACTTCCGCCTTGAGTAGCTGTAATCCAGGAGATGGCTCAAGAAGAAAAAAAAAAAAAAAGTTGTAACGTCATAAAGGCAAAAAAGATAACAGAAGACGAGAGACCAAGAATCCCATGGGAAGCATGAGAGCATTTGGTGTAGAGGAGCACAAGTAGTTCAAACATAAACTAAAAAAACCAAAAAACTAAAACAAAAAAGAAATGCTTTGAATCACCTAGAAAAGCATAAGTAAAAAAAAAAGTAAAAAAAAAAAAGTAAAAAAAGTAAAAAAAAAAGTAAAAAAAAAAGAAAAGCATAAGTAAGTCCTCGGTTTGTGCTGGGTGCATCTTGAGATTTTTGAACTTTTGTACGTTACATAAACTAAAAAGAGCACGAGTTTTATACCAGTGACCCAAAACCACGAAGTAATTTACTTTTATTAGCATTGGAGTAAATACCAGTGTTTTCTGGCTTGTGGCTTGGATATGAAACATAAAAGAGGAAAAAAAATCTGTTTGGCTTTTTTTCCCCCCCAAAACTAAGACAGCTGGCAAAAGCCAACATTTTGCCTTACTTATAATGGCCCGGAAATTTAAAATAGACCTTTGCTTTTTCGGAGTTTATATTGGAATTCCAGCCCTCCATGGAGTCTGGGAGCAGGTTTCACAGCACACGTGGGCCCCACGCAGCCTGCAGCCCGTGAGAGGCCGGGGTGCCCGCGGGTGGGGCGGCCGTTCACCCCGGCGAGGTGACGGGTTGACGAATTTTTTTCCTTTTTTTTAAGTTTTCTTTTTTTACTGTGAAGTTCTGTGCGACACCTTGAAGGCCCGCGGGCCAGCAGGGAAGCAGGGTGCCAGCTGTTTAAGACCTGGACACTGTCCACTTCCTGGGGGTCGTCTCTTCTTTTGATGAAAAACCTGCGTTTTATGTCATCGGTGACCGTCCAACACGAGACTTCCTTACCTGTTTTTAGGGCTCCGACCAGGAGAAAGCAAGAGGTGCTCCGGGGTCTTCCCTTTGCCAGGGCACTGTCTAGGCCCCAGGGCTTTTAGGGTTGGTGCAGACCTGGCCGACAGGCTCGCTGCGGTGGCTTCCTGGGTGGGCGTCTCCGTGGGGCCCTCACCCGGGCCTGCTCCCCTGCAGGGTCTTCCTCAGGCACGTCTGGCCTGTCGCCCCTTGTCTCGCTCTGCTCAGGGTCACTCCGCAGCTCCCGCTGCTCCTGGGCTCGCTCGGCGTCTGGCGTGCCTGCAGGACCTTGGGGCCCTCGGGAGCCGGGTGCGGGTGGGGTCCCGGGTGCAGGTGGGGTCTCAAGTGCCGGCTGGGGTCCTGGGTTGGCTCTGCTCACCCAGCTCCCTTGGCCACCGAAGGAGCACTCTCCGCCCCGGTGGCTGTGTCCCCGACCGGGGCTGTGGGGGGGGACCCTGCGCTGTCTGCCCCCCGCCCCGCCCAAACTGCCCCACTTCTCTCCTGCCCGCGTCCCCGGCAGCGTAGCGCGGAGGCCCTGACTGCTACGGCCCTTGGTGCCTGTTGCCCTGTTCACAGGCTCCGCCGGGTCCCGAGGTTGCTCCCCACATGGCCCCACATCACCTTCCTTTTGGACCACTTGGATCCGTGACCTCCCCCACCCGGGGCTCCCACCTGCCCCCACCTGCCCCCACCTGATCCTACCCGGGCGGTTGGCCCAACGAGGTTCCAGACCCGCGGTGCCTCGGGTGATGCTCCCGGGCCGCTGCCACCTGCGGTGGGGGGGTCCTTGGTGTTCTCGGCCACGTGACCCTTCCAAGGCGCCGCTTCCCTCAACTTTGGGACTCCAGGCCTTGAGTTAGGGCCCCGTCTATAGGGACGTGGTGGGAGGGGTTGCTCAGTGATGGAGCATCTGCCTTCGGCCCAGGCTGTGACCCTGGGGTCCCGGGATTGATTCCCACGTTGGGCTTCCCGCAGGGAGCCTGCTTCTCCCTCTGCCTGCGTCTCTGCCTCTCTGTGTCTCTCATGAATAAATAAAATCTTAAAAAAGAAATTCCTCTTCCAAAGCCCAAGTAATAGTTTTTTTTTTATCTATGTAGAAAATCTGAAGCCTATTTTCCCATAGAGCAGGGGTCAGCACACTGCGGCCCACCGCCTGGTTTTATAACTAAAGGTCTATGGGGAAAAAAAAAATAAAGGTCTATGGAAACCTCGCCCACTCGTGGATGTTGGTGCAGGGCCGTTTCCACACTACAAGGGTCGGGTTGAGTGGCAACACGGTCCGCAGGGCTCCTGAAGCTGAAGGGGCGGGCCTGTCCGCCTGAAACCTTGGCGTCCCCCAGGCCAGGGGAGCGGTACTTTGGTGATGAAAGCAAATAACCCGAATCTGCCGCGTAGCCCTGTGAGGTGGGCCGGGGGCCTTAAGCGCCCCGCACTGTGCGGATCCCGCACAGCTGTGTCCATCCCGCACCCCTGCGCTTCGTCCCCACCCAGGACAGCTGCCTGGGCCCCACGCGGCACCGGCCTTCCCGTGACCGGCTGCTGTCCGCGGTGCCCCCGCCCTCAAGCCTCAGTGGGTCCCCTGGACGCCCGTCGCGGGTCCTGCACCCGTCCCCCACCGGCTGGTCCTGCGGTGGCTTCTGTCCTTCCGCTATTGCCAGGGAGGTGGCCGTGCGCTGAGCCCTGAGAGTCCCTGCCAGTCTGTCGCATCCCTTTCTGACCCGACGTGTCGCGGATCCTGCCTGTGGGGGATTCGGGCCTGGCTGTGGCCCCCATCCTCACGTTGCACGTAATGTTCCCGGAGCTCGGGGGCACCGGCGTTGTGCATCGTACGGCTTGGGTGGAAAACAGGGTCTCGGCCTCGTGTCCACGGGGGCCCCTGGGCCCAGAGGCCAAGCGCTGCTCGGCCTGCGCTCAGCAGCGTCGGGGCGCCGTTCCCGCCGGGCTGGAGCCTACTCCACCGGGCGCCTGTTGATGTGTGGCGGTGGCCTGTCCTCCTGTCCTCCTCCTGTTCTTCACGTCGTAAAAGTGCAAGCTCTCTGGGGGTCTGCGCATTCAGGATAGCAGATTTACGGGGTGAAGTTTGCATGTTTGCTTTTATTTTATTTTATTATTTTTTTGGAGATTTTAAAATTTAATTATTCATGAAAGACACCCAGAGAGAGGCAGAGACCCAGGCAGAGGGAGAGGCAGGCTCCATGCAGGGAGCCCGACGCAGAACTCGAACCCAGGTCTCCATGAGGGTGGTGCTAAACCACTAAGCTCCCTAGGCTGCTAGTTTCCTTTTATTTTTATAGGTCCACAGTCAGTTGAACACAATTACAAAACCTAAAGAAGTAGAGGCATTCTTTTTAATTTTAGGTTTTCAAAATTTGAGGCTTTTTCCTTCTTCCTCCGTCCCTCTCCCCTCCAAACCCTCCCCTCCCTTCCCTTCCTCCCTCCCTCCCTCCCTTTTTCCTCCTTCCCTCCCTCCTTCCTTCTTTCCTTCCTCCCTTCTTCCTTCCTCCTCCCTTATTTCCTTGCTTCCTTCCTTCCATAATTTATTTAGTGGCAAAACTCTAACCTGATCCTAAATGACTCCAGGCTGTTCATTATCTTTATTTACTCCATTTAACATGAACATTCCGATTCTTTGCCACAAAAACACTGTGTTTGGTTACAGGGCACTCAGCCAGACCTCTTGGAGATGTTACGTAATAGACCGTACCTACATTAAATGACCTTCCAAAAATCGAAGAAACGGTAAACCACCTTCAGGAGCGTGGGGCACGGCTTCAGCCCTGCGTTATCTAGGATCTGTTTTGCTCTCATTCAGATGAGATCAAAGGTGGCGATGACGTTCTAGGTCCTTTTAGCTGCTCTTGCTGTCTCATCTTCGGCCACCACAGCATGTGAGTAGCTGCACAGCTTTCTAACCCGGGCTTGGATCTGCCAGGAATGTGCGGGAAGCTCGTTTGTTGAGAGATTCTTATTTTTAAGGAGCTGCAAAGCTGTCGCATTACCCAGGAAACCCAGGCACGGTGTTTATCTTAGTGCTTTTCACACCCTTCTTCCCAGGAGACTCCGCGGAGAATCTGTCATCTGGGCTCCACTTAAACATGGTCAGATGGGCAGCTTTCACCGATTGTAAGGTTGTCACAGGGTCATCCTGTGAATCGACGGGGCTATAGACCGCGGTGGCCTCCTGGGAGGTGCAAGGTCAGTCAGCTGTGCCTCTGGGTAGTTGAGCCCTGGGGGATTTAAACCACCACAGGGGCAGCCCGGGGGGCTCAGCGGTTTAGCACCTGCCTTCAGCCCAGGGCCTGACCCCAGGGTCCCGGGATTGAGTCCTGCCTCGGGCTCCCTGCATGGAGCCTGCTTCTCCCTCTGCCTGGGTCTCTGCCTCTCTCTGTGTCTCTCATGAATAAATAAATAAAATCTTAAAAAAAAAAAAAAACACCGCAACAATTGAGGGGCACCTGGGTGGCTCAGTCCATTAAGTGTCCAACTCTTGATTTCAGCTCAGGTCCCGATCCCTGGGGTCACGAGATCGAGTCTTGGGTCGTTGGGCTCCACACTCAGCAGGTAATTTGCTTGAGATTCTCTTTCTCCCTCTCCCTCGGCCCCTCCCCTCTAAATCTTCAAAACCATATAAAAAAAAATAAACCACTTCCACAGTTGAAATGAAGCCAACCACATCTGAGTGATGGACCCTTTTCCACCTTTGTTGACCTCGCTTCTTTTTTGGGGGGAAAATAGGATCCTTTATGTCGTTCCAGGGTACAGAAGCGTGGTCACAACTCAAAACTCGTACCATGCTGGTTGATTTTCTGCCTCCTTCTTTATTTTTATTTTTTTTGAAAATATTTTATTTATTTATTTATTTATTTATTTATTCATTCATTCATTCATTCATTCATTCATTCATGAAAGAGAGAGAGAAGCAGAGACACAGGCAGAGGGAGAAGCAGGCCCCATGCAGGGAGCCTGATGCGGGACCAGATCCCAGGTCTCCAGGATCACGCCCCGGGCCAAAGGCAGGCGCCAAACCGCTGAGCCACCCAGGGATCCCTGCCTCCTTCTTTAATTCAGGGATAGATTCCCCACATTTTTGCGTGTTGCCTCTCTGGATGTCCCATCCATCAGTGACTCCCATGTCTCGTCAAAGTGAGAGATGGAGGGAACCCTGAACGTGGGCTGAGGGCCACGCTTGCATCCTGGGCATTTTCTATGGTGTCTGACGTGTGACCGGCTACACACAGTCCAGAAAAACTTTCCTTTTAGTTCTAACACCCCATCTTTCAGGATAATATCATTGCTGCCGGTTTTGAAAGACTTGCAAAGATTCTTCTGGCTTTGAGTTTCTTCTGGCTTTCAAGTTTAGAGTTCCTCAAAGAAACAAGCCGCAGGATCTCGGGCTCGCGGACGACAGCTACAAAGCTAGAGGGGTTCTTGAGCCAGAGCTCCAGGAGGGGATGAGGGAGGGATGGGCCCTCAGATGGCGGCTTTTCCTTCATCTACCCCAGGCTGTGTGCATACTCACCATCCCCTGGCAAATTGCTCACGTCAGCGTCCCCTGTTGCCCAGATCCAACAGGTAACGCCCCGCTCTCACCTCGCACAACCCCTCGGCACCGGTGGACCGCCAACCACGCCTTCCCTCTTCAAACATTTTTCGTCCTCCTCTTTTTTTTTTTTTTTTTTTCGTCCTCCTCTTATAATTGGCCTCCTGGCACATGAGCTGTTCCCTCCAGTTCTCCTTTGCTGGGCTCTTCTCTTTTTCCTGACTTTCAATGGTTGGCCGGCCCCAGGGCTCAGCCATCGGACCTCTTCTCTTGCTCATGGACGGTTTATGGCTGATTTTATCTCGTGGTCTATGTCAAAGCACGTACCTCTAGCCCCTTGCCTCCAAGCTCGACTGTATCTCTTTCCCCGGTGTCTCCACTGGGGTATCACACGGTCGTCTCAGTCTGGATAGGAATAAAATGCTGCTCTCGATTTTTCTTTCCGGAGCTGCTCCTCTCCAAGCCCTCCCTGTCTGAGTGGCTTGTACCACCGTGCATCCTGTTGTTCACAACGTACAGATATTCTCGACTCTTCTCCTTTGCTGATATCTCTTGCTTGGTTAGTCCAGCAGCAAACCTCTTAGCTTCTGTCTTCAAAATAAGCCTGGGATCTGACCACTTCTCAACGCCCCCGTGGCTACTGCCTAGGCCAAATTACCGTTTTTCTCACCCGGCCTATGCGGTTCTGTCCTCAGTGTCTTCCTAGCATCAATCTTGCTCATGTGTCTCGCCGTGTCAATTCTCCATCCAATGGCCAGAGTAATTTTTTAAAATGTTACTCGGGGATTCCCTGGGTGGCTCAGCAGTTTGGCGCCTGCCTTTGGCCCAGGGCGCGATCCTGGAGTCTTGGGATCGAGTCCCACATCAGGCTCCTGGCATGGAGCCTGCTTCTCCCTCTGCCTGTGTCTCTGCCTCTCTCTATCTCTCATGAATAAATAAATAAAATATTAAAAATAAAATGTTAATCAAATCACATCACTTCCCCGCTTAAAACTCTGTTTCCAGTGGCTTTGAACAGAGTAAGTCACGAGGTCCTTGTCATTGTCTGTAAGGCTATTAGCTGCCTCTCTGCCCACGTCTCGTTGGCCTGCTACCATCACTGGCTCCGTTTCAGCCATCCTTGCTTCTTCTTCACCAGGAATGCTGTATCCATCCACCTGTGGGCCTGGAGCTTGCATTTCTCAGCCTGTAATGCCTTGCCCTTGGCAATGAGCGGTGCTCACTACCTCCTTCGTTGTCTGATTATGGGTCACTTCTTTGGTGAAGCCTTTTTAATGTAAACTATCTCCAGCAGCCAACCGTTCTTTCCACTTTTTATCCCCTTGTTTTGCTCTATTTCTCTTCATAGCTCTTATCACGACCCTATATCACGTCGTTTATTATCTGTGTTGTCTACTAGACGGTGCTGTTGATTCAGAGACTGCATCTCCAGGGTCTAGAATAGCATCAGAATACGTGCTCTGTAAATAAGTGTTGAATTCCTTAATCTACTCAGAAACCCAGGGACAAAACACACAGGTTCTAATGGCCGTTCTGGGTAGATTACACCAACAGTTCTCACATGCTCTCATATGCATCATCTCGTTTAATCCTTACTTAAGATCAGTGCTATCAAAAAAAAAATAGATCAGTGCTATCATCTTCCCTGTGTTAGAGGTGAGGAAAGAGCTTCGTACAGATGTACGTCATCACATAGAGAATTAGTGGCGGGGGCAGGATTTAAGCCCAGATCTTTTTTTTTTTTTTTAAGCCCAGATCTTTTGATCATAAATCCTATCTATTTCGCAGATGAGAGACAATAAGTGCTTTGGGAATTGGAGAGAAATCTGGGTTACCAGGAAATATAGGCCCTCGTGGGTGCTTTGTGGAAATCTTAGAGTATTAGTATCTGGAGATCTGCATGTGGGACGGGGCACGTGCAAAGGGTGAAGGCATTCTGAATGCTGTTAACGGCCGAGCAAAGGCAAAGAAGCAGGGGTGTGTGTGGGGAATTCACGGGAAGAGGAGACTCCTGTAGTGGGTTCCTTGACCAGCAGTTTGCAGGTAGGGCTTGAGCTCCAGGCAGTAGGAGACATTTGGAAATATTTAAATCAAGACTGCCACAAGCAGACAGGTACTGCAGAGACCTCCTGGCTTGGTCATCAGTGCAAAGACGAGGGGGCGGAGGGGAGCAGAGTGGGACAAGCAGGAGCAAGGGCCTGGGTTGGAAGGATTTGCTCTGAAAGCAAGAGAGGCAATTCATAGAGGTAGATAAAAAAAAAAAAAAAAGGTGCTGATGGTGGAGGAGACTCCAAGATTTTGGAGAACAATTTTTTTTGTGTCTGAGAATTCCGTCCTTATTAAAGCAAGGCATGCTTTTGAGAATATAGGTGGAAGAGTAATCAAATCTGAGGTTGAAAAAATAATAATAAAAAAAACCCAACAAATCTGGGGTTGAGATTTTGAGTTGTTAGTAGAAATCTGGAAAAGAGTCGTCATGTGAAAAATAAGTTACAGGACGCCGACAGTTGGGTCTTAATTCAGGCAGAGAACCACGTTCTGAGCTCCTGTCCTGTGTTGGTTCTAACTTCTTAATAAGAAAATATTTTTTGTGGGTTTTTTTTGTTTGTTTGTTTTGCTTTTTAGACTGTGCTCATTGCGTTGTGGTGAAGTTAAACTACTATGCGTCGTGACTTTAGGCGAGGTGAAGCTTTATTTTAGAAGCTGACTCACTTTGAACTGGTTTTTAATAAATGTTCTAGGATGGTAGAAAGATCTGGGTGGAACAGTGCTTAATAGTTCAAAGCGAGCACTTGAAAATCTATTTCTGCTTCTTGGTAATAGGATCTCTGAAGTTCCAGAATCATTTTCGAACTGGTTCACTGGTTCTTGGAAGCCCTGCTATCCCAGGTCGGTGGACCTGGAGAGGATTCTGAGGTGATTGCTTTTGCACCTGGCATTCAATGGAAATTGTTTGGGGGAATTACTTAGTCGGATATCTAAGAAATATCTAGTGTTTATCCTCTCAGAGACTGGATTTAATGGCCAAATGGCTTGATTTGACCCCATGCATGGCTCCGAGCTACTTGATTATTAAAATTCCTGACTGCTGAGTTCCCCGGTTAAATTGCAAATTTAAATTAAACGTGTGTGTGTGTTTTGTATCTCTATTTTGAAGCAGCCTGTGATCTATCTTTATGACTTACTGAGTCCAGCCCTGTGCTCATGTTCCGGGAGCTTCCTTTCCCCCTGCCCATCTGAGCTCATCCCCACTTTTCGGAAGACCTCTTTAACATCCCCTTCTCACTGGCCTTGTTTCGCTTCTCCAAACCTTCATACGCAAGTGCGCTTGTCATGTTTCTTTCCTTAAGTTCACCCAGTTTGATTTTTTTTTTTAAAATTATTTTATGGCTTAAAAGCTTTTGCACAGAGAAAGCAAGTCTGTGGGCATGACATGCTCCATGAGTCCACCTCTTTTTATTTTTTTCCTTCTTTCAAGAGAAGCAATAAAAAACCCTTGATTGTTTAAACACTAGCACTTCTGATTTTTAAATTTGGCAGCTTATTCACATTTTTTAAAAACCTGGCGACTAGGTGACGCAGTATGGTGAAGAGTTTCCTCTGGTTCCACCCACCAGGGACTTTTCTCCAAAAGAGGTCTCGGTCAGATGGTTGGGGAAGTGCTATGTCATCACCCGCTGGAGGATGTCTGTGCACCCTGGCCAGTTATGAGTTCTGAGAAGCTCAAAGTCGGAAAAACAACAACAAAAAAACCCCATACGTTTTTTAAAAACAGCATTCCCCAAAGTTACTTGACCGTGGAGCCTTCTTTCCACATCATATGGCTTGTATCCTGCGGAGCGAGGGTTCTGCGGGGCCCCGGAGGTGCTTCTCCAACGATTCCTCTCTCGGGCAGGACGTGAAGGCCGGTCCCCACGAACTAGTACCAGACGCCCCCAAAGACGCGATGTGAAGAGCCAGTGTTTTCCGGGCATTTTCACCTCACCCAGGGCCATATAATGCCAACCCACTAAGCTCCGGTGAATGGGTTTTGGAGGTACCTGCCGGTGCCCGGAGCGGGGCGAGGAAGCGTGTGCCGTTCGCGGTCCGCTGTCTGAGGGGCCGGGTCTGCCCCTTTGTCTTTCGGCAGGTCTGTCGCCGCCGTGGGTCCCGCCAGCACGCTGCATAATGGATGAGGCCAAAGGGACGGGGCAGCAGGTGTTCTAGCAATTAAAATAAAGGAAGGAGGAGAAAGAACAGAGCTGCTGATTGTTGGAAACAGCATCCATCCACCCTCCTTCCTTCCAGGAACAGCAGCTCTCTGTGTCCCTCAGTGAGAGGCAGCGACTGCTCGGCCTGCGAGTTCTGATTACCTCCGAGCAGGGCCATCAAGGCTGTCGCTTGGGTAGCCTGTGTCCTTATGTCCGAGGGGAAGTGCATATTCCCCTCGTCCTCGAAAGGGTTATTATAACCGGGTAAAGGCCCCCAAACTTACTTAGTTAAAAATCTCATTGCTGGGCAGCCCGGGTGGCTCAGCGGTTTAGCGCTGCCTTTGGCCTGGGGCGTGATCCGGAGACCTGGGATTGAGTCCCGCGTCAGGCTCCCTGCATGGAGCCTGCTTCTCCCTCTGTCTGTGTCTCTGCCTCTCTCTCTCATGAATAAATAAATAAAATATTTTTTTTAAAAAAAAATCTCATTGCTGTGGGCACCTGGGTGGCTCAGTCGGCTGAGGGCTCTGGCTTCAGCGAGGGTCGTGGGCTCCAGGTCCTGGGATGGAGCCCCACGTCGGGCTCCCTGCTTGGCAGGGAGACTGCTTCTCTCTCTGCTGCTCCCCCCGAGTCCTGCTTGCTCTCTTTCTTTCCCTCAAATAAAGATATAAATAAATAAGTAAAAATAAATAAATAAATAAATAAATAAATAAATAAATAAGATCTTTAAAAATATATACATTTTTAATGCTGTTTGTTAGAATGCATCTGGGAACAATGACTAGCTTCGCTCTAATTATTGGCTCTCCTCTAAAAGGAAGAGGAAGAAAGACGTCTGCACATTTAGGCTGAGAGAGACTGTACAAACTCTCAAGGACCTGAGCTATATTGCACAGCTCAGAAACATTGACTTCTGGAGAACAAAAGTAAAAAAACCAAACAAAAAAAACCCCAACTTTATATTTGAGTTTGACTGCTTGCAAAAGGCCTGTTCTTTGGATGATTGATATTGCTCCAGTTGTCAATTCAGTAGAGACCTTTTGCATTGCTTAACCTGTAGCCAGAAAGTTGGAAACGGCGATCGGAAAGGATACTAGATCCCCATCATCGCAATAGTTGCGTGTTCTCTAAGAGGTTGAGTATTTACACACAGGAGCGCGTGCGCGAGTTTAGGAGCATTGACGTTGCTATATGGTCCTGTGCTGTGTTTCCAATTATTATTTGATAAATTCCCAATATCATGGATATTTGGAAATTGTAATGCATTTAAAATAACGTATTTACCTGTTGGCCTCACCGTGTCTACATAATTTGGATTGCAAGGTCGCAGTGACATTTTGCCAGAGAGAGGATTCTGTGACGCGCTGACATCAGGTTGAGCTTGCCCTGGGCGGTGGCGGGAACCCACACGGCGGAGGTGGCAAGTGCCGGACATCAGGGCTCCCCGGTCCCCTCGGGAAAACCCACCGCCAGACGTGCAGCAGAACGTGCCTTGGCTCTAGGCCTTCTCTGAGGACGCCTTGATCATAAAAGGTCCTTAAAATATAACGCAGGACCTCGTAGAGCACAGCACTAGTGCTGATGACAACAGGGTCACCTCTTAAAACCTTTCTCCTTTCTTCTTCTCCCCAGGGTTTCGGTTAATGTTGGTTCAAGATGATGCGTGGGCAGCAGTGCCCGACGCTCAGTCGGTCTTGTTTTTGGTTAAGCGCAACCCTTGCCTGTTGGGTTCACAGTCTTCTCGTTTTTTCCTTAATTGCCCCGCAGTTGTCCTGCGTTACACGGGTTTTCTCACAGTTTTTTGCATCACCCTGAGGCCAGGGCTCCCTCTTGCTGATGTGGATCCTAGTTGTGCAGGAAGGGCGAGGAGAGCTGAAGACCCGGAGCAAAGCTCTCTGCCCTGGGGCCAAGGTGGCAGCTGCTCCCTCCGTCTGGGCCACTTATGGCGCCACGAGGTCGTGAGGCCCAGCGACGGGTGGCGTGTTGGGGGGGGGACGACCACCTGCTGTCTTCACCACCAACCAGCCAACAGAGCAGATTTTCTGCCATAACACATTATTTGTGAGTTTAAAGAACCAGAGGATGATAGAGAGGGATTTTTTTTGATTTTTTAAAAAATTTATAAATTTATTTTTTTATTGGTGTTCAATTTGCCAACATATTCTATATGCTATATAACATATAGCATAAAACCCAGTGCTCATCCCATCAAGTGCCCCCCTCGGTGCCTGTCACCCAGTCACCCCCACGCCCTGCCCACCTCCCCTTCCACCACTTTTTTTTTAATTTATAAATTTATTTTTTATTGGTGGATAGGGAGGGATTTTATTGCAGAAATGCCTAACGGTCTTAGACAAGACGTCTTGCCTTCCTTCCTCCTCCTCCCCTCCATTCCCTGTCAATAGGCATTTATTTATTTTTCATTCCATAGGGGGTCACGTTGTATATAGGATTATTTCAGTTTGGATTTTTTGGATATTTCTGATGATTCTTTGCATACAGAGATAAAAATATAGCATATCACAGGTTGTTATTATTTTACCCCTGCGGCATTGAGCCAAGTGATAACAAAGGCGTGGCCGTTTTGACATTTTTCTGGGTTTGGGGATTTATTTCCTAATTGCACGCCGTAAGGAAAAGGCACACTGAAGAGAGGAGAAGGTGACACGACAGTGGGAAGTCAGAGCCTTATTGACAACTCAGCTGATAATAGGGGAGAAATCACAGGGACACGGATATTTAGGAGTGATTTTGTGTGAACTCAAAAAGACCTCTCGGAGGGGACCGTATGAGCTTGGGCACGCACCGTGGCTTTGTGTGAATTAGGAAAGCATGACTCTTCCTTTGGAAGCGTCGGTGGGGTCTGGCCAAGAGAGCCCATGCTGGCGCTTAGCCTCAACTTGACCGAGGAGCCAGCGGGACCCCCTCGTCCAAGGCACAACCTGTGTCATCAGCCATGACAACCCGACTACGCCCTGGGAAGCTGAGGCATCCATGAGTCAGTTGTGGTTCGGTAAAAGATGCTGTTATTATTGTCATCAGAATTGCAAGGTGGGAGGCTGGGGCAGAGGAGGGCTCAGAAAGCCTGTAGAGTTGCATGGGGCTGTCTTCCAGAAGGGAAGGGATTTGCCAGAAGTGGTTGGTTATTGGCAGGACTGCGGCCAGCACCCGTTGTCCTAACTTCTGGCCTCCTACCAGTGCTGAGGAGGTGTCGCCAGACAACTGTTTGACTCACACAAAAGTACCATTGATGGAAGATGAGGGTGAGGGCGCTGTGGCCACTTCTCGCACCCAGCGCCTGCCGAGAGCCATTCACATGGCAAACTCACAGATGATACGTCTTCTTTTTTTTTTTTTTTTTTTTAAATGATGCGTCTTTTCAAAGCTAGACAGTACATTGGCTCTTTTGTCCCATATCCAGTATTGGTTTTAAAATATACTATGCAGAGGACATACATAGATCCCAGCCACCATTTTAACAGTGGGCTTGAGGAGTATTATTATATGGAGGTGTCCTTCTGTTACACTGGAGTGAAAACCCTTCGAAAAGTGAAAGATGATGGATAAAGAAGCTGTGGTTTATGTATATGTGGAATATTCCTCAGTCATTAGAAACGACAAATACCCACCATGTGCTTCAACGTGGATGGAACTGGAGGGTATGATGCTGAGTGAAGTAAGTCAATCGGAGAAGGACAAACATCATATGGTCTCATTCTTTTGGGGAATATAAATAATAGTGAAAGGGAATAAAGGGGAAAGGAGAAAAAATGAGTGGGAAATATCAGAAAGGGAGATAGAACATGAGAGACTCCCAACTCTGGGAAACAAACTAGGGGTGGTGGAAGAAGAGGTGGGTGGGGGGTGGGGGTGACTGGGTGGCAGGCACGGAGGGGGGTGTTTGACGGGATGAGCACTGGGTGTTATTCTGTATGTTGGCAAATTGAACACCAATAAAAAACAAATTTATAAAAAAGAAAGAAAAGTGGTCTCTTCCCACTCCAAGCTCTTCTGAGTAAAACCAAATGGAAAATGGCTTTACTCACTAACGAGAAAAAAGAAAATGAGGTTGAGTGAGTCACAACGGAGGTTGGCCTATGTATTCCCAGTCCTCCCTCTAAAAATTTTCAGGATTGTAAAATATAACACAATTCTAGAAACCGTGTGAAACCGACACAGAGCTCAGTTAATTACCGAAGGGGGACGGTCTTGGAATCACCGTGTCCTTGATCCAAACCAAGGAATAGAATTTGCCCCCTTGGAGACCCTTCCTCACCTCCTCCCAAGGAGACGTCCTTCCCTCCTTGGAAGAGTCACTCTGCTCATCTTATGTTGACCATTTCCTTGGGTTTTTTTCATACTTGTGTTGCCCAAGTCATGGCAACTTTTTAAGGGATAAGCTATTTAAAATGTCATCCTAATATCTATATATAATGAGCGCTTTATCATTTTTTTGAAAGATTTTATTTATTTATTCATGAGAGAGGGAGAGGCAGAAACCCAAGCAGAGGGAGAAACAGGCTCCATGCAGGGAGCCCGACGCGCGACTCGATCCCGGGACCCCAGGATCACGCCCTGGGCCGAAGGCAGGCGCCAAACCGCTGAGCCACCCGGGCTGCCCCATTTTATAATTTTTTAAAGCATAATTAGCCTATATTAGTTTCAAATGTACAACGTATCGTTTTGACATTCTTAGAAACGACTCAAGTGTGCTCATCATGACGTGCGGTCGTGCTCGATCTCCGTACGACCGTTGACCCTACTGCCGATGCTAGGCTTTGTGTCACCGTGCCTTATTTCTTTTATAACCAGGAGTTCGTACCTCTTAGTCCCCTTTATTTTTATTTTATTATTTTTTTTATTAGTCCCCTTTATTTATTTCACCCGTCCCCCCTGCCCTGTTCCCCGCTGGTGACCACCGATTTGTTCCCCATATTTAAGAGTCTGGGTTTTTCTTTTTCTGGGTTTGTTTGCGGTTCGCTTATTATTATTACTTTTTTATATTCCACATATAAGTGCCATCATCTGTGTTCGTCTTTCTCTGGCCGACTCCTTCCACCGAGCACGATGCCCTCTGGGCCCATCCATGTTGTCACAAACGGCAAGGTCTCCTTCTCTTCCGCCGTGTTTTATTTTCGCTTGGTTATCTAATAACTTGTTCGGGTGAAGCCTAGTAGTGTCCTAATTTGACTTGGATGCCTTCTTAGATGCCAAATCCTGGTGAAAGACAACAGTTTTGCGGTTACTTAGGATTCTCGGCGGAGGATTCTTCGGTTATTAGACCATCAAGTGGCGAAATGGATTGTTCCTCACACGGTCCGCTGCAGTGTACCTGGAGGCGTCCAGTCCCAGGGCTTTGCCCCGAGTCAGGAAGCCGAGGGGCTTGACCCCTCTTTCCTTGCCATACTCGGTGCTCACGTCACGTCGGTTGGGTGGCTGGCGAGTGCTGTTTGCGTGCAGGGAGCAGGTGAGAGGGTGGGTAGATATAAATGAAACGCCCAGTAGCACACTGGCAAGTGAGCAATAGTGACTGTCGTCAGTGAGAACAGGTAAGAGAAGGGGAGAAGGGGCCCTAGGAACGCGACCGAGTGAGGAGAAGGCGTGGGCCGGGCTGCGCACCTGCGCACTCTGAGGGCTGAGCCGCTTGGTGACTTTGCAGTCCTAGCCCCAGACACCGGTTTGCTATGAACATCTTGGAACATTGAAAGAAAGAAGGAAAGAAGGAAAGGAAGGAAGGAAAGAAGGAGGAGGGGGGAGAGAGGAAGGAAGGGAGGTAGATCAGTTCAAAGAAACCCACGTAAACCCCACCTGGTTTCAATAATTGCAAACATTTTCTGCATTTCTCTCTCTCACATGTACCCCAAGTATTTTTTCAACCATTCCAGAATAAATCACAGGCATCCGACCTCCTTCCCTCTAAATACTTGAGCGTGCAGCTCCAAGTCCCCCTACGTGGCCACAGGCCACTGCCGGTCTTCGTCAAGTGGGTGATGCCCTCGTCGTAGCAAATGGCCAGAATGTGTTCAGGTTTCTGTGTTGGTGCCCAGAAGGCCCTCGGTGAAGTTTCGTTGGAAACCAGGGTTTTCTTTCTTTTCTTTTCTTTTTTCTTTTTTTTTTTTTTTATTTATGATAGTCACAGAGAGAGAGAGAGAGAGAGAGGCAGAGACACAGGCAGAGGGAGAAGCAGGCTCCATGCACCGGGAGCCCGACGTGGGACTCGATCCCGGGACTCCAGGATCATGCCCTGGGCCAAAGGCAAGCGCTGAACCGCTGCGCCACCCGGGGATCCCCGGAAACCGGGGTTTTCTTAGAGAGCAGGCAGTGCATTTGAACGATTGTCTCCCAAGCCTCTCCCCTCCTCTCTTCTTGGGGATGGTGGCATGTTGAAGGGCAGTCTTCCTACAAGATGTGTCATATCCTGGGTTTGCACAACTGTTTCCCCGTGGTTTCGTTTCGCCCAGACGCTGCGTGGAGGTGGCTGACACGCCGGCTACCTGTGTGCTTTTGTACCCGGCACCTGCAGGCCCAGCTCCATCTGTCAAGTGGCCCCAACTGTACCCTTTCTCCTGAGCTCTATTTCTGAAAATTGCAGCCACCTGATTTAGACACTGAAGTCGTGAATTTCTTTCTTTTTTTTTCTTTTTTGTCTCCTTAGATATAAAGCTTGGGGTGGGGGGGCGGGGAGGAAGTAAGAACTTCCAAGCAGGATCAAATATCCTACTAGATGGTTTCTACGTGTGATTCGTAAACTCCAAGCGCCCCAAAGAACGGGCTCCTGCGACCGTGTCTTGGGGCCCCGGGAGCGGGCTCAGACCTGAAGCCGCTTGCTCAGGGTCATGCAGCTCCTGAGTGTCAGACCTGAAAGCTGGGCCCGGACCTGCCTCATTCCAAGGTTTTTCTGCGTTAGTGCGCCAAGGGGCGGGTGACGGTCATGTACACTGAGTTGCCAAAATTAGCCCGGACTGACATATTTATTTAAGGACCAGACCATGCCACCAGGTAAGAATGACGGCGGAGCCAGAGCGTGTCTGCTGGATGCCAGCCTCCCGGGCCCCTGGTCGGCTTCGCTCCCCCACAACGCACGGACGCTTTGTGTCATGTGGAGGCTCAGTGCGTGCTGCTGGGTCCCGTCCCCCGGGAGGCGAGTGCACCCCGAGGCTGCACACCCGCCATGGCCCACGGTGCCCCACGCAGGATCCGAAGCTCCCGGGTGCTTCTGAGTGTGGCCTGCGTTCTTCATCAGGTCCGGCAGTTTCAAACTGGAGCCTGTCAATCTGCGGCTGCAAAAGATGCCTCTGGCTTTCTGGTGACCAGTGGCGTTTCGCTATCCTGCAGGCTAAGCGCCTCCGCCTGGGGCTGGGGAGGATCACGGTCCTGATGCTGATTAAAGCACCGCAGGCCCGGCGTCAGTTCCTTGGCCATGTCGAGCGCAGGGCACGCAGGCAGCTGTCATGCGGAGAGTGCGGCAGCGCGAGGGTGGCGGGAAGGGGCCTGGCCGGCCGCATCCTCACCGAGAGCCACCGCGGGACCGCAGCGAGTCGCTCCACGGCACCTGTGACATGCAGGGCTGTGCCGATGACCCGGGCGGACGTCGGGGCCGTGCAAAGGGACGCCGGGTGGGCCGTGGGGGCTCCTTGGCGCTGCGCGGGGCCGCGGCCATGTCGGGCGGGTGGGACAGGCCTGAAGGCCGCTTGGAGGGAGCACCCGGCCCTCCTCGCTGCCCCTGGGTCAGGGACGCGTCTCACACTTCGGACCCCCTTCAGCGTGAAACGGTCAGTAGGTGACCAGGGGGATGTGTCGGGGAAGACGCTGGGCGACGGATGCTCGAGCGTGGGGAGGAGGCTCGGTGCCACGTTGGAAAACGCGAGTTCACGTGTCCTAGTTAAGGAGATGTAAAGGTGGGGTGCTTCTAGAAAGGCTGAGTTACAGTATGAGACGCATTCACAGGCGGGGCCTGCCCAGCAGGGGACCGTGCGGCTGGCGAGGGCCAGAGCGAAGGAAGCACGGGAACCTGTCGTACCCGCAGGGAGCGAGTGCCCGCCGCGGCCGTGGCCGTGGGCCGCCCGGTGCTGGGGGGCTGCCTGCCGAGTGGGGGTCGAGGAGCAGCTGGGCTGTCCCGCCCGGGGGGGCCTGTGCGACGCCCGTGGTCTGAGGAGTGGGGAGTGGCCGCTGTCACGCTGCTGAGACCTGGATCCACTGAGGACACGTCCGGGGGCGGGGGGATCCGGGATGTCCCAGGAGGACCGGGGAAGCATGGGCTGCTGAACACCAGGGAGGAAGGACCCGCGCCCAGTATGGAAGAGAGAAAGTAGTAACGGGCTCTAACTTTAGTGCTGTTGTCCATGTGACAGTGACAGTCACCGTCCGGCTGTGCCCAGGTGCCGTGGCGGGATTGGAGTGCGCCTGCCGCGCAGGCCCCTGGAGGAGGGGCAGGCACCCTCCCTGGCCGGCCCCATCCTCGGGCACCCTGGTGGCTCTGCTGAGCGCGCTCCTGCTCCTGCAGCCCGGGCTCAGCTCACGGGTCTCCACTCAACTCGAGGCCTTGTCCGCGGATTGAGAGCGGCCGGGGCCGGCTTGTAGGCCTGAGGGCGACGGGGAGAAGGTGGCGGACACTGCATGCTCGTGCAGGGAGCATGGACCCTGGAAGGCAGGGAAAAGGGGCACCTGGAGGCTCAGGTGGCGAAGCATCAGGTCATCATTCTCGGGGCCTGGGACCGAGCCCCGTGTGGGGTTCCCTGTTGGGGGAGCCTGTGCCTCCCCTTCCTCTGCCTGCCACGTCCCCTGCTTGTGCGCTTGTTTTCGGTGTCAGATAAATCAATAAATCTCTTAAAAAAAAAAAAAAGGAAGGAGAAGAACCGGATACGGTTGGAGGGGCCAAATTCAGGTCCTTAAGGGAAGAGGGAACGTGCGCTCCCAGCTAGGAGATGAAGACTGCTGTGGGCTGAGGGGCAGGTAGGCACCCGGGGACGGGATGGCTCCCGGGGATGGGACGGGATGGCACCTGGGGAAGCGACGGTGCCCGGGAGGGGAGGGGACGGCACCCGGGGAGGGGACAGTACCCAGGGATGGGATGGGATGGGACAGCACGGGATGAGAGAGGACAGGACAGGATGGCACCCGGGGACGGGACGGGATGGGACGGCATCCGGGGATGGGAGGGGATGGCATCTGGGGACGGGAGGGGATGGCACCCGGGGACGGGATGGGACAGCACCTGGAGACGGGAGGGGAAGGCGCCCGGGGACGGGACGAGATGGGTAAAGTGTAGTTCTTCCTTCGGAGGAAGGGCTGAAAAGAGAGGGGCAGAAAGCACCTGTAGAGGAGCGTGGGCTGGGGTAGCTGAAGGAGGCCTGGGCAGCCAGTGTGTACCCACCGTCGCCCTGATGGCGAGGTCGTCGTCCACCAACAGGGCTGGGAGGGTGCGCGAGGCTCTATGGACGGCATCCAGCACAATCTCACCTCGGGGGGCCCTTGAGGCGTGAGCGGTGGGGGCACCGGGAGAACGATGGCCAAGGAGCTCCTCCCCACCCCGCCTCGCTTCCCATCAGGGTCAGCCCGGGGCTGTGGCACCCAGACCCTTGACGTGGGGGCCGTGCCCGTGCTGGCGCCTTGGGACCCAGCACCCCTCCCGCGGCCTCCCGGCTGCGCTGGGCCCTTGGACTCAGGGAAGCCTGAGCTGGACTCAGGGAAGCCTCGCGGGGCCTGGGGTCTGCGTGGACACCCTCCTCCGGCTCCTTCCGTTGGGGCCTGTTGAGGAGCAGGTCCGCAGGGGCCGTCCTGGCCTGTCGCGGGCAGAGCCATTCATTCCTCTGCTCACTGCTGCCCCAATCGTGCTGGGGGCCAAGGACCCTGCAGTCCTACCACCTGGGGCTCAGTCCTTGGTCGCATTGCTTGACCTCTGGGTTTCCTTGGTCTCGCAGTGGAACCAATGACCATCACAGGAGCCACCTCACTGGGTGCTTATGGGGTCACATGACATTATCCCTGGCGGCATTTGGACCCAAGAGCATGTCCGGCGGGGCTGGTGGATCTGAAGGCGCCCAGGACTCGGCTGTGCCTTCGGGGCCGCACCCTTGCCCGCTGCTCCTCCTGCGCCCTCGTAGGCCGTGTCCGTGCTCCCCCTCCGGCGCTCACCCTGCAGTGTGATCCTTGCCCCTGGGTCGTGGGTTCTTGCTGGGTGGCGTACAGATTGCTCTATTTCGGTCTCACAGGCACCCCTGGTACATCGCCTGGCACGACACGGGTACTCGGCGGATGATTGACTGGCCGATTGCTAATTCTAGTTCAGAGGAGTATGATTTATGGTTGTTTATGAAGAGTTTCCATAGAAACTTGATTGGATTTTTCTAGCAACCCCACGAAGGAGACAGAAATAGCGGTGGATTTATTTCTCAGTAAATGTGAAAAATAAGAGCAATTCTGTTCCGCTTTATGTTACAGTTGAAGTGTGAAAATATGCAGAGATGTCCTTTTATTAAATAAGTCAGATGTGATCAGGAGAGAAGGGCATGTAACGAGCCGCACGTAATCTTCTCCCGTGAATTTCAAAGGCGTATTATTTTTCATTTTACTGTTTAGAGGAGGAGATCACAGCCTTGTGAAAGCGTACCTTTTTTTTATTATTATTATTTCAACAAATATTTATTGAGTATCTACTGTGAGCCGAGGACTTCTCTAGGCTTGGGGTACGCAGCACGGAGGGACAAGTAAAATCTCCCACTCTCACCTTACGAGGTGGACTTGGGAAATAAACAAAATAAAACGTGGGATGAAGCGTGCCTGTTTTTGCACAACTTAGAAAATATCCATGTCTTTCAAAAAGTCAAAATATATTAAATTCTGTATTTTTTTCAGTTGCCTGAATCCAGGGACCATCGTTTTGTCAGGCAATGGACTCTCCTCTTAGGGCCATGTTAATAGGGTTTCCAACGTTTATTTAAAATCCTCTTCAGGCGTGCAGTATATTAGGGGACTGCAGTTTGTCTACCAAATTGCTTTAAAAAACAACAACTGGGGGACTCCTGGGGGGCTCAGTGGTTTGGCGCCTGCCTTTGGCCCAGGGCATGACCCTGGAGTCTCGGGATCCAGTCCCGTGTCGGGCTCCCGGCATGGAGCCTGCTTCTCCCTCTGCCTGGGTCTCTGCCTCTCTCTCTCTCTCTCTCTCTCTCTCTCTCTCTCTCTGTGTCTCTGATGAATAAATAAATAAAATCTTAAAAACAAACAAACAAAAAAACAACTGAAGATTAATGAAAATATTTCTGAAATATAGTTCGTATAAATGATAATGAACAAGAGGCTGGCTCTTGGGAGTCTTTGACTCTTCCTGGCAATTAATAATAGTGTAACAAGGTAGTTAGCAAAGTGTAGCATTTTGATATATAATGTGTTACATTAGAAACACATCATAAAAATGTTACCATCCAGTTGTGTGGTTGTGTTAGTAGACTTTTTTTTTTTTAAGCCCTCCATATTTCAGTGATTTGGATGGTTGAGAGCAGCGCCACTGACATGCACAGACTCAGAAATATAAAATTACCTTTTAGTTTAATGAGAAGGAAATCAACTACAGATGAGTTTACTTAATAATTCCTTGTGTAAAATAGTGTGATGACACAACTGTGGTGGCTTCCTCTGCTTTTGGTTTAATTCCTCAGGTAGATGGAAGCATTTCTTTTCCTTCAAAATCACCAGTGTTCTGTTAAGCTATCCATTTATTATTTTTTAAAAAAGATGTTATTTGTTTATTCATGAGAGACACACAGAGAGAGAAGCAGAGACCCAGGCAGAGGGAGAGGCAGGCTCCCTGCGGGGAGCCCGAACGCGAGACTCGATCCCGGGACCCCAGGATCATGCCCTGGGCCGAAGGCAGATGCTCAACCCCTGAGCCCCCAGGTGTCCCCATTTATTATTATTATTATTTTTTCCCATTTATTATTTTAATCTGACATTTGCCACATGTCCCTCCATTGCTGTAAATCACCACTATTTTGGATAGTGATAAAAATGAATTAATCCTGAAGCATAAAGCAGGGAAAGAAATCTGCTCTTAGGCTTTCCTGAAAGGCACGCAGGGCACAGTTGGCGACATAGGTGCCAGCATAAGTGCTTCTTGGATCTCTCCGAATGAGGACGTGCGCACAAGGTCATTAGAGCCACTCAGGGTGGCGTCCAGTGGTTTGGTCCGTGTGTTGTATTCATTTTTTTATTTGTTTCTTGCTTGTTTCTCTGGTGAAGGCCTTGAGGGAACAGTAGGAACTTTGGCCCTTGGTGTGAGTGAGATGGGGAGATATTGAGGGATTTTAAGTGTAATAGTGGCATGATCTAATGTCATGAGATTACCTGGGCTTGCTCCGTTGAGAGTAGAGGGAAGGGAGGCAAGGGTGGGAGCAGGAAGGCCAGCGAAGAGACTTATCCGGGCTCGGAGTAGGTGGTAGAGTGGAGGCAGTGAGAAGCGGTTGAGTCCTGGCTAAGTTCCGAAGGGAAAACCAACGGAATTTGTTGGTGGGTGTGATGGGGTGTGACGGGTTGTGAGGGAGAGGGGTAAAGCATGGCAAAGCTGAACAGCTGCCAGGATGGAGCTGCAAGGACTAATGGTCAGATAGGCGAGGGTCAGCAGGGAGTGGAGAGCAGGATCTGGGGGAAATGATAAGGCATCCTTGACATTTCAAGCTGCCTTTCCACTGCTAGCCCTGGGATGCTGCTGAACCCGGGCGCTCTCCCCACCACTCCTCTCTCCGTCCCCACCTCAGGCTCTCCGTAGTAAGAGTTTTCCTGGATCTTCCCCATCCTGCTCAGCGTCCTTGGAGAGTCATCGGGAGCTCATGGCTTGGCCAGCGCCTTGTCTGGAAGGTTAATGAGAGGCCTTAGTTGGGATCCAGGGGAGAAGGTTAGTGAAGCGTTTGGGGGATGATTGTTCACTTCCGCTGCTCCTGGACCGTGGGTGCCAGTGGTTGATTCTTGACAGCCCTATTTTTTATAGCAATGGTTTAATGCTGTCACGAAAGGAACAGTAATTAACAGTCTTTAGCGTCAAAATACACAATGTGTGACATTGTAAACACAACATAAAGATGTTGCTGAGAGAGGTTGTTGAGACAGGACGTCCGAAATCCTGATGCCAGTGGAAGGTTGTCCTTTTCTGATGCTGAGCTGTTGGCTCACGTTCATAGATGAGGTCAGGGCTTTGTAAAATTTCCTGTGCGTGTGAGTCACATGGTGGGTCTTTTTTGGGATGTTGGTTCTGATTAAGTAGATCTCATAGAGGGAAAGGAGGACTGGTCTGTATTTCTGACATTGATTCCAGGGGAAGATGCTGCTGCTGCTGCTGGTCTCAGGACCTGCCTCTTCAGTGGCATGGTCCTTGTTGAATCTCTGGAGTCTATTCAACTGTTGACCTTCTTAACCAAGATCTAGACCCGTCTATACTGAATGACTTGGGCTCAGAAGAAAGGATGGCATTAGGGTCCGCAGAGAGCAGTGAGAAGGCTGTGGCCTGATGGACACAGCAGCAAGGAAGGAAGAGAGGAAGAACAGAGGCAGAAATGACCTTCCTCCAGATGCACGGGGCCCCGTTCCCACCTCTAGCGTTGGCAGTCGGGAAATTGAATTTAATGCGGCTACACCCTAGAGGATGTTAATTAGCAGACTGGCTGTTAAATCAAATCTCCTTGACATGTCTTCCTAGCCATGCATCACATACAACATAATTTTAAATAGTACATGAGAATTTTGAGTAATCCATGGACCACCAATGTTTTCTTATAATCTAAATAGTCCTGTTACCTTCTATTTAGGATATGAGTTTTAGGTATCCATTTTCCTCTCTGAGCGTTTCGTATGCAGTATCCATGTCTGATTGTGTTTCTGATGACCCTGCCCATTATCATGGCTCAATAAATGGAGAGGGACCTGGGTTATCTTGGCCAGAGATTCTGTAATAGATATAGGTAAACCCTCTGGGTTCCCACTGTTAGCACCCCAAATTATAATAAAAATGTAAAGAATTGGGGAAAATGTTTTCAGAACCTTCTAATCACTTCTTGGTGAATAAAGTTTACTTTTTTATATGTAAATTTATTTTTTATTGGTATTCAATTTGCCAGCATATAGAATAACACCCAGTGCTCATCCCATCGAGTGCCCCAAAAAAGGTTACTTTTACAGATCATGTTAGTGGTGTTTTAAGAATATAAATTAGAACTAATAGAGTCAGGAAAGAAAATGCTAAATTTTTTAAAGTCTGTGTTTAAAAATCTTAGCTTTTTAAAAGAGATCTTTTGTAATTTCTTTATTTTAGGAAGAGAGCTAGATATTTGCAAACTGTAACTACAAGCTACTTTTTATCCATTTCTCACATTCCCTTAAGTAAAAATGAGAAGATATTAACAAAGGACTATTTTTCTTTTTTCCCTTTCTTCCTTCCTTTCCCTCCCTCCCTCCCTTCCTTCCTTCCTTCCTTCCTTTCTTTTTCTTTCTTTCTTTCTTTCTTTCTTTCTTTCTTTCTTTCTTTCTTTCTTTCTTTCTTTCTTTCTTCTTTCTTTCTCTTTCTTTCTTTCTTTCTTTCTTTCTTTCTTCTTTCCTCTTTTCTTTTCTTTTCTTCTTTTTTCTTTTCTTTCTTTCTTGAAAGTTCTAGGAGAGTAGGGAAAATTTAAAAAAGAGAATAAAAATCACACCTGCTTCCCACCACGAAGAGACAACATGTTGGCATATTTTCTGTGTGTGTGCATGCGTGTGTGCATGTTGTAATATTTTTGTCTGATTTTGGAATCAGGGTAATCCTGACCTAATAGAATCAGTTGGGAAGTATGCTTTCCTCTTCAGTTGTCTGGAATAGTTTATGTAGAATTGTATTACTTCTTCCTTACACATTTGTTGTAATTTACCAGATAAACCTTCTGGGATTGACATTTTCTTTGGGGAAAGTTACCTATTTCTTTATTGAACGAACTTGGGTTGTTTGTGTCAAGAAATTTATCCAGTGCATCTAAGTTGGTAAATATATTGAAATAAATTCATGTATAAAATTCACTGTTTTCTGTTTAATGCCTATAAAATCTGTAATGATGTCATCTCTATCATTCCTGATGTTAGTAATTTGTGTCTTTCTCTTCTGGCTAAAACCCAAAGATTTTCTGTTCTATTAGCTAAAGATTTATCAATGGGGCTAGATGTTTCCCAATTTTATTGGTCTCAAGTAAATTGCTTTTGATTTCATTGATTTTTCTCTATTGCTTTGTGGTTTTCTATTTGATTTGATTGCAACTGATATGGTTCCCCCCTTTTTTTTCTACTTAATTTGGACTTAATTAATGTAGAAAGAAACAAAATTCATTAATTTAAGGTCTTCTTTTCTGTTACAGGTGTTTTGTGCTATATATTTCCCCAAAATACTGCTTTAGTGTCTTTCCATACATTTTTATGTTGCCATATTCTTTCACTACAAAATATATTCTAATTTCTTTTTATTTCTTCTTTCATCAGTGGGCTAACATGGCATTACTTAGTCTAAAATTATTTGGATTTTTTTTCCTAGAGATATTTCTGTTGTTAATTTCTAAGGTAATTCCATTGTAGTCAGATGACATGCTTTTTTTATGGGTTGAGTTATTTTAAGTGTGTGGAGACTTGTTTACTGACCCAGAAGTTGGTCTATCTCAATACATGTTCATTGTGAACTAAAGGAGAAAAATACGTATTCTGCTATGTAGGGTGAAGTGTTGTTGAAATGTCAAGTAAGTCAATTTGGTTGACAGTGTTGTTCAAGTCTTCTATATCCTTACTCATTTTTTGTTTGCTTATTCTATCACTTGTGGGAGAGAGATAATATATTTCTAATTTTAGTTGTGAATTTGTTTATTTCTCCTTGAAGATCTATGTTTTGGCTTATGTATTTTGAAGTTTTTATTAGATGCAAAACTGTTTAGGATTTTTTTTTTTGTCTTCCTAATTAGCTAAACTCTTTGTCATTATGAAATGACTTTGTCTGTCTTTCATATTACTCTTCTAAAAGTTTCTTTGTCTGATATTAATATCCAGCTTTTCAAAATTAGCATTAGCATGTTATTATTTTATTCTATTCTTCTATTTTTAACCTACCGCTATATTTATATTTAAACTGCATTTTTCCTAGGCAGCACATTGTTTGCTCTTGCTTTTTTCCCAATATGATAATCTCTGTCTTTCAATTGGAGATGTTTAGGCCATTTGTATTTAATGCACTTATTGATATGGTTAGGTGTAAGTCTACAGTATTGTCACTTAATTTTATTTTTTTCATCTGTTCTGTATTCTCTTTTCCTCTTTTTTCTTTTTGCCTTTTTTAATTATTAAGAGTATTTTTTATGGTTCTAGTTTATCTCCTTTCCAAGCTTATTAACTATGCTGTGTTTATTTTGCTACTTTAGAAGTTGCTTTAGGGTTTATAGTATGCATATTTATCAGGCACACTGTAGATACTCAATATTCTTATATTTGACAGTGCCTAGGTCAAAGGGCTGCTGAGAGCCAGAGGCATCAAGAATCAGTCCTGGGCTGTTACTCATTCTTTTCCAGATTTTATTTTCCTCTTTCACCCCAAATTATTATGGGTATTGGCTCTCATATTCCTGTCTTGATGTTTGTCTCTTGAGGTTAAGTGTCTGTATCCTCCCCTCCTCTGCCCCTTTAATGTTTTAACAAATAGAGACTTTATCCTTAGGTGGTGCTTTCTGCAGACTTTTTTGAAAGTGTGTGGGTTGAGGCCGTGGCCTTGACTTATTATGGCCAAGCCCCAAAAGTAATATCCTTATCAGGAAGAACAGACATTTTTTTTTTTAAGGTATTGGGTAGGAAAAAGCTTCAAAATAATGGTCTAAATTTAAGATTAGCTCATCTCAGCAAAGCTACACATGGAAAGGAAATTCAGACCTAACAGATTTTCCCTATTCTTGGAAATGTCACCAGTTATTTGAAGCCTCTTAAATATTAAAAAAAAAAAAAAAATCATTGAGCTTCCTGATTGAAAAAGAAAAATTTATGCTCTCTCTCTCTCTCTCTCTTTTTTTTTTCCAGCAAGTAACCGGCAGAAGTTTTGGTGACAAAGATTTTCGGACAGGGTTAGAAAATGGAATCCTCCTCTGCGAGTAAGTATAGTCTATTATTCAGTCTGTTTTTGTTAAGAAAAATCATTAGTGCTATTCAGTTCATCTGAAAACTTTGTATTTTATTTTGAATTTATTCATAGTTTGATTCTGAAATTTTAAAAAATCACTGGGTCAGGCAGTAAATATAAGTAAGTGAGGGAATTTGTACGATAGGGAGTGATGGGGACTTTCTAATTAGATAAGAAGGATCTGGTAGCTGCTTTAGCTCCAACCATCATTTACTATGTAGGAATCTGGGCCCAAGTAATTGAAAGGATGTGGACCCAATTGTAGTAAAAGTAGCAGCTTTTCTCCCCCTATTTCCCCAAAACAAAAGCAATTTATGCCAAGTGAAAAAAATGCATCCACTTACAACATCTTAAAACGTGACAGGTAATGTTCCTCACCGGGCTTGCTCCCCTGACTTATTTTGAATAATTTATGCCCTTGGCAAATGTCAAATGCGAACAATAACTGTAATGTTTAATTTTTATGTTTTATGACAAAACCAGATTTTGTCATAAAGTGCTGCTGGGATGGTGGGTTCAGGAGCTCTCTGTGAAGTGGTTCTAGACACAAAATAAGCAAGAGCCTTAACGCTTAGAGATGGATAGACATAGACTTTCAGATCTCAAACTTTGAATTTAATAGGTTCTGTAATTTGGATACTGCTTTTTGTTCCATTGAGGTGAAATGCACCTCAGGAAATGCACAGCTTCAAAAACCCAGTCTGGTGGGATTTGAGAACTGTGTACATGCTTGCAGCCTCCACCTGACCAAGAGGGAGGACGGCGGGTTCTCTCCCGCCCTTCCCGATCAGTCTCAACCTCCTCTAGAAAAGTACCGTAATTTATATCACCGTAACATTTACCTGCCTTACATCTGGAACTTTATGTAAGTGAAATTACATAGAATGAATCCACCCTGATTTTAGCGACTTCTGGAATGTTGTTTGGGACCCACTGAGGTAGTTGAAAGACTTCAGGCCTTGGAACCTGAGAACTAGAAACTCAAACCTTACTGTACCCCTTAAATCATTTAACCTCCGTGAGTCTCAATTTTTTTTTTCCTCTAAAATGGTAAGAAAAAGTGATCACTTTTGCTTATGTCATAGACTTTTCGTGAATTTCAACAGGATCACGTGGATGAGGTGCTCTAAAGAATCATGTGCCGTACAAAATGTTGATTCTTATGCAGCATCTTTCAACACAGTTCACACCAGCATTTTTTCCCTGCTCCCCATTGTCCTTTTTTTTTTCTGATTAACTCTCATTTACTTTATTTATTTATTTTTGGATATGCAAAAATTCTTTTTATTATTATTAAAATATGACCTTTATTTTATTATTATTATTTTTTATAAATTTATTTTTTATTGGTGTTCAATTTGCCAACATATAGAATAACACCCAGTGCTCTGGAGGGTATTATGCTGAGTGAAATAAGTCAATTGTCCTTTTTTCTTCAAGGAGAAATGCGCATGCCCTGCTTGCTGTTTCCAAGCATTCCTTCCTGCAGGGCCTCTTTGCTCCTCTCATACTTTTACTTCCTTCACTGCCTCTTTTCCCTTTATTTTTTTATTTTTTTTTTATTTTTTTATTTTTTTTAGAAGGAGAAGCAGCCTCACTGCTAAGCAAGGAGCCCAATGTGGGGTTCGATTTCAGGACCCTGGATCTTGACCTGAACGGAAGGCAGATGCTTAACTGGCTGAGCCACCCAGGCTCCCCTCTTTTCCCTTTATTAAACCTCAATCAGCTCATCTCTTAGATGAACCATAAGTAGTTTAGCATCTCAGTGGAGACAAAGGCAGGCAGACCGCAGATACCTCCCTTGTGTTCTAACACCTGCTTCCCTGTTCTAACAGCTTCACCTGTGGTTCTGGGCATAGCTTTCTCCTGATGTGGACGGACTGAATCTGGTCTGGTTTATGTACGTTGTGGTCTCTTAACTCTGTTGAAGTGGGTCTTTGGTACCAAGTTTTATTTAACTGACATTTGCTCCAAAGGTCCCTGTAGGTGTCCACCTCCCCACGATGCTCCCCCGAGTAAATCTGCCGGGGTGCAGTATTGCCTCCCAGATTTTGGATTGGGCAGGTTCATCTGCAGACAAGGCTCTGGGTCTGGACACTTTTGCATGAATAGAACTTGTTTCTTGGAGCACCTGGTGGCCCAGTGCTTAAGCGACTACCTTCAGCTCAGGTCAGGATCCCAGCGTCCCGGCTCCTCGCTTTTCCCTCTCCCTCTGCCCCTCCCCACGTCTTGTGTGCGTGTGCTCTCACTCTCAAATAAGCAAATAAAATCTCTAAGAAGAAAAAAAAAATAGAAGAAGAAAGAAGAAAAGAAGTTGCTTCTTCCCTCGATGAAAAGGTTAAGTTAGAGGATGGATTCAGTCCTGTGAGCAGCGGCGCTCTCCGTGGGCCTTTCCCAAACACGTTGATGAGTGTTGGGGCTGTTTAGGGGTGGAGGGATGGGGTTTGGGCCAAGGCCAGGTTAGGAAACACTATGGTTAGACAAGGTGGAGGCACAGAATGTAGCCGGGGGCCTCTTTAGATAAATAGAGGGTTTGGACTGCGGACAGCCAGGGGCAAGCGGAGGGAGCTGGCCAACTTGAGGCCGCACAAGGGTCACTGAGCGGTACTAGGCCAGGGCTCAAGAGAAGTGTGCTACTATCTAAGCCTCCTACCCGCCGAGGATGGGAGCCCCTGGGGTACTTGCAGGAATTGGAGGACCGGGGCGAGTCCTGTCTTCCCTGTGGGACCCACAGAGAGGGTGCTAAGGCGCATGCACCGGATGTAGCCCGTCTCCACCTGGGCCATTGGGGCAGAGCTGGGGCCGCGGCTGGAGAAAGCAGAACCAGATGAGTTCCTCAGTGCAGGAACCCCGAGGCTGACCGTGCTGAAGGTTGGGCGGTACAGGAGGAAGAGGTCCCCTCCTCTCTGGGCAGAGCAGAGAGATCAGCAGCAGTGACTCCTGGGCCTTGGGTCCCGGGAGCGCGTGGCGAGGCCTTGTGCCGTTGCTGGGGTTGCTGGCTCATGGCGAGGACCAGACTGCAGGGATGGAGGGTCTGAGCACAGCGCGGGCTCCCAGACGGTGGGTCCCGGGTCTGAGAGCAGATGGGGATGTGCAAGGCCGTGCCACTCTCTAGGACCAGAGGGCACCTCCTGGGTGCTGGTGACTAAGGGGTTCTGGCTCGGAACCCTCCACCCATGGGGTGACACGCAACACTGTATGAAGAACTCCCTGTAATTTCAGATTTCAAAAACTAGCAATTCAGCTCCTCAGAGACTGAGGCTTTCATAACATGCAGCCCCCTTTTTATTTTTTTAAAAGATTTTATTTATTTATTCATGAGAGACACACACACACACACACACACACACACAGAGAAGCAGAGACCCAGGCAGAGGGAGAAGCAGGCTCCATGCAGGGAGCCCGACATGGGACTCGAACCCGGGACCCTGAGGTCACGCCCTGGGCTGAAGGCTGGTGGTAAACTGCTGAGCCACTGAGCTGCCCGAGCTCTCTTTTTAAAGATTGTTGGATAAATAAAATCTTTATTTTTTAAAAAGATTCATTTATTTATTCATGATAGACATGGAGAGAGAGAGAGGCAGACACACAGGCGGAGGGAGAAGCAGGCTCCACGCAGGGAGCCCGACGCAGGTCTCAATTCCGGGACTCCAGGATCACGCCCTGGGCCAAAGGCAGGCGCTAAACCGCTGAGCCACCCAGGGATCCCCTAAATAAAATCTTAAAAAAAATAAAAATAAAAATTGTTGGAGCTTTTCAAGTTCGTATTATTCAGAACAGAAGCCCAGCCGGTGTCCTGTAATAGCGTCGTGACCCCAGCAGAGGAACACACGAACAGCGTCAGTGAATGACTCCTTTTGTTCGACAGACTCTCCTCCCTTTGTCCGGGTTGGATCGGCCCTAAATGCCGGTCCAGCCGGGGAGACTTCATGCTCCTTGTTCACTAAACATTTCCTGAGCTGTTGATGGGTCTGAAGAAATTCATAGTTCTCATCAAACAGAGGGCTTCCTTCTGGGTCTGGGGTCTGGTTTTTTGCTTCTTGCCAAACTTCCGTGTGGCCTGCGAGGACTGTCCTCATACCCGCTGCACGGAGGTGATCAGTGGAGGCTCGGGGGATTAACTAACCTGCCTGAGGCTGTACGGTCGAGAAATACATCCAGGGGTCTGGTTTCTTAGCTTTTGCTCTTAACGACTGTCCTGAGCCTACAGTTGGCATGTTAAAGGGAGAGAGAAGCAAGAGGCCCGGGGCTGGTGCAGAAAAGGCTGAGTGTGGAGGGAGGAGAGGGCAGGGGGTGACGATGGGGTCTCAGCAGGACAGGGCGTGAAGGACAGCAGGTGGTCTTGGGGTGTAGGCACCCCGCGGGTGCTTGGGGTGGTCTGGTCTTTCCTTTTCTTCTAAGATTATGTGTTTTGGAGAGAGCGCACATGTGCGTGCGTGCACATGAGCAGGGGAGGGGCGGGGAGGGGAGAGAATCTCCCGCAGACTCCCGCCGAGCGTGGAGCCCAGTGCAGGTTTGATCCCAGGACCTGAGATTAGGACCGGAAACGAGCCCTGGGTGCCCGGGGGCCTCCCGAAGAGGGGGAGCGGGTGCAGGGGAGCGGTCGGTGGTGCGGCTTGGGCCTTCTCAGGTGGAGCCTGGGGACAGGGGTGCCCAGGGGCACCTGGGGCTCCGGGGCAGGAGGGGGCTCCAGCGGGGAGGGAACAGCACCAGGGAGCCCTGGGACCCGGCCTCTGGCTGCGACACCAGCAGCGGACGGCAGGCCGCGTGTGCCCAGGCCGGGGACAGCCGGCGCGCTTTCACTGTGACCGTTCGTCGCCCCAAGTGTACCCTGGACGTGTGGGGGTTAGATGCTCACGTGATGGGATGGCCCGTGAAACACGTGTGGTCCAAGCGGGGCCGAGCTGCAGCGGCGACAGGGTCACGCCGTAGAGGCGGGGACCAGCTGCTGCAGGTGGCCCCGAGCACTGGAGGGCCTCAGAGGAAGGTGACGAGCAGCAGCCCCTAGGGGGGTGCCCCCGGGCCCCGCTTCCCAGCACCCGGCTCACCCCGCTCGGAGAGAATTCCAGAGAGGAGGCTTCCGAGTGGTTTCTGTGACGCGGACTGTACCATTTAGCGGGAGCTTGAGGACCTGCCGTGCAGCTCAGGGCGCAGCGGTGGCCCGTGTGTCCCGGCTCGGGGGCCATGGTGAGGGTCCTCCCATTTCCGGGGGGCTGCGGGTCGTGAGGCCGGGCGTACATGGCCCACGGGCGCAGGCTGCTCACGGGGAGCGCTGGCTGTGGGCGCTGTGCCGCGTTTCAAGTGGGACCATCCCCTCCTAGACTCAGGTCCTTGGGCTCGGGCAGCACCAGAATGCTACTTAGGAGACTAAGACAGCTTTTCAGGAAAGGTTTTCCCAGGACTTTTTTATAAATCTCCCCCCGCGCCGCCCATCCAACTATTTTAAAAAATTTCAGACTTAAAGGAAAGTGACAGGAATCCCGTAGGGATGATGCACGCACCCGCGTCTAGAAGCAGATGATTCAGGAAAAGAGAGTCATGTGTGGAGAGATATGAAGTAAGGAGGCAAAAGGGGAGGCCGGCTGACCCTCCAACAGCGAGATTGGACGCGCGCCTCCACTTCCCTGTGGGCCTTTTAGATCACCACAGGCCAGGACGGCACGCGTGTTTTCTCTTCCTTATGATGTTCCTTTCTTTTTAAAGATTTTATTTATTCCTGAGACACACACACACACAGAGAGAGAGAGGTAGAGACACAGGCAGAGGGAGAAGCAGGCTCCCTGCAGGGAGCCTGGTGCGGGACTCGAACCCAAGACCCCGGGGTCACGGCCTGGGCCGGGGCAGACGCTCACCGCTGAGCTCGGGGCGCCTCTTCCTTATGACTCTCCTAGGATGCTCTTCCCCTTCCTTCGCCGTGGGAATGCCGCACTGAACGCATGTCGCACACCACATGCACGCGAACGGGCCGCCGGCTACTGGCAAGGCCTCGGGGTGGCAGGAATAGGCAAGAGGCGGGGTCACGGGGGCGTCCGCGGCCGCAGGGGCACCTGTCACAGGGCGCGGGCTCTGCTGCTCGGCCGCGACTTCCCACCCTCCCTCCGTCGCCCTCTTTACTCTCCGTTCCGCCTCTGTCCCGCGACATCCACTCAACCGAAGCCAGTCCCTGTGCTTTCATGAGCAAGCACAGTGCACTGCAGAGGCCTGAGTTCGAATCCTATTGAACTGTGCGAAATAGACTGAAACGGGTCAGAAAACACCGTGTCACACGGTGCAGCCGGGCCGACAGCTCACGTCGTCCCCGTGCTGTTCCCGCGGCCTCCGGAGCCCCGGTTCCCGTAGCCGAACAAGCGGCATGACTGGAGCAATTAACAGGGCTGATGGGAGGCCCGGGTGAGCTGATAATACGGATAAATAAACGTCTCTGTTGAGTGCTTGGAGCATTGTGAGCGCTGAACTGTTCGCTTGTGTCCCTTCATCTGCGAAATGGGGGGCTCGCTCGCTCATGAGGCCCCAGACCCTGAGCGAGAGTGGGAGGGCCGCGGCGCTTGGCAGGGCCCGGGGTTGGCGCTCCAGACCACCAGCCGTTGTCACCACTGGAAACAGGCCCTGAGGTCATCACGGATACGGCACAGTCAGTGCCGTTCTGTGTCACCCGGCGCCCAGCAGCTCTTTCTCCAGGGCGGCCGCCAGCCGAGGGGTGACGAGCTGGGCCCTGCTCCGCAGCTTGTTCTGCGTCGCCTGTGATCAAACGCTGGGCAGGGAGGTCCAGGCCCTTTACAGACCCGATCATCTGTGAATAACGAGCCTCGGCTGCCGGAGCCGGGGGCCTAGACCGACTGTGTGGGCCACCGCGACCTTGCCCTCGCGGCGATGTCATTTCCTCCTACCCCGTCCAGCCTCCTGCAGTCTCGTGCTCTGGGAAGCTGTTCCGGAACCGTCCAGGCGGCGTTAGCAGGTTCCCGTCTGGCTTCCAAGCGGCCGTAGCCTGTGTTACAGCCGGCCTGGCCCGGAGGGAAGAGCTCTTCTGTTTGTCGTCAGGTCTGCTCCACTGGACCCTTGTCCCACCCGACGCCTGTGTCACACCTGTTGCACCTGTTGCCCCCGGGTACCGATCATCAGCGACCTTTACTTTCTCCCCGTCCTTGCGGCGCTGTCAGGGTTGTCCCATCTCTTCCCCTCCCCTCCGCTGCTCTCCTCTTCCTCTCCTTCTCCCCCTTCCCTCCACTCCACTCCTGTCCCTTCACACACACACACCCGTACGCTCTCACATGAGGAACAGCCCCATCCTTGAAGGCTAAAGCCCACAGCATAGAAACATCTAGTTTCTTTTTTTTTTCTTTTTTTAAATTTTTTCTTTTTTATTTTTTTTTGAAACATCTATTTTCTTTAAGATTCTCTGTTACAGCTCCATCCGCCTCGGGGTTAATAGAGGTTGCACTTAACGGGTTTCATTCTGCAGATGCGTTTTCGTGGAACGCAAAGCCTGAGGGTGTCCGTCTGCAAATGGGGAACCCCTCGACCACGTCTCAGTGGATTTTTGTCTCAGTTCTTAAGTTGGCGAAATAATTTTCTGAAGATAAGAAATCTGTCAGCAAACAGTTGTTTATATCATTACTGATGAATGAGCTGCTTCTTCTGAGAAGAAAGGCTTGCCTTGGATTGCTGTCCCCGTTCCAGCGTGAGATGTGGCGTGCCGCAGACATGTCCTGGCCCTTCTCGGATGGGGTGGCTTTGCATGGAGACATTTTGCCATATGGAGGATTTGTTAGATAGTGACCGTGTTCTGCGTGGTCTCAGACTAGGAACGGAGGGGTCATAAAAAGGGAACGGGAGGCCCGATCCGGATCTTTGAGAGTTTTATGATGCGTTTGGGGCCCCGAACACATGCATGGAAACAGTTAAGTAGCCGCGGAGGCCAGCATGTGAGTAAATGAGACTGACCAAGTTTTAATTGCCAGGATTTAATAAGAAGCCAAACAAAGGGAGATTGTTACAGCTTGGGAGACGGTTACTGGGGAGATGCTACATCAACAGAATTTTACCAAAGACGAGAATAGGCTGAGGGGAGAGAGGGGCATCCTGGATGGAGGCAGGAGCAGAAGGCGAGGTCTGAAGTCAGGGAGCAGTGTGCCGTGTGTGGCTTCCCCGGCAGGGATGTGCCTGACAGTGGGGGCGGGGGGGGGGGCATCCCTTCCTTCATTCAACCAACCTTTGTAGGAACCCACTTACCAGCAAGTTACTGGAAGGCCTAGGACACGATGCAATAAAACCACATAGTAGGGCCACCCCGCTCAGATCTGGACTTTAGATCCTGACTCCCTACGGGATGTAAACCTCAGATTCTCTTGCGGAAGAGACATGAAGGTAGAGACCTAAATGAAGAGTAGAGATTAGCCAGGAGAGAGGGAAGTAGGGAGGAGCCTAGAGCGGCAGCATAACGCATCTGAATTCCCGAAGATAGAAGCTCGTGCATTGGAGGAATCGCAAGGAGACTCATTTGACCAAAATGTAGGACACAGGGCAGGGCGGGCGGCCGGGGATGATGGTGTGAGATGAGGGTAGGTGGAGAGGAGGATGAGGCAGGGGCAAAATTGAGGGCCTTGAAGCCATGGGAAAATTTTTGAGTTCGACCTCCACCAGAGCAATAGAAATAAGAAGAGTCCTGAAGAAATCAGTAGGACTTGGTAGGGTAGAGGAGTCATATAAGTGAAAGAAAAGGCTCCAAAATAACCGCGGTGTTTCAGTTAATGGGCCAGCAGACTAGGGCCGCTGGCACTCACTGAAGACGACCCTGTTTGTTGGAAGACGTCGTAATTTCAGGTGAGTTTGGGAAATAGCCCGTCCAGGGTGTGGCTTCGTAGACCACTGGGGACAAGGGCCTGGAGCTTAGGGGTGAGGCCATGGATTTCGCTTTTTCAAGTATGATTTGTTAGACATCAAGGCCCAACGGTAATGACACCAAAGTCTGAGTCTGACACCAAAGATCACGTTAAGAAAGAGCAGCAGCAGTTTGAGGAGGCCTGCCCCCGGGTCAGGGGTGAGAGATGGAGAAGCTCGCCAAGGGGCATCAGAGAGGTGAGAGGGGCCCCCGGGAAGCATGGTGCCCTGGACGCCAAGGGAGCTAAGAAGACGTAAGAAGTGGCGGTCACCCGTAGTCCACGGTCCCAGCGGATGTCAGCTTGCCCAAGGCCTCGGAACAGGCCTGCCTCCCGGGTAGAGGCGGGCCCTGCAGACTCTGAGCCAGTGGCCATCTCTGGCAACTGCCGGACCCGCGGATCATGATTTTGCCAGATTGCTCCGAGTCTGGCTCATTCCGTTGCCTCATTCCAACAGGCTCTTGGTAGAGACTCCATCTAGTATCAACGACACCTGCGGTATTTTCCTCAACTATTCAAAAAAAAAAAGGAAAAGAAGAGGGGTCTGGCCCCACTGACCGTATCGCTGAACTGACATTCAGGCGAGACAGTTTTGAGGGTGAAATTGGGGGCGTTAACCAGCCGAGACGCTGGAACAACCAATGAAACCGGAGACCATCCCTGGGAAATGGGGGTATGTGGTCGCCCCGGTTGTGGGCAACCCCAGACCGATGCCTTCTAGTCCCCGCTGCTTTGTTCATCGTCGGCATAACCCATCTCCTTCCTGATCCTCAGGGCGGCCCCGGTAGGTGAACGACCCGGGTCAGCCCTTCTCGCCTCCCTTTGTCGTGATGAGGCGGAGACCCAGGGTGGTTAGAGCACAGCGTGTCTTCCAGCTCTTTGTCTGGAGCTCTTTAACCCAGATGCTCACTCGAATCTCAGCAAACTTGGGCCCTTTGGCCCTCGCTGATTTGGGGCTTAGCGGGCCGGTAAGAATTTGATAGGCCTTGTGTGTAGGCTTCTCCTTTGTCCCTCGGCCATATCGCAGTTGGCTTCACGGACTTGGCCAGGCTCCCGCTCTTTGGCACCAAGGCTCATTAAGCTTTCAAGTTCAAGTAAGGACATTTCAACCCACTCTTTTTTTTTTTTTTTTTTTAAAGTTCTCCACTGAAAAGCTGCTTTTTTCTCTTTGATGATTGGCCTGGCTTAGGTGGGGGCTTAGGCGAGAACTGAGTATCCCAACAGCCTTCTGTCAGGAGGGATGGAAACAGATGAAGAACATAGGAGACCTTGTAGGACTTGTGATGAGCAGAACGGACTCTCAGTGTTGCCTTTTTTTTCCTTCTTGAATCTCATCAAATAAGCATGATTTCTACTCAAAAGGGGGACTCAGCACAGTGTGTGCGGGGTGCTACTATCCCCATTCAAACTGAGTCTTAGCATCAATTACAGGCGTCTCCTGGGGGAGTGATGGGGACTTGTGTGCGTTGAAACGTTCTCAAGCTTATCCATCTTTGCAACTGTTTGTCCATGAAAAATTATATAATCCTGGTCACAACTTCTTTCTCCTTTCCTTTCTTTTTTTTTTTTTTTTTGGAAGATTTTATTTATTTATTTGAGAGAGAGCAAGAGCATGAGCACGGGGAGGGGCAGAGGGGAGAAGCAAGACTCCCTGCTGAACAGGGAGCGCCCCATTCGGGGCTTGATCCCAGGACTCTGGGATCATGACTTGAACTGAAGGCAGACGTTTAACCATCTGAGCCACCCAGGTGCCCCAGCTTTTTTTTTCCTAATACGCAGATTTGCATGACTGAGACTCAGTAGGGCAATTATAGAGCTTGTATTGATGCTTCTAAAAAATGTGTTTGAAACTTAATTTAGCATAATTATCTTCAGGGAACTGCTCCCTTCAAGATGCAGTGACTTCTTTCACCCTATCAATCTGTGCCTTAAAAAAAAAAAAATTAAGATTCCCACACTTAAATCACAGGCTTCATCTCTTTACCCCTGAATAAATTTATTATGCATTTACTGGAATGATCAATTGATTAAAAAAATACATAAATAAGGGGTTTAAATATGGCCTGCTTGTGTGGTAGAGGAAACACTGGCCTAGGTCATTGCCTGCCTGTGGGGTTCCATGCTGGATTAGGCTTGCTTGCATTTGAGAGGATTTAGTAGCTCCCTAATTGCATTTCCTTAATAATCCATTTTTTTGGATTGTCTCTACCGGGCTGTCAGGCTGGGTGGGCTGACTTCCCACAATGAACTGTGCAAAATTCCTGCCTTGAGCCTGCCATTCTAAACGTTTCCTTTGGTAACCCACAGAAGAGGACCTTTTAAAAAGCTCACCAAGGACCCGGGTTAGAAATAGTTTATTTTTAAAGTCAACTATGCAGACGTAGACGTCCCCCTTTATATTAAGGAGAAGAAAGACTGAATGACAAGACAAGGAGAACGGCTGAGTGATTTTGCTCCAGGGCCTGCCCTTCCTTCCACCACTGTGGACTTTGCCATGGGGCTAACATTTCCCAACTGGGCTGCATCACCCCTGATGCTCTTCACACAAAACAGGACATGATTCAAGTTCCTGAGCCCAGAACCTGGTGTCCCTCACTGCGTAGGTGCAGCGTTTCCCTTTGGCTTATCTCTACTGTCCCTTGGGCCACGGAGAGTGATCCTCGTATCTCCGACTTCCTTTGTCCTAGGCGCTCACTCCCTGTCCGTTTCCATCCCCCTAAATCCTAAACCCATCCTTCGGGTACCTTTTCCTTCACTAAAATATCCTCCTCATGACAGCCTGAGTTCAGTGCTTCCCTACTCCTCTCCGCGCCCACGGTGGTGACAACCATGCATCCTGGGTCGGAGACGGCAACCGGGATTTCAAGTGCTCTCTTTCTCGTTTCTTGTTTGAAAAGTATTTTGACGGTGCCCAGGGCAAGTAATTCGTCTTCCATAGGGCACTACTCACGAGATTGTACGTTTTGACTTTCTGTTTATGAGTTCTTGGTGTAGTGACTGCGACTCACCATCTTTCTGGGCCTAATGATGCCTACATATGGCAGGGGTGTAATATAGCATTTTGGAGGAAGAATGGGAAGGGGGAAGATTAGTCCAAAATTCACATTTTTCAAATGGTTGATGTGTGTAGAACTAATGAATAAATGTATATTAAAACCATGCTTGGGACATCTGTGTGGCTCAGCTGGTAAAGTCTCCAACTCGTAATTTCGGCTCAGGTCATGATCAGGGTCGTGAGATTGAGCCCCGCACAGGGCTCCATGCTCAGCGTGGCATCTGCTTGAGATTCTCTCTCTACCTCTCCCTCTGCCCCATCCTTCCCCATGCGCCTGTGTGCTTTCTCTTTTTCTTGCTCTCTAAAAATAAATAAATTTTTAAAAAAACAAACAACCCAACCATGCTGTATCAGCTGAAAATGAACCATGGGCCTAAATGTAAGAACTGAATCTATAAAATTTTTAGAATAAAACACGAGAGTATATCTTTGTGACCTTGGATTAGGCAGCCGTTTCTTGCGTGCAATATCAAAAGTACAAGGGGCAAGAGAAAAGATAAAAAAATAAATTTGTAATAATAAAAAAAATAAAATTAAGAAAAAAGAAAGAAAAAGTAGATAAATTGGACTACATTCAAAGTTAAGAGCTTGTGTCCTGCAAATGATACCATCACCAACCCACAGAATGGGAGAAAATATGATGAAATTTGTAAATCCTATGTGTGAGAAGGAACTTGTGTCTAGAATATATAAAGAACTCTTGTAACTCAACAACAAAAGAATAAACGATCTATTAAAAAATAGGCAAAGGTATCTGAATAGATATTTCTCAAAAGGAGATATAAAAATGGCCAGTAGGCACAGGGACAGATGTTGAGTGAGCATCACTAATCTTTTGGGAAATACAGTTGGGCTCCCGGCATGGAGCCTGCTTCTCCCTCCTCCTGTGTCTCTGCTTCTCTCTCTCTCTCTATGTCTATCATAAATAAAACTATACCAAAAAAAAAAAAAAAAAAAAACCACCGCACACCCACTGAGATGGTCAAATAAAAGAGGAAGGTAATAGGTGTGTGTGGGGGTGTGGGTGATCTGGAACCTTCACGTTCTCCTGGAGGAATGCGAGACAGGATGGCCACTTTGGTAAACAACCTGGTAGTTCCTCAAAGGGCTACACGTTGGGTTATCATAACCCAGCACTTACACATCCAGGAGAAATGGAAGTGTGTATCCTAACAAAAACTTGTTCACAAATGTCTGTGACAACATGATTCACAATGGGCAAATGTTGGGAACAACCCAGCGTCCATCACCCGACCAGCGGCGAGGTAAACACAGCATGTTCACGTAATGTGAAATGATTCGGCCATAAGAAGGAATCAACTACCGATGCGTAGGACAGCGTGGATGCACCCAAGCCGTTATGCCAAGTGAACGAAGCCAGTCACAGAAGACCACATTTGACGCAGTCCTGTTGCAATTACCCAGAATAAGCAAATCTGTAGACAGAAAGTACCATGCTGGTTGCCTGGGCTCGGGAGTCACGTGTGGGTGGATGGGAGTCAAGGTACCATGTCTGCGGCTTCTCTCAGAGGGAAGCAAAGTCAGAATTAGTTCACGGAGATGGTTGCATGATCCTGCGAATGTACCAGAAAAATCGGATTCATTTAGTGCCTTTGTAGATGTATAACATCGTGGCGTAACGTGCTGCTATTCCAGAACTTCCTTGAAGAGAAGGCCCTGTAGACAGGTCATATTAATATTCTACTTCCAAAAAGATACAAAGAAAATTTCAAAACAAAAACTAAAACTCATTGATTAATCATGCATACTAACATGAGCACTGGGTGTTATTCTGTATGTTGGCAAATTGAACACCAATAAAAATAAATTTATTATTAAAAAAAATCAGGCATCATGATCTTAGACACAGAAAGGCCGTGGAAATGAGGAAAGTTTGCTTAAATACTGCCCACAGAGTCGGCCCCATCGCATGGAATCCCGAGGCAAGACCTTCTAAGGCTCTTACAGTCTCTTCTTTGCGCCCGTTCCAGGCAGGGGCTCAACCAGCCCGATGCTCCAACGCCCTGGAGGATGTGTAGCGCCCCTCAAACGTTTGGAAGGCGTCCGTGATGGCGATTTACATTCCATCGCTAGCTTTTTGTTCGTACGAAATTCTTGTTTGGCTCGGGTTTCACCTTTCCCTACATTCTGGTGAATTTTTCTTGACCTCGGGAGGCGGATTAACATTAGTCCCTTTGCTGAGAGGCAAGTCTAGAAAGACGTCTTTAAAGATGACATCTGTAACAGGCTTACGGTCCTGGTTAGATGGATCGTGGGCTTGGGTTCGGAGAGAGTTGCCACGTTAAAGGAAAGTGTACGTGCCCTCGTTCAGGGTACGGGGTCAAACCCAGAAAGTGATCAAGGAAACCATGTGGAACCGAATTAGAAGGGACGCAACGTAGGTAATTTTGTGGTCTTCGCCGCCTGTTGCAGCAGTACAAGCCCAGCCGACGAGACGGTGATGTGACCTCTTGTTGCCCAGAATCGAGGGATTTCCCGTGAGATTCAGCATGACCTTCCCAACCCCGTGCTCAAGGTCTAGCTATCTCCTCCGCTGTCCCCCAAACACTCTCTCGGATCATTGTTAGACTCGAATTGATGAACTGAGTGACTCGTAGAGCGAGCTGAATTTTGCGATCCTTGTAAAATTTTGCCTTTGACATTCACGCTGCCGTCCAATAACAGACTTCTCACTGGTTTGATTCCTAACGTCTGGATGGTCTTGGGACGTATCCTTGGTGACCATGTTCTCCGTGTCCTGCCCCTTGCAGGGCTATTAGATTGGCTTCTGGAAGAATCAGAACGAACCGGAAACTCCCCATCCCAGCCTCGAGATTTGAGATTTTTCTTTTTAATCACAGGTAGACACAGATTTCTTCAGTGCGTATGTTGTGACCTTTGCACGTGGGTGAGAGGTCACCACAGGCCGGATATCGGATGTCACGAAGAGCGGCAGCCTGCACATCCTTCCTTGGCGTCCCAGCAATGGGTTCTTTAAGGAATCTCATTTTTAATCTTCTAAGAATCATCCTAATCTTCTAAGAACTCTGTTCCATTGAAACTGTGCGGAGCGTGTCTTTAATTCGTCTTCTCGGAGACTCAAGATGGTCCCCGCATCAGGCGGTTTGACGATGAACCACATATATGCACGGCTCTGGTCTTCCTGTGGGTTTTAAGTCTTCAGTGAGCGCACCCGTGAGGGAGCAGCCTGGGGCCCGTGTCATCTCCCCTTGTTCCCCCGCACCAGCTTCAGGCCAGAACAGCATGTGTGCTCCGTGGGCATTTGTCGTGTATGTGAAGGAACATACGGACGAGCCTTCCTTGAAATAGGTCGCAGTGTGTTTCGCATTGAGAATATGAGTTTAATAGAGACCATTTAATTTCTATCCCATAAAACACATGTATCTTCGCTTGCCTTTAATGTCATTAGCTCTTTCATAATTGAGGCTTATCCCGGACCGTGACTTGCCTTCCTGTGTCTAGTCATCTCTCAGTACACATACATCAGGCAGACTGTACGTATGTATTGACTTGATTCATTAATATGAAATGTTGGTCCAAAGGTGGCCCCCCAAAAATAATAATAATAAAGAAAACTTATCATCTTTGGCAGCTGCCAATAGAAAGATTGAAACTAAAATGACCTGAGTTTATTTAACAAAAAAGGGGTGTGCTTGGTATATACCATGTGGGTCTCCACGCACGGATTTCCACTTACCAAGTGAGCACCACACGTTGTCCCATTGGCTCCTCACCACAGTTCTGGTTGGTGGAAGGTGAGGTTTTTAAAATCTCCATTTTGGGAATCCCCATTAAGGGGAAACTGAGGTTACTCAAGTGACTCCCCGGTGGCCCACAGCTAATGAGTGTTGAGTTCAGCTCTTTTTTTTTTTTTTTTCAAGATTTTATTTATTTATCCATGAGAGACCCAGAGAGAGAGGCAGAGACACAGGAGAAGCAGGCTCCATGCAGGGAGCCCGATGCGGGACTCGATCCTGGGACCCCGGGGTCACGCCCTGGGCCGAGGGCAGACATTCAACCACCGAGCCCCCCGGGTGCCCCGAGTTTAGCTCTTAAAACCTAGATCACTTATTCCTAATCCACTACACCTTCCTTTTCATTAAGTGTTAAAGGTCTGTTTTCTGGGTGCGTGGGTTTTGAGTTGTGCTTTGACAGCACAGGCTCTAGCTGGACTTTCCAAAGCTCTAAGTTTCTGTATAAAATGATGGGCCTACGACGCCAAGGCTGTCCTGGCGTCCTGCAGGCCAGTGTGCGTGCCTCTGGGGGAGCTCTTCGCGTCTGTCCGGGGCTGTCTTTTCTCCTGCAAAAACGGTGGAATGAATACATGACCCGTCTTTACAGGACAGGGTACTTGGAGACGCTGCATCTCACAAGGTTCGTGAATATAAAATATGTTCATCACTTTTGAGCATGTCATCAATAAGCATTTATGGAAAAAATTTATATTTTAATTTACATAGGAAGATAATAGTTTGTTTGTTTTTTTTCAATAGGGTTTTTAGTAAAATTGCAAGTGGATATCCTTGGCTCTCACTCATAGCCGTATTTTTAAACTTCTCACCTGTCTCCTAACACATGGATAAGGAAGGTCCTCAGTTTAACACAAAATACAAGATAAGCAGGTGCTGGGCATGCCTGCAACGTCAATTCAGTATAATCTTTTGTTGTTGTGTACTATAAACTGGGTTCGGGACTGAAGCAGTGTTTATACAAAAAAAAAAAAATACAGCTGCCTTAGTCTTGAAAGCATTCCAGTTGTTTCAGGACACTTTGGCTTTTTATTTTATAATTTGTGGTTAAACATTTTGACCGATAAAGTGTTTTGTTGCGCTTTTAACTGAGGTCCAGCATCATGGCTGTTTTTTATTTTTATTTTTTTAAAGATTTTATTTATTTAATTCATGAGAGACACAGAGAGAGAAAGAGGCAGAGACACAGGCAGAGGGAGAAGCAGGGTCTGTGCAGGGAGCCCAATGTGGGACTCGATCCCAGGACCCCAGTGTCACAGCCTGGGCCAGAGGCAGACACTCAACCCCTGAGCCCCCCAGGGGCCCCCATAGTTGTTTTTTAACAACATCATGCGACAGGAAATATTTCTGCCACACAATTGTACAAGGGGTGAATACGCTGAAGTATTTAAGAGCATTTAAAGATCTAAACGTGGATAGGAGAGGAATCGGGGTGCATCGCCACTGAGCGTACTCATACGAGGAGCCCCTGTAAAGGAGGAGTTTTAGTTGATTAATTCTTTAATAGGGTCTTTGTTGTTCTCTCTGCTGGGCTAATTCACAACGAAGCTCGAGGAGACTCTGGTAGCCGTGGCGTTTTATTTCATCAGGAAAACGAGAAGTATTCGAGAGAGCAGTCGATCTAACTGCTATGCGTGGGGCAGCCCGGGGGGCTCAGCGGTTTAGCGCCGCCTTCAGCCCAGGGCGTGACCCTGGGGTCCCGGGATCAAGTCCCACGTTGGGCTCCCTGCAGGGAGCCTGGGTCTCTGCCTCCCTCTCTCTGTGTCTCTCATTGATAAATAAATAAAAAATCTTTAAAAAAATAAAATGCTATGCGTTGAAATAGTGGAGGATAAATGCCGACCAACCGAAGCCAAGGAGCCCCGGTGAGAGCATGTTGAGCTCCAGGCCCCACGCTGGCCTGTTGGCCGTGTCACAGCCGAGCCTCACAGCCGGAGCCGCGTCCCTGCTGAGGCTGCAGCTGATGGGCTTGCCCTAAGGAGGCCCCGGGAGCGGCGGGGCTGGCCTGGGAGTCAGCAGCTTGGACTCCGGGGCCAGTGCCCCCCGGCCCCTGCCAGCTCCATACAGTCGGCAGTGCAGGCTGTCGGGGAGGACGTCGGTCCCCACGTGTGGAGCAGGGACATGTTCAGCCTCCGTGGGATGGCGTTGAGCGGCCAAACGACAGGCAGGACGGCGTTTCCCATACACCACATGTGTCCTTTTGAAAAAATCTTCTGTATCTTGATGCGTTTTCTGGGCAAGGTCTTTAAGGTCACCTTCCGGGGACAGTCCGGGGCTCTGGGGGACGGGGATACCAGTGAGACTTTCGAGTTATCGATACTGTGCACATATATGATTTTAAAATCCGGTTAAAAACAACGGTGAAGAACTAGTGGGGAAAAGTAACCTGTCCTAAGCATTCACAGATTGAAAACCTTTACTTTGGAGACATCATCTCTCTGTTTTCAAGCATAAGATACGGGACGTTAACACCGCCCCAGAGAGCAGCTGGTCCAGGCACCTCGTGCTGGGCCTGGTTACACCACCGATCGGGCCTGGGCAGCTTCCTCACGCGTCATCAGCAGGCCCAACCTTCTAAGCTATAGAATGAGGAGAGGACAAGTTGTCTTCCGACTTGAAAAACTAGTGATTCCGAAATAAGTCATAAAGAAGCACTTAAAAAAAAATACTAGCCCTTTATCTGATGTGTCATTTGCAAATATCTTCTCCCATCTGTAGGTTGTCTTCTAGTTCTGTTGACTGTTCCTTTGGCTGTGCAGGAGCTTTTTATCTTGATGAAGTCCCAAGAGTTCATTTTTGCTTTTGTTCCCCTCGCCTTCATAGATGGATCTTGCAAGAAGCCGCTGTGGCCAAGTTCAAAAAAGAGTGTTGCCTGTATGTTGGTAAATCTGACTGCACTAAAAACATTTACATGTTACATTTAAAAAAAATATAAACTTAAAAATTTTAAAAAGGAAGAAAAATAAATAATAAATAAAAATAAAATAGAAAAATACTAAGTCCATGGTTAAAACTAATAAGCGATTAAAAAGATGTAAAAAAAAAAAAAAGAAATGACAAATACCCCCCATTTGCTTCGACGTGGATGGAACTGGAGGGTATTATGCTGAGTGAAATAATCGGAGAAGGACAAACATTATATGGTCTCATTTATTTGGGGAATATAACAAATAGTGAAAGGGAATAAAGGGGAAAGGAGTAAAATATCAGTGAGGGAGACAGAACATGAGAGACTCCTAACTCTGGGAAATGAACAAGGGGCAGTAGAAAGGGAGGGGGGGTGGGGGTTTGGGGTGACTGGGTGACAGGCACTGAGGGGGGCACTTGACGGAATAAGCACTGATTTTTATGCTATATGTTGGGAAATTGAACTCCATAAAAGATATACCAAAAAATTCTTATGTTTTAATAAAATTATTTTGTGATTCTAAAAAAAAAAAAAACAAAACAAAACTAATAAGCGAGTTCATGAAAAGACTGCCGTCCTGGATCTCTGCGGGCAAGACGCATGTGTGTCCTCTCAGGGGCACCTGCTGGGGGCAGTGGGTTGGACTCGCAGCGGAAGTCACGCAGAACAGGCGCTCGGTCGTTGCCTGGTGCGGAACCAGTGTCCTGGCCGTCACAGCCCTGGAGCGATGGTTCTCCATTCAGGGAAACAGGATGTGTCAGAGTCAAATGCAAGCCGAATCCAAGACTAATCACTAGACTATGTCAGAGGATCTTTTGTTACTGATTCGTGGAGATCTATCAGGCATAGGTTCTTCAGAATTTTCTATGATCTTGGACTCCATGGATGATAACGTAAGTTGGCAAACTTACTCTTGTAAAGAGCCAAATAGTGAAAACCATATGCTTTGCGGGCCATATGTTCTCTGTCACAGTAACTCAAGTCCGCTGTCCCCAAACCAGCAGTAGATAGTACGGAAATGAGTGTGTGTGGCTGGGCTCCAGTAGAGTTTTATTTACGAAAGCAGGCCCTGGGCCATATTTGGCCCAGGGGTCGTAGTTCGCTGAACTCCAAGTTCTAATAAACTCCTGCCCTAGGTTTGTCCCTGCCCTGCATCCTCTCCTCTCTAACTCCTGAATGTGGGAGCACATGCTTCCAGGCTGCAGCCCCTCGACCTTTGATCGTCCCTTTCTGAATAACCTTGTTTGCAAGTGGAACATTCCACCACATGGTCCCGACGCCAAACCTATTTTCGTTTTACCGATTGCCTTCCTTGTTTCTCTTCACTCTGAACCATTTCCTGAAGACAAGTAGCTAGTGTTGTTTCTTTTGCATTCCTTTGCTTATATTGCCATTTTTACGTGATTTCAACCTCCACCCCCAAAATGTTCTCTACCTAGGGAGTTGTGGGGAGCCTTATTTAGGATCCCGAAGACATGATTGGTTAACCTCTCGCTAACCGCAGTCTTCCCTCTCTTAAGTGAAGATCACCCACATTTAATAAGCCACTCTCAACGAGCAAAAGGGTCTGGAGGTAGAATTAGTCTTGGCAAATTATTTGCAAAGGCAGATGTTGGTCTCTGAACTGACTGCATTCCTGGAGAGACCCCTGCCTTGGCCGCGAGAATTGGGAACAGGCCTCGCCTGTGGTAATAGCTGGCTCCGGTCCTAGACAGTTCCCTCCCAACCGCGACCCGGTTCGCAGCCGTGTCCTGTCCCTTGACGTACCTCCCCGTCTCCATCTCTCCTCTCCTGACACTTCGAAGTTCTCAAACTTCACCTGCTACGGGCAGACCTGACGCTGGCACTGCCCTCCACTTGGATGCGTGAAGGCTCATAGGTTATTGAGATTTACTACGTGCTTTAAATTCACTGCTTTTCCTATTCAGCAGTTTAGCCGTAGCCCCGGATAAAGGTGATTTGTGTGATCCATCTTGCTTTATGTCTCACTTGACATTCTTTCTGCCTTTTTCATGACAGGTTGCTGAATGCTATAAAGCCAGGACTTGTTAAAAAGATCAATAGATTGCCTACCCCCATTGCGGGATTGGTGAGTATCCAGAATTGAGATTTATTTTCCAATATTCCTTTGCTCTAACCTAAGGGTCATGACAGTGACATTTATTACGGCTCTCCCCTGCAATATATATTCCACTTGAATGAGGAGGTATTGAATGCATTAGACTGAGAGGTCACTTAAAAATGAAAGATCGCAGTTATGCCTAAATGGCATCTTAATCTTTGTTTGTATCCTTCCCAGGAGTGATAAGGACCTTCATCCTTAAAAGAGGTGAATTTGTTTTGGGGTGAGAGGCTGATAATTAGGTTGACCCCAGGGGAGGAATGTGATTGTAATTATGGTTTCCTCATTTCAGTTTTTCCACTGTACTCCCCTGGGAGGAAGAGGAGGGGAAGGGAGGCGGAGGAAGAGCATATGTCATGATTTACAAGCAGCGTTTCCATCATAAATTGCTGTTTTGAACCTTAAAATCTACTTGTGTTTAAATACCACATTTGTAGACCAACTTTTCTAAAGACCCGATGGACACTCAGGTGATCCTCTGGAGAATTGTTGGAGGAGAGCCCTTGACCTTTCTGGACCCAACCATTGAAACAGACAAAACTCACGTGTTCCCGTGTGGTCAGAAGCAGGATCTTTTAATGCATTGCTGTGTTTCATAATTCTTGGCAACCAATGATTATTTTAGTTGATGTTGCCTTTTATGTAAAAAGGCTGGGGGAGTTGGAAGATCAACGAGACAAACATACCTTAGTTCTGGAAGGAACGTGCATACATACACACGTGCACAAAAAGCTGAGAATGGCTGTGGCCTAAAGACTTTCCATCGTGGCCTCCTTCTCTGCGTGTGGTTTTGCAGAAAACAATTAGAAAAATGTCAAGAATTTAGACAGGCTCCTGCATAGACCTTACTGAGTGTTGTCAAAAAGGTTCTTAGCCCTGTCAGGATGACTAATTGAAATTAGAGGTACCCTCCCCCCTTGAAAAAAATCGTGTTTGAGAACTGTGAGGGTCATGGGAATAAGGTACATGGTTTCAGCAAGTTGAACAAAGTAGGTTTGTTTTTAATCATACGAACTGACATTTCTGTGGAGCCATTTTATTTCCCATACTACTTAGTAGTGAGCTGGTAATTACTTAGTAAAAATCCTTCTAATTTTGTGAGCCAGGTAAGATAACAGGTGGATAGATAGTTGGGTTTGGAAGGAATAGATTTGAATGATTTTATAAAACAAATAATCTCTGTATCTGTATTATATATTATGTATAGTAATGGATATGTATATTATTTACATTTTTTATTAAGCTTGTTTCTTCCAAATGTTAGAATCATAGTCTTAATGATGTTACACATATCTGTTTGGCCTCGAGTCTGTGGCATCTCCTGACCTTGGAACTGTGGGATTTCATCCGTGTAACAGAAGCAAGTAGCCCGGAGTCCAGAAAGTTAAGGAGAAAAGGGTTTTGCGACTTTGATTCAAATGTGAATTATAAATGATTTTAGTAAAATTACAGGTTTAAGACATGGGCATTGATCTTTACAGTATTTCTTATCATGATCAAAGTGTTATTCTTTACGTAGCGCAGAAATTTGATTCAAGAAAACAAGGGGCCCTGGTTGCTTTCCTCCTATTTATATCCTTGACTTTTATTTTTCCTCTCGCCCTTTTCATTTGAATTTCCTTTCCACTTTGTCCTTTCCATGATTTTTCCTCTTTCTTGCCTTTTTCCAAGTGACACATCCTTGCTTACCTTCGTTCCTTATCACTTATGTCTTCTTTACCAGTTTGTTATTGTGGTACTGTCATTTCTAATAAGAAAAGTATATTTGGCCTTGTCCCTTTCTAGCACAGAGCTCCTAAAGCCCTTGGAATTTCCTAAGCATTAGGAGCCACGGGAACATCTTTGTAATAATACTTGGTCTTTTATCACTGGTTCCTGAAATAGCTCGGGTTCAGGGAAGTTTGAAGGGGTGTCTTGTTATTCATTACAAGCCCCTTTCAACTACACCTGGCTTTATGTTAATGAGGTAACCACCTCATTATTGGGGCTTGGGAAGCCCCAGGGTTGGGGGTGTTGGTTGTCAGGGGAACCAACCAGGTGATCAGAGGGTTGTAACTTCCAGCTCCACCCCCAAACTTCAGGGAAGGGAGAGGGCTGGAAATGGAGTTCAGTCACCAGTGGCCAATGAAGCCTCCATAAAAACCCAAAAAAAGGGGGTTCTGGAGGGCTTCCAGGGTGGTGAACCCACAGAGATCTGGGGAGAGTGGCAGTCCCAGAACGTATGGAGGTTCTCTGCCCTTTCCCACATACCTTGTCCTATGTGGGACATATAGGACATATATGAACATATAGGACATATATGGACATATAGAACCTCCAACCTAACGTATGGAGGTTCTCTGTCCTTTCCCACATACCTTGTATTTTTTCATGTGGCGATTCACCCGTGTCCTTTATGGTAAACTGGTAAATATAAGTCCACGTTTCTCTGAGCTCTGTGAGCCAATCTGACAAATTAATCAAGCCAAAGTAGGGGGTCATGGGAGCCTCGGATTTCCAGCCCACTGATCAGAAGCACAGGTGACAGCCTGGCTTTGGGATTCCGACCTGAAGTCAGGAAGGGAGCAAGTCTCATGGGACTGAGCCCTTAACCTGCGGGATCCAACACTATCTCCAGGTATACGGGGTCAGAATTGAGTTAATTGCGTGGTGGTGTTGAAAACACACACGATAGAGTTATCCTGAGTCCCCCTGCAAAGACTTACCGAAGGGTAGTTAATTGCTACCCGTTTGTTAATGATTCCTGAACCTGCACATCTCGTCAAATGCTTTTCCTCTCCTACAATCACCTTCAAAACAACATTGCCAAAACCGAGTACAGTAGTCGGGGACCTGGCAAGAAACCAAGCTGTCACCCTCTCTCCTGCATCCCCTCGTCCTGTTGCTGTCCTAGATTCTCTCTTCCTCCGCTCATGTTCTTGTCTGTCTCCGTGACTCCAGCTCTTCATAGCCCTGACCCAAATCATCATCCCTCACCACATTTTTTTCTTCTGAACTCTGACCTCTTGTTCTGTTTATTGGACAGCTCCACCTCGGTGTCCTACCAGCACCACAACTTAACATTCAAATTAGACCTAAATGACCACTTGCACCCACCAATTTCCCAGTGCCAGTAAAGGCCTCATGGACATGCAGTCGCCCCCGTTCAGCCCTCAGAGGATTTGGCAGCTTTCCCCAGTCTGCTCGTCTGCATCTGCTTGGCCACTAGCCAAGGCCTCGAGGAGGCTTCATCCCTTTCCTGCATTATTACCGTCAACCCACAGTTCCTCCAACAGTATTCACTCTAACGCACAGTGCCTTTGCTCATGACACGTCTTGTGAATATGACACTTTCCCCCTGGATTTTCAACACAATCCTATTTGTTTATCAAGACCTAGTGGAAACCCACTTCCTTTGTAAAGCCTTTACCATTTACGGTGCCTGTGACCTTTTATTGTAGAACACAGTTAGCATTACTTAGTTTAGGAAAAATGGCCTAATACAGTAGAGAGGTAAAAGCCCTGTTGAAGTATGCTTCGGGGAGTAAGATTTTGAATAACCGTTGGTAGCAGTTTGAAATAGAAGGTGGGCCCACGGTTTAGTATTCATGTTAAGACATTGTAGCGTTAGTTAATCGGCCATGATCAGAGTCACCAACATGCATAATGGGTACAAACAACGTAAAATACTGTGTCGTAGTGATGCACTAAGAAGTCACAGCATCACCTGGATAGAAAGTCTGCCAAAGTATTTGGCCCGAATCCAACTCTGAGGAACAATCAATTAGACAAGCCCAATATGAGGGGACATACCGTGAAGACACCTCCTCTTCTCAAAAGGCTAGAAAAATGGTCACAGATGAAAGATGACCTAGGAGCCAGGCCAAAGGACGTGTGATCCTTGGTTGAGAAGCAGCTATGATAGACATTATTGGGACAATTGGAGGATTTTGAGTGTAGATTGAATATTAGATAAGATATTCTCTCTGTCTTGAACTTCCTGCATGTGGTAACTCTCTTGTCAGAGATAGTCGTGCACGCAGGGAAGCACTCTGGATGTTAGGAGGCGCTTAGGCTGACGTATTCAGGGGTGAAGTGTTGTAATGTGTATGCTAGTCCTCAAATTGTTCAGCAAGAAGAAATTTGTGTATATACTGTATAATTTTATATACACAAATAGTGGAGAAGAGAGAGCGAGAGAGTGAAAGGGAGGGAAGTTGGGAAATGTGGCAAAATGTTGGCTCTGGAGAAAGGAGACACAGTTTTCATGGTACCCTTCTTGCAGTTGCAAGAAGGGCTTGGAGGGCTTGAAAACTTGCAATATAAAGAGTTGGGGATGAAAAGACATTAGTTCTCTTGTCTCTTCCTGAGGGGTCAGGGTGGGAACCGCGCGTAAGCAGTGGATTTGGAGATGGCGAGGCCCCCGCGGGTTGCAGAGCCGCAGTCTCCTATGCGCGTGTGTCCGCCACATGGCATCTTCTTCCTCTCTCGTTGTGATGTCGGGAAAGGGCAGACCGAGCCCCCGCGCGCACCTACACACTTGCAGGCTGGTTCGAACTCGGTCGGGGGGCTGACAGCTCACTGATCACCGAGGGCTCCAGAAGTCCTCAGTGGCCGGGCCCGCAGAGACCCAGGAAGTGTGGCCAAAGGGGTTTTGAGGCCTGGAAGCCATGCCTCGGTGTCTTAATGGCCTGGTGTTGAGAAGAATCCATTAAGGTGGCCCAGCTGCTCGACTTGAAGATAAATGGAGAAGTGTGTTTTCACATAGCAATCCCAAATTACAAACACGTGCACATTCACAGAGGCATGAATAGGTGTGTTCTAGCCTCCGAGTGGAGCTGTGGTTACCAAGCATTCAGGGGTGAAGGTGTTAAAACAAAGTAGTTGAAAATGATTTCCTGGCAGGAATGCAGCAACCCTGGATCCGGGTCTGGGTTTCTTCGGTAACGATTGCTGACATATGAAGCCGAGGGGTGACCGCCTGCAGATGCTTGCATTCTTTTTTAGGTGTTAGTGATACTGCTGGCTCTTGCCAGCGAGAAAGATCTCGAATTTAGGGCTTGGCATACCAGAGACTTCTAAAAATGCTGCCCTTTAGTCTGCCAGCTTGTCAGGATTGCACAACGAGCCACATCCTGAAATGCAATTTAATGGTCATTAGAGATTGTGCTAAATTCTCTTTCATCCCAGAAATAGACGTTGTGGGAGAGACACAAATGTATGAAATCCTCGCTAACAATAGGAATTTGTGGATTAAACCTTCTCTTGCCCAGATTTTAATTGTAACTGCCATTGTGTGTGCGCGTGCGTGTCTGGACACGCACGCGCACACGTGTGAAGTATAACTGGCAAGAGATGATATTTGGGGATTCAGCCCTCGGGTGCCGAGCCTTTCTAGAGCCGTCATGACATACTTGCTTGATCTTGCACGTGAATCCATGAGGATGAAAGTGATCCGAGAAAAAGAGAATTTTACAGCTGGAGGAGGGGCGTCTTGGGGATATTTGTTTTACAGACGAGGACACGCGGGTCTATAGAGGAGAGCTCTCTGCCCAAGGTCACACAAAGAATAAATGCTGAGATGGGGGCAGGGCTTGGGCCACCCTCCTCCTCGGTTGTGTCACTCATCAATGCTTCCGGTTGGAAATGGGACACGTGTAAATGACAGGTTATTTTCCCTCTTACTGGAAAGAGGGGAAAGCAAAGACTTGCTTTTTAGGTTCATTTCTGTCCCCATCCCCACCCCCGTTCTGGGCCACTCTACCTTCAAAATCTCTTCCCAAGCTCTGAAGGGCTTCACTTCATGGAGTGTCTCTTTGCCTGATGGATGCTGGAAATTTGCCGGTGGCCGGAGCTCAGTACAAGATAGCAGGAATGAGGCCAGTAGAATTATCCCGCGCCCACCCGGACAACCCACTCATCCTTATTCTTTTGAAAGAGGATGTATTCTCCTTTAGTCAAAAGATAAAGATTTCAGATACAGCTGGAGCTGAGTTTCCTGAAGTGGATAAAAATGCAAGTTTCCATAAACCCTGTGGACTTTAGGAAGCTTTCAAAGTGTATCTGCTTTATTTTATGAGACTGATACCGGGACAGTTGGCGTTTCATCGCTCGAGGGAGGTCAGAGCAGGGGAAGAGATGAAAGAAGCCAGTAGAGATCTCCGCATTACGAGAAGATTAAAAATTTTGCTCTGGACAAAAGGTAAACATACGAAGCTGTTGAAAACCGAGTAGCAGTCGTGAAAAGCCCTTATGCAAACTTCATGATTTCAGCAAGATGACAACACCGTAAATTTGAGTCGCAGGTGTGTTGGGTGTCTGCCTGCCAAGGCCTGGTTCCCTGGATCCTACCTGGAGCCTGACTCTTGTGGGCTGTAGTTCATCCCGAGCGGCGTCTGATGTTTCAGCCTTATATCCTATGGTTCCTTTAGAACTTCTCGAGCATTCCCCTTCCCTTCACAGGCTGGCTTGCAGGGGTCCTCGGAAGAAGCCGGTCCACGTTCTGTTCTCTACCTCTGTTTCTCTTCCAGTTGAAGTTAACATTTTAGGCCAGGACGGAGGCAGAGCAGACCAAGCGGGAGGCCAGAGGTGTAAAGGATGTAGTGATACCACCCCACGGGGAGTACCTGCATGACAGGTACAGTGGCGGGTTCTCCTTAGTCTCGACGATTGCCCTGCAATATGGTCATTGCCGTATCTTTAAATATCCCAGAAAATAAAGGTGCAACGTTACCAGCTTTCCAGTAAATAAGAGACAGAGTTGAGATTTGTGCCCCGGTTTGCCCCAACTGGAGACCGTGCCTTTTCTACTGGATTGCACTGTGTCCTTTAGGCCTTGCCCCATGTCACTGAACCCCAACACCCCTGAGTCGCTGTTTTTGGACACGTCTATGGCTAAGGAGATCTCATGTGTTGCATCCCTCTCACTGAAGATTTACTGACTTTGCCAGATTGTGGCGGTGGCCCATTCCAAATATGGCTCTTCTAGTGTCAATCCCATGAAGTCAAGCTCCTGGCGGGGCAGGGGTGGGAAGCACACCTTAAGTCTCATAGTCAGTGAAGCGCCAGTTCAGCAAATGATGAAATAATAGACTAGAAATCTTTCCTGAAGTCTTTTGGAAGAATATCATAGAGTGATTCCATTTATATTGTGCAGCAGAACTTTCTAGAATGCCCTCCTCTCTTTCTCTCTGTTTTCCCCTCTTTACCGTGGGCAGGAGGTATTTTCACGGAGAGAAATGAATAGATCTTGTGAAGAATCTCAGCCAGGATGGAGTTTCACGACACCCTTTCCTTTATCCTCATCCCTGGCATGTCGGTCATGTTCTCCTACCACACGCAGAAGGAATGCTCAATTTGCTGCTTTTGCCGAGCCGAAGTAGGGATGGTGGTTAGCATTTTTGCAGGTTTGGGCACAATGGAGCACAGGCTGCAGGGGAAAACAACAACAAAACATGCACGGCCTCTGGTACCCAACCCTGCCTTTGGTCAAGTGGTAGAAGGTGAACCTAGGGGGTGCTCGGTTTATTTGACGGCCCCCAAGTCAGTGTGGCTTGTGCACTGCTGGTTGTAGCAGCCTCCACAGGTAGCTTCTAAAAAAAGTACAGATTGTTTCGTGCCCCTTATCTTCGCAAATAACTTTCTACGGCCGCCCATTGCATATGGGACATAATCCAAATCCCTCAGAAGGGCGTTTGCGGCTTTCCCTGAGCTAAGGTGGCATTCCAGGTTTATTTTCCATTGAATACATCACTCTGACGAACCAGGATGACAGCGCACGGGTGACCTGAACCAAGAGACTTGGCCATGTAGTGAATACCAGGTGACAGTGTGACCATTGATGAGAGCCATTCTCCAGTGAGTTGGACAGAATGAAAGGGAAATTGGATCCTACTGACGTGCTTGGATCAGACCAATGGGTTAGTCCCCATCTACACCTATTTTGAGTCCTTGGGAAGACCTAATAGTAGCTTTTTTTGGTTCTTCCCATCCATCCTATGATTATCCACTTTCTGATTTTCTTATTTGGTGAGTGTGCTAAATACCCATTACTGGGTGACAAGTTCCCCCCAAGACTTAGTGACTTAAAACATTCATTGTCTCATACTTCCTGTGGGTCAAGACTCTGGGCGTGGCTTAGGTCAGACCCTGGTTCAGCACCTCTCAGAAGGCTACACTCAAGGAGTTGGCCAATGTCATGCCAAGACTTGACTAGGGAAGATTCTGCTTCCAAGCTCACTTACGCGGATATTGGCAGGATTCAGTTCCTTGCAGGATGTTGGCCAAAGCCATCTTCAGTTCCTTGCCTTGTGGGCCTGCTCACATAAAACAGCTCACAAAGTGGCAGCTCATTTCATCAGAGGGAGCAAGCAAGAAGAACCAAAGAGAGAGAGAGAGAATGAACAAGATGGGAGTCATGGTCCTTTGTAACCAAATCTCGGAAGTGACATTTCATCACTTCTACCATAGTCTATTCATTGAAAGCAAATCACAAAAAAAAAAAAAAACAAGATAAACTAAAAGCAAGTTGCTAGCGCAGCCCACGCTCAGGGTAGATCACACAAGGACGCGTTCGCAGGAGGAAGGGTCGCTGGGCGCTATTCAGATGCTGCCTCCCCAGTGAGTGAGATGGTTACGTTAATCTATTGAGAAATCAGGGCATAGATTTCCGGTTTTCCTGATAATGCATCTCCTATAGGACTTTAAAGATAACACTGTTTCCCTCGGACCCCCCCCCTTGCCTGCCATTTAAGGCCTGTCTTCCGGTTTTCCTTTGCACGTATGCGCCAAAGAGTGATGGTTTGCTCTCTCTCGCTTTCCAACTGAAAATCTACTCGCGACTCAAGACGTAATTCCTGCCTGTCAGGAGCTCACCTCCTGGGAGACAGACGCACAAACAAGGTCTAATAAAGGTAGGGGGTGCGATGTTAATGAAATAGAACATGCGAGGACGAACAAGGGGAAAAATATCTGAGATGAAGAGCTTTGGGAGTTGTGGGATCTGAGCTGGGAGTGAGGAGCACCAGAGTTGGAGGAAGGACATTCTTGCCTCTGGGGTTGGAACGAGAAAGGTTCGGGGCCACGAGAGCCTGGGTCTTGTCTGGGGGTGGCTGGTATTTGCACGTGGCCGCGGCTGGGCCCTCGGGTCCCTGGGAGACATCAGTGCTGTGGAAAGTGGACGAGGACTAGTAGGTTGAGACCAGAGAGGCCACCTGGAGGCGCTGGGACATGTTTCTGTGCATCAGAGACACTGATCACAAAGGAGTCCCGTGTTCCGGACAACTGTGCCGGCGACGTGAGGAGCAGGCTGTGGAGAGAGGCAGCGGCGGGGTCAGGGGTGGATGACGAGATGGCGAGCACCTAGATCTTGGTAGAGGCGGCGGGAGTGGCGGGGAGGAGGCAGGATTTATGTTTCTGTGTTTCTCCCTGAGTGTAATGTCCTCAATTAGAAGACATTTTGTGCAGGATGACTGATTGGAGAAAAGCTACCGGGTGAGTTACGGCACCGCGCGGGGACGGCAGCGAGGGAAGATGCATCTTTATCTCGGAGGTTAAAAAAAAAAAAAAAAAAAAACGTGCCTTGTAGAGCTGATGAAATACGGTAAGCGATCTGGGGAGGACGGCATCGGCGTCTGGGACGCAGACGACCCGGAGGATAATGATGCCGTTGATGCGAGTCGCGGGCCCGCGGCTGGGAGGTAGGTTCCGGGAGCCCGGATGATCTGCTCCTGGCCATCCCGAGTCGGTCGTGTCTAGGAGGCCCTCACTCCGCACAGATGGCTGGCACACAGCTGGAAATAGCAGGATTGGAACTCAAGGAGAAAGTCATTGCACGGGGTTGGTGCGTGGCTGGTTGTGAGGTTGGGTCCCGATGCTTAAGCGCATGTGAAGCGAATCACGGCTTTCTCCAAAGCCGCGAGCTGTGAGGCCTTCCCCCCACGGTGGAGCCTCCCCCCGGAGCGTGGGCCGTGTGCGGGGACGCGGGAGGAGCAGGTGCGGCAGTCGGCTTGTGACCACGGGGCCCGCACGCGGTGCCTGGACGATCGGCGGCTGGGCCAGCCCCACATCCTGCCCCCCCCGGACCCCCAGGATGAGGAGGGCGGCCGCGCCCATCAGCATGGCAGGAGGTGCATGCCCAGGAGGCCAGGGCCCCGCGGTGGTAGGTGGCGGGCACCCTGCCGTCTGCCCCACTCCTTGCAGCTCCCCGGGCCGGGGCTACTGTCCACCATGGGCGCAGGCACGGCCGCTTCTGAGCCCTGGGGTCCTGACCTCTGTGCAGCGGGAGGCCCTGCTCAGCCCACGCCGCGGGAGGCCGGCCGGACGCTTGCGATCCCGTCTCACGTGTCCTGGGTGCCTCGGCCAGCCAGCCAAAGCCTCCTGTGCACCACAGGCTATTTTTCCAAGCTGGTTTCCAGGATTATTTGGTGTCCGTGCCGAGGTGGAAGGTTATATATAGCACGGCTGCAGGGCTTTTTTGCTAGTTTTTGGTTTCTTTAAATTTTTTTTTTTTTGCCTTCCTGTCCCTGAAAAAAAAAAAACACCAAAAAAAAAAAAAAAACCCACCAAAAAAAAAAAAACAACCATCACCACCAAAAACCCATTCTTTAAAGAAAGAAACCACTTGTTTTCCCTTATCTATCATTGGACAGCGTTTGGGAGTTTGTGACATTACATCAGTTCCTCACTTTTGTCCCCCTCAGGAACAGACCTTCAATTAGGAACGGTGAGGAAAGCATATATAATAGCAGGAAATACTTATTCCAGCCTGAGTTTTACTTCTTCTATTTTTTTTTTTTTTTCTCCTTCATGGCCCTAGCTTAACTCAAGAAGAAATTTGGGAGGAACCAAGTTCTGGCTCCCACTCCAGACCGGGGGCCGTAGGGATTTTGTTGTTTGGCGGCAGGAGAAAGTGCCCCCGGGCTCTGGAGCGTCGCGTGGCTCGGCGAGGCTGTGCGAGGCTCACCCACGACTTCTCCCCAAAACGAGCCGTAATCTGAGGTTGTTTTTGCAGGAAGTTTGCCTTGGCAAGCGTTTCAAAAGAACCCGCTAGACACCTCTCTCGTAATTAGCTGGCTTCCTGCTGGGCTCCGAGGTCTCCCCTCATCCCGGTGGGTCCGAAAATTAGCCTCGAAGCCGGTCATTCTCGTCCCAGGAGAGAGCCTCGTATTTCCGAGTCGGTTGATATTTAATTCATCATCGGTGGATAATTTGTTGATTTTTTTTTTACATAACTTTTTTCTTCTTTTTTTATTTATGATAGTCACACACACACAGAGAGAGAGAGAGAGGCAGAGACGTAGGCAGAGGGAGAAGCAGGCTCCATGCACCGGGAGCCCAACACGGGACTCCATCCTGGGTCTCCAGGATCGCGCCCTGGGCCAAAGGCAGGCGCCAAACCGCTGTGCCACCCAGGGATCCCAATTTGTTGATTTTTTTAATCGTTGGTATTCAACTCTGCTTAGTTTCAAGTCTTGATTTGCGTATTTTCCCCGTTTATTTAAAAAAAATGAAAAGATGGCTAATCGGGTATTACGAGGGTGATGCTTCGGCTCCGTGATCCTCCTCCTTAAAACCTATTGCCCCCGTCCAACCACGAGGGAAATATCAGACAAACCCAAAACGCCGTGCCAAACCCCGACCGGAGCTCCTCCTAACCGTCAGGCCGTCGATGAGAGGAACGGCCGAGACGCAAGGCCAGTCCACAGGTAGTTAAGGAGACGGGACAACTAAACACCATGTGGTGCCCTGGATGGGATCTTGGAACGGAGAAAATACACGAGGGAACAACCGACGGAATCCAAATAAAACACTGCGTTTAGCTAAAAGTCGGATCCCAGCGTTTTTGTTCATTAACTGTGATAAATGTGCAGCACAGCAGCGTCAGAGGTACCGTGTGGGTCGTTCTGGAACCGTCTGTGCTGTCTTTGCAGTTCTCTGTGAACCTAAAAACCATCCTGAAATAAAAAGTTTACTTTAAAAAAAAAAAAACAGAATGGAGATAAAGACAAAATAGAGCACGATACACAGAAACTACAAAAACAGGCAAAGCAGCATAGGAGTTATTAACAAATACTGGATGTCAGCCTAACATTTGATGTATGGGCCTCAATAAACTGCCCTATAGCAGGGAGCCCGTTGGCCCATCAATCGAACAAACTTTTATAAATGATGAATTGGTTGTAAACACTGTGTTTTACGGCATTTGAAAACTCCAAAACGGTAAATCCGTACACGTGAGGTTTCTGCTCACACATTTCAGGATCCCCGTTTTTAGAATCTGCACAAAGACACAGTTCATGTCCTTTAGGGAGGTTTCATAAAAAAAAAAAAAAAAAAAACAACAGGTGGGAAATGGGTTCTGCAGTAGCACGAACAGTCATCACCATAAATACTCGGGCCTCGGAACGCTACCAGCGGAGGGCTGTAAACACATCAATCACCAGCCGTGCAGAAATTCCGTTCTCAGCTGTCATCTCAGTTTCAGCCGCAAAGATTAAACGCCTGCATTTGAATTCAAAGCACCGCACGGATAGGATCCACGGAGTGAGTTCACCGGCTTCCTTATCTGTCGGAAGTTGGGGTTGGTGAATCTCGCCCGAGCTTTGCGGGACTGCTGCGCTGACGTCTGTGTGACACGCGTCCCTGAGGTGGCGGGTGGCATGCCTGGGTTTCCGGCATCTGTGCTTATGGCTGAGGCTCGTGGCTATCACGACGCCTTTAGGGTTTCAGAAACAGACTCAGAGAGGCAGGGCCTGCCTGGGGTGGTGCAGCTCCTGTGTGCCAGGGCCAGGCTGCGGCCTCCTGCCCGGGGTCCTGCGGGCGCCCGCCCCATGGCCAAGTGCCCCGCGGAGCTGGCGCTGGAGCATCTCCACCTCCTGGGGAGTCTGTTCCCGTCCCCCGTCCTCCGAGGGAGCAGAATTCTCCGCCTCCCTCCCCCACTAGGTGTGGCAATCACGCTCCCTTCCAGTAAGTTCCCTTTCCCTGCATCAGCACTTGGGCCGCTGCAGCCTGCTGGGCACGGCTGGCTGGGCGGCGGGGAGAGGGGGCGGGAGGGCACGGCCGGCTGCGTGCGGTCGCCGGGGAGCCGGACACATGCCCGGGCCACGTCCCCGCGCGGGCAGGCGGGAGGACCTCAGGGGTAAGTCGGAGCCCCAGGGACTCAGGATTACGGGGTCGGGGATACGGGGGGAGGAAAGGCGCTTGTTCGTGACCACTCGGTTAAAAAAAAAAAGTTCCTTTTGATACAGTCAGTGGAGTGGCTGCGGCAGCAGCAGGGCTCCCGTCCCCCGAGCTCTCCGTGTGCCCTGCTCTCCTCCTGCCTGGCGCTTTGCAGGAAGCCTTTTTTTTTTTTTTTTAAATATTCTAAGGAAAGCACTATTTTATCTTTGGGGATGGGCTGTGGAGGACGCACAGACACCGAGTTCAGTCCTAAGAAAAGAGGGTTTTTTTCAAGAGTTTTGTGAACTCGCAGCGAGTCTGCTGCACCTGAGAGCATGCCCCCGGGGCCCGGCGTGCGTAACCGCGTGTGGGCAGCGCTCCCCAGGGCCCCCAGGCGTGCTCTTCCTCTGTCACCTGCACCTTTGCTTTCTAAAAATTTCTGTTTCTTGAAATGGGGGAGGGGGAAGGACTGAGAAAAGAGGGGGGTGGGTGTTTAAGGGGGCAGGTCGGGTCCAGGGGCCGCCCCCGCCCAGCCCTCCTGCCACCTGTGGCTCAGGGCCACGGGGGTCACCGCAGCAGCTGGCTGATGACAGCGGGTCAGGCCTGCATGGCCGCCACCGCCCAGGGCCCCGGGGAGGACGCTTCCCCCGCCAGGGTCGTGAGGCCGTGGCGAGAAGCTCGCAGCGACAGCCGGCAAGTCCCTGCGGCCCAAGGATTCCTCCTGCAGCGCTGGAAAGTCTATTTTTATCACCTCTCTTCAGCCAGCTCCCTGTCTGTTCCGTGGCCGAGTGGCGGTGCCTCTCCTGGGGGGCCCGCGGCCCGGGGGTGGGGCCTGCTCCGGTGGCCCCCTTGTGTGCAGGCCGGGCCCAGCGGCTCACTTGGAGGCCTGCCTGGGGCCGGGGGTGGGGGGTCGGGCCTCCTGCCTTGCAGGGCAGTTGCGTGCGGGGCAGCGTGAGCTGCAAGGTCGGTGCCCCTTCACCCCTCTGCCCCCCGCTTGCCTTTTGGACCCTGAAGCAGGACGTGGAGAGGCTGCCAAGGGGCCCGAGACACCTGTGTCTGTGCCCTTGGTTGTGCTCGCACGTCTGTGCCGCCCCGGCTGCGGCCCAGGGCCGCCTGCTCCGTCTTGCTGGAGCTCGAGGTGCGGGGGGAGGACTGTTTCCGGGAGGCCTTTGAAAGCTAGAGAGCGAGGAAAGAGGGATTGTTCCTGAATTTCCTGGTCCAGCGGACTCGGCGTGCTCGGCGTCGGAGTGATGAGGCAAATGGGACAGGAAAGCAACAGGAGCGCTGACTGTGACCCACCAACAGCCCTCCTGGCCATTGGGGGTGTTCTTGGCGTCTGGCATACCATAGGCGCTCAGTTAAGGCTTTAATGATCGGGATGGCCAGGCCCAGCTGTTTCCCGGGGGGCCGCGGGCACGGTCATGTGTGCAGCCTCGCGGCATCTTGGGTTTGCAGCCCAGCCGGGGGCTCTTTGGCAGGTTCGTGACGTCATTTGAGGCCTCTGTCTGCTTGTCTGCGAAACGGGAGCAATACAGTCACTCCCTTGTATGCTCCTCCTGAATCAGGTTAGTTAATAGGTAAAGAGCCTAGAATTTTTCCTGGGATGTGGCTCCAGGTATGAAGAGGAAGAGAAGCCGGAGAAGGAGGCAGAGGGGAAAGAGGGATGGTTATTGGGACGAATGTGGGGACTTCTGGGGTCTTGGCCCTCCCTTTGGGTTCAGCAATTAATTCCCTTAAGCCACGATTTCGGTGATTTACAAACCCGCCTCTGTTTGGTACAGAAAATAACTTGAGAATAAAAGAACAGAGTTTAAGGGGGAAAAGAGATTACTTCTAAGCTATCGACAAGTGGCTGTTGAGCTCCCGCCGTGTGCCAGGTACTGACCTTAGCGTTGGCTGCTCCACGTTGAAACAAGCCCAGTCGCGGGGCCGGGCCAAGCTGTGGGGCGTGGAGGCCTCAAGGGCTCGGGAGGCTCAGCAGCTGCGCTCCGTGGCCCCGTTACCGCCACCGTGGATGAGGCGTCGGTGGGCAGGGGGACCCGATGGCCTGTGGGGTTGGGAGCGAGGATGGTTGTCTGTGCCGCAGCGAGGAACACGGGTGGGGAGTGAGGGACTGAGACCAGGTGGTAGAGATACCCTCCCAGCGAGGCCCGGGGTCCCCCCTGCGCGACCCTGAGGGTGGGGGTGGTGGGGGTCCTCCTGCCCTTGCGGCCCCCGGGCCCTCACGTCTCCTGGAACACGTGAGCAGCTTGTCTCCGTCGGCCTTGCCAGGCCGCAGATCGGTCTCGTGCTCTAACTTGGAGAAGCGCCCTTTGCCTTGCGGCTTTGGGGAACCCCAGTGGCGTCTGTCCCGGACCCCATAACCGCGGCGGTATGTCCTGGCCCCATAACCACTCGCTGCCTTGGCCAGATCCGATGCTGCGTGACCGCTTTGTCCCCAGGGGCCCCTGGTGTGCATGGGTGGGGTGGCCCAGGAGCTTCGCCGGGCTCTTCCCCTGCGCCTTCCTTGCTCCCCGCGCTCCGTTTCTCCCACAGCGGCTGCATTGCAGGGAGCAGGGGACACGCTCCGCGGGGCTCTGCTCGGGCCTCTGGGCTTGGTTCTGTGGGGGCGGCGGTGTCCGCGGGGGCTCTGCGGGCAGTGCTGGCGATCGAGGCTGCTCAGCAGAGGACACGGCTGCAGTGTCCCGGAGGTACCCCGTCCCCCCAGAGCCGATCCCAGCACCGACGACGTGGGACATCCCAGGCTGGGGATGGCCCACGGAGAACGCTCCACCCCGGGGGGTGGGGGGGGCTCCGCTGCCTCAGTTTCCCTTTCCCCCACTGCACGTCCTAGGATCCCCACCCGGCCCTGAGTCCGCTGCAGCCTTTTCTCAGACGCTCGCATTACGTCTTCCTCCTTTCTGCTTGAATTCTCACTCCCAGAATAACTAACCAGCCTCGGCAGTGGCTAACGTATTGATTTTATCCAGATCTACTGTTGCTGCATTTTGCTTTTAGAAACATGGAGAAGCCTAGGAAATTCTCAGATATACACAGATCTCTCTCTCTCTGTCTCTCTCTCTATATATATATACCTATTTCCAGAAGCTGACCTATTTTCTCCGTTTCTCTCTTGTTCCTTTCCTGTAAAACAAATATTCGTAAAGTTCCTTGCCACGTGGATGTTTCCGTTGTCTCCAGAAATCCATCTGTTTTGCTTATACGCATGAACTCCAATACAGGGGACAGAAGGACAAAAAAAAAAAAAAAAATCATAAAATCTTAATGGAGTCTCACACGACTGCTAAAGAATTAATCCGTTTTGAGGTCGGCAAAGTCAACCACCAAATATGACGCTCCAGGGATCAGCTGACCTTCAAGAAATAATTAGTGGTCTTATCTTTGGCACCATTGATATATTTTTTGGTGCATGACATGTTGAGCTGATGAAAGCTAAAAGCTGTCGCATGCGAGGGAGAAAGGACTGGGTCCAAGGGATGCAAGTGTTAATTCTGCTGGATCCAGCCCTTCCTTCCCCAGTGAAGGAGCATTTGTTCCTAAGACGCCTGACGTCCTTCAAGCACAAAATGTCTAACCAGGCTAAAGATATTTAGTTTTTTACTAGAATATACCTGCTGTATATTTTCATGTATTTTAATAGAAATATTTTAACTTATGTTTAAAGATTTAGATAGGGGATCCCTGAGTGGCTCAGTGGTTTAGCACCGCCTTCGGCCCAGGGTGTGACCCCGGGGTCCGGGATCCAGTCCCATGTCGGGCTCCCTGCATGGAGCCTGCTTCTCCCTCTGCCTGTGTCTCTGCCTCCTTCTCTCTCTTTCTCTATGTCTATCATGAATAAATAAATAAAATCTTTTAAATAAATAAATAAATAAATATTTAAATATTAAAACTGTAGAACACACGGAATAGGTTTAGTATGACATTAGGGACGTTTCTGAGCTACCGCATTGACCGACCGTGCCTTGCCCCTAAGACAACTTGGATTTTAAAAAGTCGGACTTTTCATGAAATCCACTCAAACGAAACAGCACAGCAGGTTTGATGGATGACGGTTAACCTTTGGGTCCATCGGACCCAGAAGGGAGCTTCCCGCCTTCCCTTTGCGCACAGGGCTCAAGGCCAGCACAGCGTCCAGGAGGCTGCGGGACATCCTTGTCATCATTCTGTGTGCGTTACGGGCAGGATTAGCGGGACAGTAGATGAAGGGATGTTGTCACCATCTCATGTTCCCACCCATGTCTGTGTCCACCCCCACAGGCCCCGGAGCCCCAGAGGAGTGCCCGGCTCCGGGGGCCCCATGTCTTGGCCAGCTTTCTGATGAAAACACAAAGGCATCTCTGTGTCGTGCTTTTATGGAGCGCATATGGTGTGTATTTATTTTGTGATAGGTTTTTATCACTCGGTAGGAAGATGTTCCTGCGTCTGAAGTCCGCGATCACTCTCCCCATCCTTTCACAGATCCTGGTAGTTTCCTCAACATGGGTGACGAAGTTAGGGGGCACGCTGTGGGAACACTTCCTCTCTAGACGATTATTTCTATCTTTGTGTCTGAAATTCAGCCCTTGTGGCCACAGACGTGCTTTCTGGGCGCAGATAGCGTGATGGACTCTGGGTCTTGTGTCTCTGACTCCCCTGCTGAGCCCCAAGCCGTGATTACACTGGATGCTCTCTGTGTTATGCTTTGGCTGCTAACGGGCCAGCCGAAAGATAAACTGCTCTTAAATAAACCTATGACCCTTTTGAAAACAAATAGAGCTGTTGAAAGAGTTTAAGAAAAAGAAAAAAAAAAAAGAAAGAGTTTAAGAACATAGTGTGACTCCTTGAAAGATCGTCAACATTCTTGAACCCTTTGACTGAAAATGGATTTTCTTCTGTGTGTGTGTGTGTGTGTGTGTGTATATACTTGAAATTTATTTAAAAAAAAAAAAAAGGACCTCAGAACCTCAGTAGCAAGATATCTGGAGCCTTTTGTGTTCTTAACCTTGCAGTGTTTTTCTTGGCAGGACTTGAAGAAGACTTGGCTGCCGTCTGTTTTCTGCTCCTGTTGAGGGGAGCGGCTGGAGGGGGAGACGGGGGTGGCAGGGACAAGCCTGCAGAGGAGCATGAGCTGCAGGTGCCGCCGGGGCCAGATGCTTCCCTACTTATTCTGTTGCCTTTGCCCTGCTCCCCAAGGCTGGGTCTTTCTTCCCTTGTTATGTTTCCTCGTGGGTCTCCACCGCCATGGGGCTGGAGTCCGCCCGGGACCACACACACCCTCCGTGGCCACCAGGTTCATCTGTGGACCCAAGACCTGCCTATGCCACTGGGGTAGCTGCACGTCCTTAGGAGCCGCATTGCTGGGTGCTGAGACAGCTGGCTGGAAGCGCATGGGCCTTGCCGCCGTGGGTTTAGCTCTCTGTGGGACTCCCCACATGGCCTGACTCACCCCTTGGGTTTTTGGTCTAAACCCCGGCTGCCAGGTAACGAGGATGCGGTAATCTGAACTTGTCTGTCTTCCCTCTTCTGTCTTGTTTCCATCCTGAGAACAGCTGCTCCCAGCTGGCCCAGGCCTGCGGGGACGTTGGCGTCGCGACACAGGATGCTCTACTCCTCTGTGCAGCCTCAGGGTTAGCACCAGTCTAGGGGTGGGGAACAGGTTTGGTTCATCATCCCAAGTCATAGCACGTCGTGTGTTGCAATGCTGGGAGCGACTTGGAGGTATTTTTAGCCAGATGAAATATTTTGATGCATATCCGTCACCTGAAATTTTTCCCAGATCTGCTATTTGTACCTTCTTAGCAACTTCACAAAGGGGTATTGTATTTGAGTCGGAAGAGAAAAATATTTTTATTTCCTGCCCTTGAGGTTGAGTGGAATTGATAAAAAGCGTCAAGGCTCTTTGAGTTCTGGATCTACCCCGCCCCCCCACACACATACACACAAAAACATTATGTAAGAAAGAACTTGAGTGGCTTTTTTTTTTTTTTCCTGTTTGTCAGTATGAGGAGGGGAGTCACCGCAGAACGCGGTAGGCGGATCCTTGGCAGGAACGGAAAACAGAGAGCTTTGCTAGGAAAATCATAGCAGGAGCGATTGGACGGCTCTGCCATCCAAGTCACAGCGACCTTGACTGATGGCTTCCAGTTCTCCCTCCGCAGGTTGATTCAAAGGCTCATCGACTCGCATGTATTCCCGGACGCTGTGTTCTATAAAATGGTTATTTGACCAACAGATGAGTGAGTGATAGTGTCTTTTGGTTGATCAGAAAATGTCCATGAAAGAAGTCACAGGTTTGCCTTTTCAAAAAGTGAAGTAAACACAGAGCTTATGTACTTACGGGGTTGGAAGACGGGGTGACACGCTTGGTCGGGATTATCCATTTCATCTCATAACTTACTTGGCATTTTAATTCTGGGGGCCACGGTTTTGGTGGCCAGCAGCTGTTCTGTTGGTTAAATTTGCCAGCATGAAGTACTAACCACGGACTTTACAAAAAAATAAATCATCCCTGCTTGGCCTACCTGCTTATTCATTCACCAAGACTTTCCAGACTTTGCCAGTAGATCCGTAAACAGACATCTGGTGACGTTGTTGTCGATGCGTAGAAGCCCACCTCCTCTGCAGAGTAGAAGGAAGCCCTTGCTTTTCTCTACTTTTTTTTTTTATTTCGTTTTTTAATAAAAACAAAAAAAATTTAAAAAAAAATTAAAAAAATAAAAACGATCCCAGGAGACATTGTCTTTGTTGTTCTGTTACAATCGTTGTGTCCATGGAATGAGACCCACCTGTTGATTGTCTTTATTTCTTACCTTTCTCCAAGCTTAGGTCCCTTTTAACACCCTTCATTTAATTTCTTTGCTCCGGGCTCTTTCGGGCACTTTCTCACAGCTTTTCCTTGCCCGGTTTCACGTTCCACTGGCACAGCACTCCGGACAATCAACAGGTTGCTTCCTATCACGGCACTTAAACAATAGTGAGCTTTGGTGCAGTTGGAGCAAAACTCGTTCTCCGGGGTCGACTCCGTTCTTCCTCAACTCAACCCCATGTTCTGTTAGCCACAGAAAGGCCAAGTGTTTCCGCCCACCCCACCCCACGGTCATTCCTCTGGATCGTCACCGTAGGTGTACCTCCCTGTCAACGTGGGTCTTTAATACAGAGACAGACAGAGCTTTGCAAATGGACTTTTTCTTCATCCTTCTTCCTAGTGTTACCATCATTTATTTATTTTTTATTTTTTAAATTTTTTTATTTTATTTTTTTTATTTTATTTAAGTATATTTGCCATGTAATGTATTAGTTTCAGGTGGACAACGTAATCATGCATGACGTGTGTATATTATGAGTCAGCACCACAATAAGCCTGGTTACCTACCATCTGTTATCACACAGAGTTTACAGTATTTTTTTTCCCGTGATGGGAGATTTTAAGATCTGCCCCCTTAGCAACTTCCAAATATGCAATAGAGCGTCGTTAACAGTAGTCACCATGCTGTCCATTGTATCTCTGGGACTTATTTATCTTATAACTGGAAGATTAGATCTTTTGATTCCCTTCACCCATCTTGCCCACTCCCCACCCCTGCCTCTGACAACCGCCAATCTTGTTATTATTACTTTTTAAATATTTATTTATTTATTTTAGAGAGATGGGGTGGGGGCCGAAGGGGAGAGAAAGAGAGACAGAGAGAGTCTTAAGCAGACTCAGCGTGGTGCATAGAGCCTGATACACGGCTGATCTCACAACCCTGAGATCAGGACCTGAGCCGAAACCAAGAGTTGGACACTTACCGACTAAGCTACCCAGGTGCCCCCAATCCGATTATTCTTAAAGATGTTAACTGCAGAGGCCCAGATTTATCTCCTGGGTTAACCTCTTCTTGGATAGGTGACCTTAGGCCAGTTATTTAACCTTCTTCTAATAAACCTCAGCATTCTCATCTGTAAAATGAGGAACAACCCTAGTACCAACCTCTTAAGACTATTGTAAGGGGTCAGTGAACTAATGTAGGTAAAACTAGCATGTTTACCTGGTGCATAATATGTGCTCTAAAAAGGTTGTGATGATATTGGTGCTGAAACAGGTGGTCGTCACTCCCATCCTTCCTGAAACCTCTATTTTCTCATCTGTAAGATGGCATAGTAATAGTGCCTAACCCACTGATTAGTGAGGAATAAAGATACACGGGTCAACGTAGTGTGTTGTCTGGCATCGTACGCGCTCTCCGTGGTGGTGGAGACTCTTGCGCAGATGTAGATTCATGATCCTTCTCCTGTTTGTCTCTACTCTTACTTTAGTTTCAGGGCCTCATGGATCAGCTCATGGCTCAAAGTGTCAGCTGTAGGCAGAGTGACTTAGAGCAAGGCACCGGCTCTTCCTGTTCCGATGACTCATTGTAAAATGACAGCGTTGAACTCAGTGCCCCAACGCGTCTCTTCCTCCTAAGTATTTTAACAATGATCATTCCATCAGTCAACGCAGTTTTGAAAATAACCTCTTAATGAGAAACTCATCCAAAAGAACTTCTTTGCCCTCCGCCACCAAAGACCTTACTAAATTAGTCTCCTTTAGCTCTTAGCAAATTTTCTCTTATTTTAAAAAATCGGGCTGTTTTGTTTGTATCAGTTGGCCCTATCCAGACGTGTAGCCGATCTGTCTAGATTTTCCAAAGCCATTGTTACTTCTCATACTTATATTTTTAATCTATAAACTCTTGGTCAGTTCTACCAAAAATTAAAACCTGATGCCTTTGCGATATATCCGTTTTGAGGAACAGTATTCAATTTTGTTTGTTTGCCAATGGCTGCTCTCACATTGTTCTACCCCCCAAATCCCCAGCCAGTTATTTCTCTTTGGAGAATAGACATGAGAAGCTGGTTTCCATTACGATCTCATCACCCTTGAGGTAGGAAGACTAAGTATGCAGCAGTATGGTTTGAGTCCAAGAACATTGAACTGGAATCCCAAAGACCTGGGTTGCAGTCCAGGCCTGGCCCCCGGGGCTGTGAGGCTATGGATAGTACACGTACTGTTGGCTTTATCCTCACTTTTCCCATCTGTCAAATGAAAGGACAGAATGATCCCTTAGATTTATCTACCTGTGAAGCCTATCCCTATCCCTTCCCATTTTTATCTCACACTCTTTTGTTTCCTGTGGCTTGTTTTTATTTTTATTGCAATCGAGGCATAATTGACACACAATATTCTATCAGGTATACAACACAGTGATTCCCGATTTGCTTATATTACAAATGATCTCCACGGGATCACGCAGTAAGTCCAGTTAACATCTGTCAGCATGCTTAGTTACAGAATTTTTTTCAAAAAAAAAAAAGAAGAATTTTTTCTTACGATGAGAACTTTTACGATCTTAGCAACCTTTTTGCTTAGAGAGGGGGAGGGGGAGGGGAGGAGCAGAGGGAGAGAGAGAATCTTAAGCAGGCTCCACACCCGGGATGAAGCCCAATGCGAGGCTCAATCTCACAACCCTGAGATCAGGACCTGAGCCAAAAATCAAGAGTCGGATGCTTAACCGACTGAGCCACCACCCAGGTGCCCCTTAGCAACTTTCAAATATGCAATATTATATTATTAACTATAGTCTCCATGCTGTATATTACATCCCAAGAGTTATTTATTTTATTTTATAACTGGGAGTTTGTACCTTTTGACTCCCTTTACCCATTTTGTTCACCCCTACCTCTGGCAACCACCAATCTGTTCTCTCTCTGTGAGCTTTGTTGGTTGTTTATTTTTAATTTCACACATAAGGGAGATCATAGGGTTTTTATCTCGCTCTCTGGCTTATTTCACTTAATATAACGTCCTTGAAGTCCACCCATGTGATCACAAATGGCAAGATTTTATTCTTTTTCATGGCTGAATAATATTCCAATAGATGGATTGATCTCATGATTTCTTTATCCCTTCATCTGTCAGCGGAGACTTAGGCTGCTTCCATATTATGTCTATTATAAATAATGATGCAGTGAACATGGGTGTGCATGTATCTTTTCAAAGTTAATGTTTTTGTTTTCTTTGGATAAATACCCAGAAGTGGAATTGGTACTACTGGATCATGTGGTAGTTCTAGTCTTAATTTTTGAAGACCCTCCATGCTGTTGCCCATAGTGGCTTCCTCAATTTATATTTTGACCAACAGTGCATAAGCGTTCCCTTCATTCTACATCTATGCCAACCCTTGTGATTTTTTGTCCCTTTTTTTTTTTTTTTTGATTTTTTTGTCCTTTTGATAATGGCCCTTCTAACTAGTGTGAGGCAACATCTCATCATGGTTTTGGTTTGCATTTCCCTGATGATCAGTGATGTTGAGCATCTTTTCCATACTGTCAATTTTTACTACCAGTTATTTAGTACCTATAAATGTCAGACATTATTCTAATAGGTTAACATTAATTGAGTGCTCGTTGTATGCTAACCACTTTACATGTATTATTTACTCCCCATAGTAACCCAACAAGGTAGATGCAACTAGTATCCTCCTTTCATAGATGAGGAAACCAAGACAGAGGGATGCTAGGTATATGCTCAAGGTGAATAAAGGAGCCAGTGAATGAGTGATGGTGCTGGAATTTGAATCCAGAGTCTGACGCCATACCCTTGCCCTTAATCATTTTGTTATACATCATTCCTTAAGCACTTCCCTTTTTCTCCTTTTCCTTCCTGCAACAACACTAGGAAGGATGTAATAGTGCCCTCGTTTTATAGATGAAGAAACTAAGCACGGGAAGGTCAAACGTTTGGCCATGGTAACCCAATGAGTGTTTGACACAGCTGGGGTTCAAACTCAAGCCTGGCTCTTACCCAGAACGTCCCATGGCCTCAGTGGATTTCTCAGTACTTTCACAGGTACCTTTGGGATTAGTGAAAAGCTAAGTGATAGCACATTTTAGTTTGGGTATTTTATTTTTTTAAGCATGTAAGACAGAAACTTTTATTTATTTTTAAATATTTTGTATTTTATTGAAAGAGACAGAGCAAGAGCATGGAGCAGTAGGGAGTGAGGGGGGTCAGATGGAAAAGGAGAAACAGACTCCCCCCTGAGCAGGATGCTTGACGTGGGCTCGATCCCAGGACCCCGGGATCATGACCTGAGCCGAAGGCAGATGCTTAACCAACTGAGCCACCCAGGGGCCCCAAGTAGAAGCTTTTAAGTGATAAGATTTTTTTAAGCACGTAAGAGACCAGATTTACTCAAAGAGCTGGGTATAAATCACCTTGTAATCAACATATTATTTATTTGCAAAGAGATTCTTTTTATTTAGCAAGATGTTACAGTTGAATCTAATTCCTGTCTGATTTTCTTAGATTCCAAATAATGCTCTTTGAATTAATAAGACTTCATTGTGAGACCAAACTGCAGGAGACGACAGGTTTCACCCCCAACATCCTTAGTGCAGTTCTAATTATGTACGTCCTTAATTATTCACTCTGCCATTTAAAAAATCTATTTTCTGTTTACAGGAAGATGAGACCCAAAACTTGATACAGAATCCAATTGGTTAATTTTTATTGTAGGTCTGACATGCAGTAGATGCTTAATTAATGCCTGCTGGATGAATCAATAAGGAAAATTAATTTGATACCCTTACTTCATTTTACTCTCCAAGGCATTAAAAGAATGAGTCTTCTACTTTCTAAATGATATGGAGTAAATGACTCCAGGCCATCCCATCTCCCTGTCTCCGGGTGCATCAAGTTGGAATCAATCACATACCACTTGGCCTGAAATTTTAACTTAGAGTTGACAGGAAGTGGGCAGGAGTTGTTATTTTGCTTTTTGTTGTTTGTATGAATATTAAGTGTCATGGCAACAAAAAACTAACAGCCAGATGAAGAACAGAAACATATGGAGAAATGGAAGGCAATCTTGAAAAAGGATATTTGAAAGAAATGCTTCATTTGGGTTGTCTTGAAATAAATGTATTGCTAACATGGTTACATGGTTTATTCTGTTCCTGAGGAAAAATAAAGATATTGAGGCAAAAATAAATAAATAAAAGCTTTGAGCATTTGAAAATATCAGTATAGCCAAAGGATAAATATTTTTATTTGATTTCTATAACTGAGGCACAAACTTGACTTTGAGTTTTCTGGCAGCCACAACACAAAGGAAAACGTGATTAATTATATGATTAATTATAAACGTCTTCACTTCCATGAGACATGGTCATATTAATTGATTTTGAGGGACAAGGCTATCCTTATTATCTAGGTCTCAAAGAATTTTGAAATTCAAAGAGTTTAAAGAAATTCCTTTTATAAGTCTTTCTATAAGGGACTCTGATTCTAAAAACACAGAATGAAAAAAAACAACAAACAAACAAAAAATGCAGAATGTTTCTTTTACCTTTCTACCTCCATGATAGGAAATTGACACTGTTCATGGGAAGCAAATTTTAAAAATCATTGTCAGAAAATAAATAAATAAATAAATAAGTAAATAAATAAATAAATAAAAAATCATTGTCAGGGGAGTTGTATAGTTATAAACATACAGCTGGTCTATGGGGGGAAATGGTGTCTTTCATCCCTCAAGCACTGTCCCAAGGGTTCATGAGTGTAGCTGAACTTTCATAATCATGGATACTAATAACAGCCTTACTTTATATTGTCAAGCTCACTAAAGGCCACAAAAATAAGCGCCCGATAGGATGAGCACCAGGTTTTATGCTATATGTTGGCAAATTGAACTCCAATAAAAAAATAAATAAATAAGCACCCGACCCTTAAAATTTTCTGAGGGTGTTGCGTGGGACAAGATAACTCGGGTGAGTTCTAACTTTTCCTTGTGCAGCTGTGTTGTAAAATTACAAGTTGCTCTTATCATATCAAAATGGTCACTCCTGAGCATCGTCCGGGGGCTGTCCTTTTTTTTTTTTTTTAAATCCTTGGAATTTTTATTATTATTATTATTTTTTAATAATAAATTTATTTTTATTGGTGTTCAATTTGCCAACACACAGAATAACACCCAGTGCTCATCCCATCAAGTGCCCCCTCAGTGCCCGTCACCCATTCACCCCTACCCACCGCCCTCCTCCCCTTCCACCACCCCTAGTTCATTTCCCAGAGTTAGGAGTCTTCATGTTCTGTCTCCCTTTCTGATATTTCCTACCCATTTCTTCTCCCTTCCCTTCTATTCCCTTTCACTATTATTTATATTCCCCAAATGAATGAGACCATATAATGTTTGTCCTTCTCCAATTGACTTATTTCACTCAGCATAATACCCTCCAGTTCCATCCACGTAGAAGCAAATGGTGGGTATTTGTCATTTTAATGGCTGAGTCTTTTTTGCGAGCATTGGGCAGTGGGAAGACACAACACATCTAATGAGATGTCATTAGAGTCCTCATGTAGACAAGGGGGCTGGAGCTGTGGCCCACGGGCCAGAACCAGCTTGCCGCCTTTTTTCATGGCCTACAAGCTAAGTGTGGCTTTTGTGTCTCTAAATGGCTAAAAATTAGACATAATAATTAAATTAATAAATTATAAATTATATAATAAATGATAAATAATTAATAAATTATTAATTAAATTAATAAATGAAATTAAAGAAGAATATTTGGGGACACATGAAAATTAGTTTTGATTTTAGTGTCTGTAAATAAAGTTGTCTCTGAATACGGCTGTCCTCATTCACTTACGTGCCGTCTATGGTTACACATGACCACAAAGCCTAAAACGTGTACTGTTAAAGAAAAATTTGCTGACTCATGTCACAGTGCGGAGAGCACTTTTCCGTGCCTTCCTGTGCTATGCAGAGATCTGCACAAAGAAGAGCTATTTTCTCTGGGGGGGGCGGGTGCGGGTGGGGGGGACTAGGGGCCAGCCTTGCCGTCTTCCATTCGTTTTTGGTTTAATAAATATCTCTAGAGTACCTACTCTGTGCTAGATCCTGTGCTATTGTCTGAATGCGTAAGGATGGAAGAACAAAATGGATAAGGTTCCTGAGCTAAGTGACCCGAGTCAGGCTCTCCGATATCAAGCCAGGGGAATCGCTTCCCGGCCTTTTGGCCGAGGTCAGGTGAAGCCAGGGCAGCGCAGGTCCAGCAGCTTCAACCAGCCTGTGATTGCTCACGGATCTGGGATGGTCAGCCTGGTATCTTCTGAGTTGGCCAGGCCCTCTCCGGTGCCAGGGGGTGACCTGGTGTCAGCCAGGCTGGTAGGGCTGAACCAGGGCCGTCCACTTGTCTGTCTTGCTCTGGTTGGCTGCCCTGCTCGTGTTCTCGTGCTTCCCAGTTCCTTCTACTGTTACCTCTGAGACTTAGTTCCTGGACTACTCCCCATCAGGTCAGAACGGTGATAGCTCTCCACCAGGTGTTGGACCCCCTAAAAATGCAAAGGAACCATTTTTTTATCCTTATCCTCTGGACACTTTTGCTCTGTTAAGTGTTAATTTGGGCTCAGATGGCATTAGCTTATTTAGCACATGAATTGCACAGTTGGCCCTTGTCTCGTGTCGGGCTTGAGAAAAACAAAACCTCTCAGATCTCCTTCCATATATACGGCTGCCAACGCTCATTCATCCAGTTGACCGCAATCTTTATCTAGTCCTTCAACTGTGTCAACTGAGTTTCCTAAAGGGTCTTTGAAATATGTATTAAAGGAGCTGGATTTGCTCACCCATTCAGTACATACTTGTCCGGGGCCTGGTAGGTGCTGGGCGCTCTCCGAGGGTCAAGGTATCGACGTCGCCCTTGCTCGTAGGGAATTTGTGCTGTAACTGCAGCAGGGTAGGCCGGATGATGAAGACTCAGCAGTCAGCACTAAAAGGCGTTATCAACCCTGTAGTATCTTTCTTTCTTTTTTTTTTTTTTTTGCTTTGGGAGCCTCTCTGTTCTATTCGAGCACTCCTGTAGTCTATTAAAATTCCAGTCATTGCCTTTTGATTGATAATTTGGTGAGATGTTGACACATCTGCTCGAACAAGGCATGAATAAATCCGCGGATATGGAAACTGTTCACAAATTTCATAAAAGCAGGTTTCTGTTGAACATTACGAGCTTGACCGACATCGCGCTCACGGTGATGTTGATCTAGCCGGAGTCTCCTACTGTTTTCATGGAAAGTTCAGATGCCTTCTCCTGGATGGGCATAATGTGTGAGAGATCTTGGGCAAGGGAGCATATGGTGAACACGTAAGCCTATCTCCGAAAAGCTCCCCGTGTCACTCAGAGCTTGGTATGTCCACGCGAGGGCCACTTGAGTGCGTCCTGATGGTCCTGGGCACCCAGTTAGCAGTGCCGTCCATCCCACGCGGAGCCTGGAGCTGACAGGTGAGCACCGTGGGGAAGCATTACCCCCCTTCGAGCGACCCAGCGTTCAAATACAGAACCAGCGTAGGCACACTTCTTCTTTTATCCATTCAGCAAATATCAAGAGCTCACCAAGCGCTGGACATGCACCAGTAGGCGACACCCGCACAACTCCTGCCCTTGCAGAGCTGATGTTCTAATGGGGCAAGAGGTCATGATACAATAGGTGAGAAAACAGGAGAGTGTGTTCGGTGACCACGTTGGGAAGAACAGCTGTGGATTGTCCTGGTGGAGGACTGAATGGTCAGGGCCAGCCACCTTGAGAACATAGTATTTTGGTCAAGAATCTGAAAAAAAGTAAAAAAGTGAGCTGTGCAGCCACCAGGAAGGATCACGGACAGGATCCAAGCCCCGGGTCCCATGTTTCTGCGGACCAAGAATCCTGGCCTCCGCTGCTCGGCACATCTGGCCAGGCCTTGGCTGCCTCACAGCCGTAGCCCGGAGGGAGGCTGTAGTGTCAATCCCCATCCGCAGTTGAGGAAACCGAGACTCAGATACACTCAGAAGTCTCGTTGGAAGTGTCAGTGGAGACGGGATTTGGATCCGTCCGGCTTCGAGCGTGAACACCTGAAGCCTAAGCGGTTTCCCTTTTGCTGCGTGGTTTTCCTCGTGTGCGTGACATTGGGGGGAGCAGCCTGGGGAGTTACCCTCCGAGTCAAGCCGTTTGAGGAGACCTGAGAGATGGGGTTTCTAAAAGAATTATATCAGTCACACATTGTGCAAAATCTGCCTAAGGAGTCACTTTTTTTCTGGGACGCGTCCCCAAATTAGGAAAGTATCGGACTTGGTCATCTGGCTGGGTTAGCGCTCTTCGTATGAGCTGCGTGCCACGAAGGCCGCTGCCCTGCGTGAAACCCTGGTTCCCTTCACCGTCACGTGTGGGGGCTGTCGCCTGTTTCCCCCGTTAGCGATCGCGTGACAGTCCTGAACGTAATAAACAGAACGTGCCGTGCTCCCCTGTTGGAAGGCCTGTCGCCATGTGGGCCCTGCTGAAGGGGCCCAGCCCTTGGGCAGTGGCCGCACGAGGACGGAGGGTTGCTGGTGGGCCTAGAGTCGCCGCTCCCGGTGGTGGCATAAAGGCAAAAGTAAGTGTGAAATTGCGTCCCGAACCCTCTCGACCGGGTCCATGTGGGAGTTTCGCGTGCCGTTTTGGGTACTTAGGGTGCATGAAAAAAAAATACAGCTCCATTCTCTCCTACACTTAGAATTCACAAGATCTGGGAGAGATGATATAGAGAACCTGGGTCTCTTTAGAAAGACATCCCACTTTATTTTATTTTATTTTTTCTTAGATTTTATTTATTTATTCATGAGAGACACAGAGAAGCAGAGACACAGGCAGAGGGAGAAGCAGGCCCCATGCAGGGAGCCCGATGTGGGACTCGATCCTGGGACCCTGGAATCACGCCCTGGGCCGAAGGCGGTGCTAAACCACTGAGCCCCCCGGGGATCCCCAGATATCCCACTTTAAACTGATACTTTTTCTTTCAATAAGTGGTCGGTCCTGGATTAAGCAAGGGTATTAACATATACATGTTTTAGGGCATAGAGGTGCTGGACGTGTGCACATGGGGGCATGTGCCGGGGGGGTGGTAGCCCAATTCCCTAGGCGGGAGTGACCTGCGGGTGGCGCCGAGCCCAGGTGGGGACGGGGTGGCCGGGCTGAGTCACCACTGGTGATCGCAAGTGATAAGGAAGCCTGATCTAGACCTCTGTCCGGCACGTCCTGCTCGCAGGGGACAGAGGCGGAGGGGCGAGACGGGAACCCCGGCGGGCACGGCGTCCGTGGGGCACCTGTGTGGGGCTTCGGGTGGGAGCTCAGGGCATGGGCCTGGCCCAGCAGGTACTCCCCTCTGAGCCCAGGCCGACATCGACCTCCCCGACAGCTGAGGTTCCACAGACGGCTTCCAGGGGCCGCGGGCTCCGAGCCCGACCGTGGCACTCGCCAGGCGGGGTCTTCAGGGACCCCACGGTGCCTGTTGTGGGTTTTACTGTCTGAGTATAGCTGCCACACTCCCATCCGACATCCTCCGAGGTCCCCCTGCGTCGCTGGCCTCTCTAAAAGGCAGGACAAACAGGTCCCAATGTCAGAAAAATAAAAGGACTTCAGAAGTTGTCTGTCGCGGGCATCACCGGAGCACTGGGCGGCGGCACCTTGCCTTCCGCCTTGTGGGAACCCCCGCGGGGGGGGGGATGTGGAGAGGTGGGGTGGCCGTCCTGCAGCAAACGGCCTAGGACCCCGCTGTGGGCCCTGCTCTGCACCCCGGGGTGCGCCCCCTGTGGGCCCCACCGCAGGCACAGGCCACGTCCCCCGTCCCCGTCCTTTCCCGGCCGCCACCTGGCAGCCCTGGGGCGCATGGGCTTTGCTCCCCTGGGAGACAGTGCCCCGGGGTGCGGGATCTGGCCGGCCGTCCCCGCCCCCAGTGACCATGCTAATGCCACCGGGCAGAGCGGACGCCTCCCCATACGATCTCAGGGCAAGCACGGCTCCTTCCTTGGTTCAAAATTCTTGAATTTCAGCCCACATGTCCACAAACGTGTCTTTGCCGTGCAAAGTTATGATAAATATTTGGTTTACTAATACAGAAATTTAGGTTTGTCGAACATGCGCAGATTTCTGGGCTGCTTTGTTTGTTCTGTATCACCCAAAAAGTCCCCATCTTTGTAGCTAAAGAAAAGTAAATCTTTTGTCCAGTTTCGGAGGTTCGCATGGCGGGATGGGCTTGCACGGTGAGGCTTTCACATTTTGGCTTTTAAACCCGGTCTTCTAAGAACAGTAGATTTAGGGCGCCCAGGGGCCCTGTCGGCGAAGCGTCTGCCTTCGGCCCGGGTCCTGACCCCGGGGTCCTGGGATCGAGTCCCGCGTCTGCTTCTTCCTCTGCCCCTGCCCCCAGTTCGTGCGCATGCGCTCTCTTGCTCTCTCTCAAGTAAATAAAATCTTTAAAACAATAAAATCACTTCTAAACAAATACAAATAGAAGATGTTTAAATAAAATACTCTTGTTACCATCGCCATTAAAACGCGATAAGAATAAATGAGCCGAGTCCCGAGCCATCTTCTGGAAACCCCGTCCACTCCCTTCCTCTCTGGCTCAGATGTTCTTTGCAGCCCGTGTCTTGTCCTCCTTACCCCAGTCCCGTCTCGGTCCTGCTTTCTTCTAGAATCTTCCGGAACCCGGGCTCCACCTCTCTAGCCCATCTCTCTCATGTTCCTCCCCCAGCTCCACCCTCTGAGCCCAGTGACCCGCTCAGCTCCTTCTTACCCCTCCCTCCCCCTTCCCGACCTTGGCTGCTTCCCCCGACTTCCGACTTCCATCTGCCTGCCGGCTTCTGCAGGGACAGACTTGCCCGTTTATGTCGATCGTTGTCTCAGCAGTTCCTCACATCTCCCACCACCCGGTCCAACCTACCCCCCCGAGTCACTGGAGGTCACTAACTACCTCCCATAGGATTGATCTCGTAGATGCATCCCTACTGGAGGTCACGTCTCCGGCTTCCCTCCATGGGCCTGTCGCCACCTTGACAGTCCTGCTTACTCTCTTCGCCCCGCGCAGGTGAGTCAGGGACGCCCAGGCGTGCATGGGCAGTCCCGTCCTCTCTCCAGGACGCTCTCCCCTCATTTCCCGTGTTCCTGGTGGTGCCTCAGTTTCATTCTGTGGGACACATGTTTCGTGTCACAAGCCGTTCCTACGTCACACGCCTCATTCCCCGTAACAACCGACTTCCCTTGATGGCAGCACCGTCTTTCCGGCCACCGTGCTTGAAGGCATCCCCAGGACTCCTTCCTGCCCCCCGATGTCCAGTCCTCTCTCAGGCCCTCTCTCACGCATCTGTCTCCTTCCTCCGCCCACCGGCCTCTGTCGAAGCTCCGGTCCCATGGTGGGGATTAAGTTCCTCCCCGGCCCTTCCAGTACAGCACTGGAGGGCCCCAGGCCCTTTGCACTGCCTGCAAGGCTACGCGGGCCTGGCTAACTCGCTTCACAGGATCATCAGGCTGCAGTAGGAGGCAGCCCCCTGTTCGCCGTACAGGTCGGGGCCTCTGAGGCTCATGCACAGCTGACCAGAGCTGCCCGCATCCTTGCCCCGGGCCCTAGTTTCTCCGTTCTGAGCTGCATCCCCAGATGCTCCCCAATCTGTGGTCTCTCCTGGATTTGGGCACAGGATGCTTCTGACTCGTCGCCCCCCGGGCACCTGGGGCCCGTGAGCAGACCAAGGGCTGAACTGGTCTGCAGAGGTTGCCAGGCTCTCTGGGCCCCGGGGCTGCAGCCAACCTACACGTGAAGGGGAAGCACGATGCCGCCCTTGCCCACGTTTAAACCCTTTGCAAATAACTCTCCCTTCCCACCTCTCTCCCTCTGGTTTAGAAATGCCATACTTGAGTTTAGTTTCACCCCTTGGCTATATATATATTTATTTATTATATAAATTATTATATATTATTTTATATAATATAAATATATTATATAAAATAATATATAAACATATATAAATAAATAAAATATATAAGTATATAGTTTAATAAAATATATTTTATTAAATAAATATTAAATATTTATTTTATTTTTATTTTAATATAAATATATTTATTTATATTTACAAATATATACATTATTTTAAATAAATTAAATTAATAACATTTTTAAATTTAAATAAGTTAAATTATTTAATTAATAAATATATATATATTTTATTTTATTTTATTATTTTATTTTTTTATTTTTATTTTTATTTTTATTTTATTTTTTATTTCTTTTGGCCCCAGCACCGCATGGATTTTTCTGTAGCTGTTAGGAAATCTAGATTCCAATTAACTTTGCCACTGATTGCTTTATAAATCTTGGTGAGTCAGGGCCTGTTCGTGAATGGCGATGAACGTCTTAAAGTTCTTTGAGCGGGGCGGCGCGTGAGCGGCATGCAGATAAACTAATTAGAATGTATGGTCGCCGCACTTGGCATGTGGGGTTTGGAGAAGGAGGCTGTAAATAAATATGGAGCTTTCGAGTCATGTCGACTGTTTTCAAGGGGGAATTGGTGTGCTTTATCCTGTATGACAAACCAGTCCACAAAATGCTCTAAATCTCTCCTAATCTAAAATTCATATTCGTGGGCATTAAAATACAGTCCAAACACCATGGAGGGGGAAAAAAAAAAAGAAATAGATAGTTTTCAAAAATTCTACTGGCGCTGAATAACTGAACGGCCAGGGATCTGATAAACAAGAGAACCAAAGGCAAAGCAAGATGAGAAAAGGACCCAACCATGTATTCTTTGTGCCTCCTAATTATACGGTGGAGAAATAGGAATGTCGCAAGGACACGCACACCAGTAAACATTTGCCTGGAAACAGTATTTAACGATCCTCAGAAATCTCCCCGAAGACCTCTAAAAATCCTTCGGTCTGGAGGGAATTGGGGTGAGAAAACATCTTCTGTGCATCTCGCCCTTATATGGGCAGCGTCACGGTCGCCTGTGGGCTTGGGCTTCTGGGGGAGCCCGTGTGCAGCCTTGGGAGGTGTGCAGAGCCTCACACGGGTGCTGTGGGCCGGGGCCGGGTGGCCCCGCAGGCCTCGGCCACGTCTCCACTGAGCCTGGTGGGTAACAAGCCGCTTCCTCACCTCTTAGCCAGAACTTTCTACAAGCTCTTTGCCTCCTTCCAACATGTACGGATTTTTTTTATCCCACAAACAGGTTGAGCGGCGCGGGTGGATGGGGAGGTTCTCTCCCTTTGGCGTGGTCAGGGCGACTCCGGCTTTCCGAGGTGTTATTTGTAGCTCTCCTTAGTCCCCAGTAGCCTTCCAAGAAGTCGCAGAGAATGTCAATTAGCCAAGTTTCTATCCAAAAGTGAAAGGGAAAAAGGGGACATGTCAACAAGCCTGGCAGTAGGAGAACAGTCTTGGTGAGCTGTTTAAGTGAAAAGGGAGTGTTTTTTGACCCGTCGTGAAAATTAGTGTGGGACCAGTCATCCTGTCCCAAAAGAGATTAATTTAGGGGCCACTTCGTGGGTCAGCGGGTGAGCATCTGCCCCTGGCTCAGGCCTGGGATTGAGTCCCGCGTCGGGCTCCCTGTATGGAGCCTGCGTCTCCCTCTGCCTGGGTCTCTGCCTCTCTCTCTGTGTGTCTCATGAATGAATCAATAAATAAAATCTAAAAAAAAAAAAAAAAAAGAAATTAATTTAGACTTTAAATAAATTGTGCAGTCAGATAGCAAAATCTGCAGCTAACCCAAAGATTGTCCCCACCCCCATACACTGGGGAGCTTCCTACCCTTCCTGCCGTGGCCGTTGTTATTGGTGCAGGGACGTTTAAACGGTAAAGTCTAGGCTTTTTCTGGCGCTAAGGGTCCAGACAGCTTTTCCTTGGTATCAGAAGGGTATTTGACCATCTGCACCAGAGAGAGGAAAGTGCGCCCCTGGGGCCACTGCGGGACGTGGGCCTCTAGCTTTCCCCGTCACCAGAACTGCTAGGCCTCGGATGGGAGGATCCTCGGGAGGCCTGGGAGTAAGACCCCACTGCAGTGCATGGTGAACACGCGGCCCCCCGGTTGCAGCACGCTCCACTGGGTCAAACTGAACAGTAGCATTTCCGGTAAAGGTGGGCCTTTTCCTCTCCAAGGGGCAGGCCGGACAGGACAGCCTGTCCGCTCCAAACCGCGTGCTTCGCTGGGGAGCTTCTTACCTTGAGTCATTGGAGGGTTACAGCACGAGCTACAGACTGTAGCCCTGAGTTCGAATCTCACTTGTGCCAGTCAACACCACAAACCTCCGTGTCTGGCCTGTGACCTTAGTGGTGATAGACTCAAGGGCCCCCGGTGCAGGCACAGGGCGAGCACTCCATCCCCCGCTGTCCATCCTGCTGCAGATGTTATTCCGTTCCAGGAAAGATCCGGAACGTGGATAAGCAGAGCCCCGCCAAGAGCTGGGGAGGCAGATGTGCTGCCCACGACACTGCAGCAACGTGGTGTCCCCCGAAGAGCTTGTCAAAGGAGGAGAGTGCGTCCCAAATCCAAGGCACTTGGACCCTTGCAGATGGATTCTTGCATTTTCCCCGTAGGGAAGGGCAGAGTTAGGTCACTCATAGCAACAGATACAAAAAAGAGGGCAAATTTCTTTTCTTCATGGTTCTTTTTTTTAAAGGTTTTATTTATTCATGAGAGACCCAGAGAGAGAGAGGCAGAGACCCAGGCAGAGGGAGAAGCAGGCTCCATGCAGGGAGCCCGACGTGGGACTCAATCCCGGGTCCCCAGGATCACACCCTGGGCTGAAGGCAGCACTAAACCGCTGAGCCACCCGGGCTGCCCAAGAACTGATGTTTTTACGACTCCCTCCCTCTCGTCCAGGGATCAGAAACTTCTCCATCAGGGGCCTCCTGCCGCTTCCCTGGAGGTCACAGGGGCTGCACTTCTTAGCAGCCTCCCTGGCTCTGTGCTGCCGTGGGAGGACCCTTGGATCTGTAGCTACCCTCTGCCCGCAGCTAGGTGACTTACCCAGGCCCTGGGACGAGCCAGTAGTGCGATGGCGGACGTCGTACTGGGTGCTCATTTGTAGGCCAAAAGCTCTCCTTAAGCATTTTGTGTCTTATTTCAATTATTTTTCCTAAGAAGCCCAAGAGGCGTCCACGATACTACCATCCCCACTGTATGAAGGGGGCAGAGAGCACAGAGACGTTTGAGCGGACTCCTCTAGTTGGTAGACCTGGGATTAGAACTCAGATGCCTGGTTCTAGAGGCTTCTCTCACCCATTTGCTCCACCAGCAGAACAGAGAAGAGGACTCAGATAAAGTTTCCAATTTCCAACTTTCTGTAGAGAGGACTCCTGGGCCTTACATCAGCCCTGTTGCTCAAGGTCCTTATGGCGAAAGACAAAGGCCTGCTTTCCTGCATTTCGGGAACATTTATCCAGAAATGATTTATTGGGTACATAATATGGCGAAGGGTCTGTGCCGGGTTCTGGGGTGGAGGGGCGTGAAACTCAAAGAGAGAAATGATGCCAGCTTTGTCCTCAAAGAAGATTTGTTCTATTCCTGCAACTTCACAGCGGCTTCAATCGTGTTAACATGACTGATCGCTTTGTATCATGGGCCCTATTTAGTCTTTAGGGAATCTGGATTACTTGAAGGATAAATAATAGGTCCTATTAAAGCAAATAAGAGAAGAGAATAATGTCTGAATAAAAAATCCCCAAATTAGGCTTCGGGTAGATGGTGGGAACAGCTTGACAGCAGTGTGTTGACAGCACCAAAGAACTTGAGCAAGTTTGCAATGATTTTTCTCTTCTGAGTTGTCACTGTCCCGTTCCAAGCGAGGATCAGCCATTGGAGCCAAGATTTCCTTGGTTTTTGCATGTGGGTTTTGTTGCTCTCCATCAGAGGTTGGCGTTTTTGGAAAGAAGGTCAGAAAAAAAAAAAAAAAAAGAAGGTCAGAAGTAACTTAACTTCCGGGGGGTTAGGGATTTAGCTACTTCTGTCCCTTTTTTTCCAGCTTGGCATTCCTCGCTGATCCAAACAGTCCTGTGGTTTTCAGAATCTCCCGTCTCATAGTAAAATCTATCATGTGGTTTTAATATCTTTCGCTAAAAAGAGTTCCGCTACGTCTGCCAAAATCCATGTATCTGCTCCCCTCGGTACGCTTGGAGTGGCACACGGGTGCGTAGGTAAGTCTCCAAAGCGCCGGTGAGTCATATCGAGAAGGGGACACGCGGGTGTCCTGGCTCTCATCTTGGGACACGGTGGTGACGGGCGTGGCGCACGCTTAAGACTCAGAGTGTC